>NC_133871.1:27421981-27618544 GCF_044706935.1 Curcuma longa
ATCAATTAAATCATTTTCTACATTGACTGTACTTGTATCACCGATTCCTCCGGTAGAACGAAGTGTCCATTTACTTCGGGAGTTGTATACATTTGGGCAAAAACTATCGGCGATCACAGACACTAACCTTATCTACATATTGTATATTTAATTATCACCAACGAGAATAGATTCTAAAATATCCGCCTTTGCCTATCTTATTCCCGCATAGGGTCGTTACGAGATTCAACAATTCTCCTAATGAACGTTACCAGCAATATCAAGAATTTCCACGGATCCAAATACAGAACAGTCAAAACTAAATAAACGAACATTTCGCAAAAAGAAACGCAAATAAAACGCATCAGATCTAGACCTCTGACAAAAGATAGTATTTCTCTTAAAAAACGATCTTTTTTATTACCCGAAACGCGAAGATGCGACGAAGGGGCAGCAGAAGACTCCTTCTTGTACTCCGCGCCACCTTTCCTAGGCTTATTTTTCACAGCCTCCTCCTTCGGCGACTCAAAACACGGAAAACAACCCATGAGAAATCCGAAGATCCCGATAAATTCACCCAAAGCCCACAAATTGCGGCCGGGACAGCAGCTCAGCTCGACGCTCGGCCGATCGCGACGGAGACGCACCAAACCTCGGCGATCGCTCAGATCACTAGCCCAAGACAAATGGACCGATACCAGGAGAGAGAGAGACGCCGAGAAGGGGGCGGAACTAGAGAGAGACCATCCGAGTAAATTAGAAAACGAGAGAGAGAGAGAGAGAGAGAGAGAGAGAGAGAGAGAGAGGTCAGCAGGAGCGCGTGGGGGGTGGGGGGTGAGAAAACAGTGTGTCGTCAAATAAATAAATAAAATATACCGGGACTTTTAGTATCACTAATCCACCGCGGGACCACCCGCGCGTCCCAGCTTGTGTCCAGTCGAACAGCGGTGAAACAGAAGGTGCGATTTAAATCGAGGACACGTTCACGATAATGACAGTGCGGGTCCCACTGCCGAGCCACTCATAGGATCGGTAGGGAGAAGTGGTGAGTGGATAATATTTTTGCAACTGGCAGGTTTTTATTTGTGTCTTATCGTTTGGGGAATCGCACAGTTTGAAGGGCGAAATTGGAAGAAAAAAATAAAATATAGAGACATTTTTTTATTTTAAAGGGGAAAAAAGTCGCTTTCCTTTCTAGAATTTTAATTTTTTATGGGCGTTCAATAATCAGCGGCCAAGAAATTTGACCAATAATAATAATAATAATAATAATAAACGGCCATTCTAATGCCATTAGGAATGAATTAATTAGCTTAAGGAATTTTTTGTCAATAAATTTGATAAAATTATGAACTAAGTTATTGGACCGGAGTGCAAGAGAAACTTATAATCAAATGCATTAAGGTTATTAAGAAGTCTGTCCCAATATTATGGTAAATTTCTCATTAGATTAATTAGCATCCAGAGTTTCTCACAAGATAATTTTGACTTCAGTAAAAGATGAATCATCTCAACGATCCCATATAATATAGTCAGTCTCATGACTATCTATAAGAAGGTAAATTAAGAAGTTACAATTAATCACTATGGAGAAAGATATTGTCTCAACTTCGTCGAAATTTAATCCTTGTCCATTTCAACAAATCTATTTCATAGTAACTAACTCAATTATATCCGAGAAGCCACGAGATGGCTTTGACGCATCGCCATGCAATCGTCCATGCACTGATGGAATTAAGGGTATGCGTTTAAGCAGGAGAAGACACGTACACGTTTGTCGTCTAATTAGAGTGTGCCTTGCTATTTGCGAGCTAGAGCTTGAGGTATCGACAGCTTTGAAAGGGAAGGTGAGGACTGAGACTGAGCAGTCGAGTCACCACTGATTCTATTAAACACTATACAAAATGAAGATGCATGCATGCAATTGAAAAATGTACGTACGGTTTGAAAATTTTGAAAAACATTTATGATTGCAGGCACAATGTCAAACTCACATGCATGGCCCGATTATGTATTATCAATCAGCATCCCTTCTTCTTCTTCTTATTATTATTATTGAAAAGACTTCAAAATAATATAATAATAAACAAAACAATACACATACCGACGATTTCTTTGTGCGAGGCTCCGACAGAGATCATAATTTGGGTGTGGCCACTTCAATTAGAGATATACTTCATGAGCAGTAAAGCTGAGCTTAGAACAGTTTCAAAATCTGAGCTTGCAAACCTTTGAAGAACCCTGGAATTAATTAATCCTTCTTTTTTTTCCAAATAAAAGTTAGAGCATCGATCACTGTCAAGTTTCCTACCAAATGTTTGTCTGATGATCGATGTAAATTTGTGATGGTTTCTGAAATCTACCTGATAGCTGAGTAGGTCAAAGCAGTCACCACACTCAAGGCAGAAAGAGAAGCAGGAGATGATTCAGCTGTTGTTGGCAAAGCACCACTGCTCCTCCTCAGAAGTCTTTGTTTTAACTGATCAAACACTGTATACTGCCTAACAAGGGATAAACTAGTTGAAACCAGTGGCCAGAAAACATATAGATAATTTGTTTCTGTAATCTTGATATTATATAGAGAGATCAAAGCAGCGAATAGTGATTAAGTACTAAATTCCAACTAAGAAATATAGAATGGCTACATCTCTAGCAAAAGAACAGAGTCAATCAAGCAAATAATTCATTTTCTCCAACCAAAGTCCTAGTAGTATATAAAATTTTAAACCTATTTCAATATCTTTATTATTATTATTTCGGCAATAAGGCCTCCTCTTATCTGTTTGATCTGCATGAGAAAAGCTTTAGTAAAAACAAACATGATAGGAAGAAAAGGAGACAATATGAGTGTAACAAACCTTTGGCATTCCCCCCTTTTTGAGTCCTCTTCCCAACTTTTTATTTAGATGTCCAACGATCAATTGTGCACCACCATAAGGAGAGAATAATTAAACAAATTGATTGATCATGCATAGAACCTAGTTTCAAAGTAGAGATCTGAAGAACGACTGCAAAGCAGATAACTAAATTAAGGTGTCATCTCTGTACGATCTAGTGACTGCTTCCCAAAGTTTAGCATTCAGGGCAAAAGCACGTACTTTAGGCCTTATTTGCTTGGAAGGAAACACCAGCTCAAGGAAAGTGCCATGGAAAAGAAATCCCCTGGTGCCCTTTCCTTCATTTCCTTGAGCAAAAATGAAAGGAGGGAGGGAAGTGGCAGGGGAAAATAAAGTTGCAGCACATCAGATTCAGACCATGCTATTCCTATAGTTATCTAAGACATCAACATTTGGGAATTAAGAAAGATAGTATTTCTGGAAAGATTGCATGAAGATATTGTTGTAAAAAAAAGAGCACAGTTTATTGTCTTACAATATTGACTGAAAACGGACTTTAGTTGACAAAGGAATCATATAGTAGGAGCACAAAATGGTTTTTTGTATAACTTGGTGGCCAACCAAGGAATTCAACACTTCGCTCAACCCAACGAAGCAAGATAATCAAGATGTTTCTCAATATTCACATCAGATCAAGATTAAAGGCTTTTAAAGTAAGATCAATCTTGTGGCTCAACTTAAAAATAAGAAAAACAGAGGGAGAGACCTAAAAGTATGCCCCAAAACTTCCTCATAATTGATAACTTACTTCCACACCTATCCGTGCTCCCCTCTCCATCCTTCCACGAAGATCATGAGTGCCAAGCTCTACATAAATAGTTTTACTTGTAGTGGGTTATGATCTGTGCTTTAGTATGCAAACTGAGGAAGAAAACATTAATGAAATTCAAGTTCAACAGGCGTCAAGACTCAAGCATATTGATTGATCCAATATAGTTTCTGATGAGAATGCCAGCTGATCCAGTAACAATCTGAAACCTCCAAATTCACAAAGCCTAAGAAATTTTACATTCTAATCAATTGCTACTAAAAATCAAATTGAGGGTTCTTCATTATTAGTATGATGATTATGTTAAGAAATGACTGAGAAATTATTAGGTGCAGACTAACTTCTATAGATCCCAATAGCAATATATAGATTCTATTCAATTCTACATTTAAAGTATGTTTAAAAAATATGTTTAAGAATCTGGATAATGTAATCCGTGAAATTCAAACAACCACAACTAATTACTAGCTTGTCTATATGACATCTCAGTTTACCATGTCAAGCATTCAAAGGTTGATAGGAATAATTTCTTATTGGAAAAGAATTTCAATTCTGTATGTTACAGAAGAATTTCTAAGTATATATCTAATTAGGTTCCCAGTTCAATTGTGAATCTGAATAAGAAATGAGAATCAAATATGGATATATTTGGTACTATACTATATATTATTGTATTGTAAAATACTCTAGCTCATGACTGCCAGAGGATTCTCAAACACAAATTTGAACAATTTTGATGCGATCGAATTTCAAATTTGATATTCTTCTAATCTCTGTTCTTCTGATTTCAAAAAAAAACATGGAATTTGACAAATTGTTAGAAATAGAATTATAATTTCATTAAACAGTGAAGTTAAAAAAAGGAAAAAAAAATATGATAATGTAAAAAACAGAAACAGACATCATTCTCGAGTTTATCAGAAACAGCAGTTTTTAGGGATAAGGCATCAAAAGAAAAGGGTTGCAAGAAGCGAGACCTGTACTTGCGGTGGCCATGGGATTGGACGTCGACTTCGTCCGTAGTATATATTCATATCAGTATAAGATTTATTATTTTTTAATATTTCAATATATATCAAATAAAATTTTAATATAAATTATTATTTTTTTTAATTCTGGTCTAAAAATTATATTTTTCTAATCTAGCACCACACTACTCCAAGATTTTAAAATTCAACACCATTATGATAAATTTTTTTTAACGAAAAGAATCACTGTAATTTAGAATCAAAGAAAAAATAAGTTTAAAAAATAATGTTTAAGATTATGTGTTTATAATTAATTTTAAATTTTATGATTTAATAATTTAGAATCAATTAATTGATATAAAAATAATTGTAACCTCATCTCCATTGTTTTTATTATTTAAAATATTTATTAATTTTTATATTTTTCTTAATCTATAAAAAAATTTATCATTAATCATATTTATCTTTCCTATATAATTCATCCAGGTGATAAGGTAATTATTTTTTAAAATTAATTAATTTTATTCTAACTTTAATGATATATGGTGCTGGTCCAACTTTAATCCTATAATTAATCACTGTGGTGTTGATTTTTAAAAAACAACATCATAATTTAATTAATTCAGTTAAAAATGAAATTAATCAATATTTTATAATTAATTGATCAATTTGTTTGATTTTTATTAAAAAAATCAATCGGTTCTTTTAGTTCAAAATTTTTATTGGAATTGTTAAAGAGGCACCTTTCTTTTCATTCATTATCAAAAAAGACCCCATATCCCATCTCTATATATTTTATTTTTTGAAATTATCTTTATTTTTTAACAATATTATAGCAATTATAAATTCATAATTGTTACATAATTATAATTGCTATTGGATTATAGATGCTATAATATAATATCGATTAATATTAATTAAAAATAAATTATTTATATTTTAATAATTATGATTTATAGTTGTTATAATATAATATTGATTAATATTGATTATAAATAAATTATTTATATTTTAATAGTTATGATTTGTAAATGCTATAATATGATATTGACTTATGTTGACCAATGTTAACTAATATTGATAGATGAAATATTTATATTACAAGAGTTATGAATTGCAATTGTTATAATACAATTATATTAGTATTGATTAGTATCAAAGTATTGCTATAAAATAATATTGACTAAATATAAAATGCTCAAATTATAGCAGTTATAAATTATAACTACTATAATATAATTTATTTGAGTTGATTAGAGTTAGTGTTCGTGTTGTAGTGAGCTTAAAAAATAAGAGCAATTTTGAAAAATAAAATATCTTGACATGGGATCTTTTATAATAAATGAAAATAAGATGCACCCTTTTGCATAATTTTTATCTCATTCGAGCCTTCCTATTGACTTGATAAAATTAAGTTAAAAAGTTTTAATTAAATGACAAAAACAAATGATTAGAACAAGGAAAAATTGGAACTAGACTAAAAATATCAGAACTAAAAGGTATAAATTTTAAAAATAATGATAGAAAAAAATTAAGGAGTGTTTGGTCCTCTCCTAACCTACCATAGAGGCTACCATCCTTATCTCATTTAAACATTTGGATGAGTTTGCATTGGTGACTACAATGAGGCTCTTATGATTTCCAACAAGAATTTTAGGCATTAAATTTGTGGGAGTTGATCCCCGCAAATTAAATAAATATGATTCTTATGATTGTACTTGGCCTTCGTACTCCACTTGCGGGCATTCTAATTATGGATTATACACTCAATCGATCCACTTAAATAAATAATAGTGCAATGTAATTAGCGATAACAATTTCCTCCAATTGTGATGGAAGATTCCATATCCTTCATATTTTTTTGACCCAATTAAATAATTGGGTAATCAATTATAAAAATTTATGAAAAAGGGTCTGATAAAATTCTATTCATATCCGATCCTTTGATGAATACGATGACGAAGATAAAAGGTGAATACTTGAGGATGAAAATGCGAAAAATGCAATGTAACTGATTGATTGATATTAAGAAGATAATTTCTAATAAAAAATATCAAACACAATGAAATTTACTTATGTAATATTTTCAAAAAGAACAAGATTTCATTCGACAAGCTTCTTATTTTTTCACTTACTATAAATTAAAAAATGAAATATATATATATATATAAGAACATAAAATTCTAGAGGTAAAATAAATAAAAATTATATTTTTCATTTTTTTAAAAACTTTTGCTTGAGGAGAGCGATAACAAATGTAACATTTAATTTGTCGTCGTTCCTCCAATCAAAGAAGGGATCACCATTAGGATGACGTGGATAAATACGCATTATCTATGTATTTATATGATTACTTTGTTTGGCAAAAAGAATCCATAACATGGGATGCGTACAGATCCCCGACATGGATCGTGTGTCTGCATGTGCATGTGGTTAGATTCTGGGCCCACTCCTTGGATACTGAAACTCGTCCTTTTTGGCCGCGCATGGCGGCAACATAAACTTTTTGCTGCTGAGATTAATATTTATTGCCATCCTTAATCATCAATATATCATAATTGAAAAAACAGGAAATTTGAATTAATTAAATAATTTATTTAACCCACCTTATTTAATTTATAGAATCCAACTGATTTAGCTTGCCATAACTCACCTGGGCAACGTGGCTTACTTCACCTGACAAACCTATCAAGTTGACTTGCTCCATTTATCTACAATGAACAAATTATTTAAAGATAGTAAAATTTTATTTATAATTTATTGAAAATATTGTTAAAATGTTATTAGTTAATGATCTGGTTTGAGATTAGTGGATAGGCTAACTCCTCGATGTATCAACGATCGAGCTTTTTTGGTAGGTCGGATGCATGCCAGGTCGACTCCTCTTGGATTGACCTATGTTGGATCGATTTATGTCAGGTCGATTTTTGTCGGATCAATAGTTATCGAGTCAAGAAATGCAAGAACTTTGGTAAAAAGTTTTGATGACAACTACCTTGTAAAGGAAATTGAAATGATTAAAAAAATATTCAAAGAGAGATTAAGATGGACCTTGACGAGACTCACGCTCAAGTCAAATTTAGGAGAGAAGATAGCAAAGAAGTAAAAATAATAATATCAATGTCATAATGTACCTCTCGATGTTGTCACCATTACTTTATATAGGGAGCGAAGAATTGACTAGGGTTTCCAAGGAATGTACATTTTTCCTCTTTACCAAAGGGCTCCCTTTTTGGTAACTGGTGTCATTATAACCGTCGTGTTGCGTTCAAACTCGGGAGCAATTTGATTTAAGTCAAATCTTAGATCTAACCGATTGGACTTAACTCGGATGTGACTCAGGCTAACTCGAATCGAGCTCAACCATGAGTCGGCTACTTGACCTGAGTTCGACCATGAGTTAACTGGCCCCTGCTATTTCCATTTCCACATCAGCAGTTAAGTTCGATAAAAGCTCCAACTCAACTAAGATTTTTACTAAATAAATTTAAACAAATTCGACAAGTAAATAAACAACCTAACTTACACTAATAATAAATGTGGTCAAGGTATCTTGAGCACGAGAGGGAAAAAAACCAGAAGCATAATGTTGCAAGTTCTTCCACAAATCAATCATCCATTGATTCATTTGATATTTTACATTCATCAATTATTGCATTGGTGCAATCCTGCCCACTTTTACCTACCCTGCCATTTCATGAACCAAAAGCGATTAATTATGCAATTCACTAAAGAGAACCCAACCTTGTTCTTGGCCCTCCTCACAAGCAAATCACTAATTGCAAGTTAAGTGTGTTATTTTCCCTGTACACGCACCATCACACATAACCCAACAAACTCATTGTTCTACATCTGCCTCTTCAGCAAGCTACTTGAATTGCTGCAATTATAGTTTGGATATTTTTGTTGGAGCCTCTGTGAGTTTCTGTTGTTGTTTCCATTTTCCATGGATGCAGTGGGTCGCCTTGGCTTGCCCTTCCTTCTTGGAGCAGTGGATTTGGGGATGAACACTCCAGTTCCTTTGCTCTCCCTTCTTTGGGCCACCTCATTTATGTATGGTGGCATCAACATCGTCATATGGGGCATGTATGCAATCTCCTGTTTATACTGAACATCGAATTAAAATTGATTTAAAACACAAAAATGGATTTTAAAAAAAGTATTTAATGTGAAAAAAGAGTCCTTGGTGGTCCTATCACAATGGATAACTTCAGCAAGGAAAATTTTTATTGGTGGAGAACCCTTTTCAGGTGAATATAGTTGAACTGCTTCCGAAAAAGAATCTAGTGAATCTCTCTTGATTGGTTGGGTTGTAGGTGCAATGGTTTAACAAATGAAATGGATTTTATGATGAACAGAAACAGTAAGAAAGCATGGATTCATGGCAGATCCTCTGATGAAGAAAAGAGAAAAGAAAAGAAAGATTGTCAGTAGTAATAATAATATACCTGAACTGGAAGGGGAGGATACTGAATTGGGAGTTCTTCCTCATCATCAGTGATAAGCATGGCGATTTGCTTGCTAAGCTCTGCAAAAAACACTTCATCTTCCACCTCTAGAGCCATATCCAACAGCTAGTGATGGAATTCTTTCACTGAAAAGAGGAGGAAAAGGGAGAGTTTGAGGAATTCAAGTCTACTGCTCAACTGCTCATTGCTCTTCTCTTCTACTTGTTTGGTTGGCGATGGACTTTAATAGGCGAAGGCATGTGGATTGGGAGCAATTTGGGGCCCAGTGTAAGTTGGCCAATCCCATTAAGGCCTAAAAGTATTTTAAGGTTTTCCATATATGTCCTTGGGCAGAGAATGTTGTTTCAATTTGATGTGTTTGTATGCACACCTATAAGTATGTGATCAGAGTATTCTTTTTGCACATCGATTCAAACCTAAGGATCAATCTATCGAGGTAATTGTGAGAGTGAGCCAAGGTTTCCTCTTTGGAACCTTCAATAGATAGCTAAAAGCCTATGTCACTTCCAAAATCAATTGACACATAACTTGTACTCATAGCACAAACTTTGTTGTCTCACCAATGTTATTTAATATGCTCTTCAAAGGGTTTGAAAGGTGATATTGAAACTTTTGGCTCCCTTGGCTATATAGTCTAAAGCCCTGCCCTCGAAGCTCCCGAACCGGAACCAAAAGGATTCTTCTGAATGGTGCATCCATGCTACTATTAAGCAAATTTGCAAATTTTTGGAAAGACGAGTAGTAAATGGACAAAGAAACTATTTCACAGGACTCCTAGTTAGAGTTTGAAATGGATGAGGGAGAAGCTTATGGTAACAAATGTAGCCAACAAAGACTCTCAAGTTCAAGAATTGATAGCCTTTCAAACTTTAAATGGCGGCCATTAAATGTTGCAGCTGATGCCAATCCAAGAAATTGGAGGCAAGCAAGTTACATAGAGTTTCTGACCACTAACTTCGATTGCTCAATTTTTGGACTACTTCATGGTGGATTATGTCAACAGACTCCACTTTTGTCCTGCTGAAAGTTTCACTAGAAAAGCTTCAGATGCTGCGTGTCCAGCTTGTGTTCTTTGATGGTTTGACATCCAGTCAAACATAGTCAAAATTGCCATAAACTATTGACCAAGTTTTCTTTTTTATTTTTAGGCAAAAGAATATTTCAAATATATTGTTAGCTTGGATGGCAAGGTTGCTAGTGATGAACAACCCAAATGAGCACCAGAGCTTTTGATAGGGATTTGACTGGATAACAAAAGTTGGTGTGAGAAGTTCAACCTCCTTTTCCAAAGTTTAGAGGGAATTAGGAATCCATGATCACCCAAATAATTGGAATGCCACGTTTCATTCAGATATAGGGTATGCATTGTTTACACGCCTGTATATTTGTTGATCAAATTGCAACTCGACCAAAGTTTACACAAGTTGTTCAACTACCTGTTCCTGGTGGCAAAAATTAAACAATTGCACCAAAGTAATCAATCCCTGCTATATTTCCTGATAGGTCAGGGAGAGAATGAGTGGATGCTGCAGCAGGTACTCGGCGCTATCAAGTATGGACAGCTGAGCTGCTACACAACCTACCTCATTTCTTTGTTATTTTTTTCTTGTTCTAAAAAAAAGTAATCATGCATTAAATTTGTTTGGCCTTCATGCTGCATGAAACTGGGACCAGTTAAGGCCCCAGTCTAATGACTCAGCCTAATGGCCAGCACTGACAGTGTTCTTTCAGTATTCGAAGAGACTTACAGATCATATGTAGCTGGCCTGACAAGAATAATGGAACCATAGCTGGGTCTACTTGTGTCTGACGTTTCTTCAACTTCAAGTGATGGAAACTAGTTGTGAATTCGTGATGGAGAATGGACTCAACTTGCAGTGGATTGCATCATAATATCACACCCACAATTATCATATCACAAACATCTGCAGGGAGCTCACTGTCTGGTGATGAACAGAACCATATTTCAACACTCTGGTGCTATTAGAATACTCTGCAAAAACAAGTAACTTGTTTTTCCATCATCTAATGGACTTAGAATACAATATTTATTCTGCTTAAACCTGTATGAAATTCATATGCATATATATTTCAGCCACAATGAAATACTAGTACAATCACAAGAAGAGTTACCTTGACATCATCAGAGATCTGTCGAGTTAAATTAGAAATCTTAACGTTTTAGCCAGTACTAGGCTACCTGTGCAATTCATAAAACAATCGTTTCCAAGGCTAAAGTTGATAATTTAACTCTCTTTATCTAAATCACACACACAAAAAAAGACTGAACATTACACTGAAGTAGGTTTACTTTTAGCTCTGCAAATAAAAAACTGAATGCCGACCCTAACTGTTGTTTGATTTGGGCTCGCATTCTGAAAACTCCTTGACCTACATAATTCCACATAATAAAGACAATGACATAGGAAGCCCAAAGAAAATACAAAAGTAGAATTTATAGCTGAGATAATTTATGAGCTCTCAGTGGTATCCATTTTTAAGGCCTCATCAGTAACCCCTTTGAAGACAACACGGAGTTTCCTCAGGCACGATGCTTTCTTGTCATTTTTCTCAGATATACCACTAACATGGAGAGTGTCCTTTGGAACTTTATCCATCAGGTCAAACATGGGAAGCTGGAGATTGGATCGTGTCATTTCTTCCAGTATCGGGGGAGATTGCATGTAAAGATTTTTGCCCCTGTATGTGACGCTAGCTTTTGACACAAGAAGCTTAGGGTGTTCGCCAAGCAGTCCAATGAACTATAATAGACAAAATAAAAATAAATAAATAAATCAAACAATGGAGCAATCAGGCAAAACAAAAAAACTTCCACAATTATAACATGAACATGTTGAAAAACATTTTTTTAAAGAAAAATGAGTTGCTTATGGAGCTACAGTAAACATATGCAGGGGAACCCAAAACTATTTTTTCTTGGAAGGTAAGGACAAGGGAACACCCAAAACTTTTCTCTGACACATTAATCTTCAATATAACCTTACTAGCATCAAGCTGTGAACACTCGAAGTGGAATGATTGTAAATCCACGGAAATACTTCAGTGGCTTTCTCTCTCCCTGTTTAATGCCTTTGATCAAAGAATTTTAAAGATATTTATAGGGTAAGATTTTCCATAGATTGAAAAAGGCGGGATGCATATGCTTTAAGATTCTTTGAATCGCAGACTAGTTAGTTGTCAAGCCATAGTATTAACATTTAATGAAGAAGAGTAACCATGATAAGATAGTCCAAAAAAGGAGAGAAAAAAAATCAAATATTATAACATCCAAAAAATTTCTAAGTACAAAATTAAAGGGCTTGGAATTACCAATCGATCCCCATTAGATATGACTAAATAGTTAATTACATAAATTCTAACTATATTCACATTGTATAGTGCGAAACAAATGCCAGACAAAGATTTCTTATAGGAAGAATAAGAGCAAAACCACTTTTTGCTAAAGGCAGAAGCAGGAGGACTCATGGTGAAAATTTCTTTCTCTATCACAACCCACTGAAGGATATCAACAATAACATTCTATGATGTAAACAATTATAGTTTAGAGAGAAAAACAATTATAGTTTAGAGAGAAAACAATATAATAGAAAAGTTCCAAGTATGAAGGAAGATAGTCAACACTCTGAAATTGTAATATTGAGAATACTACAGTGATTCAGAAGATTTCTGCAACTTGCTTTATAATAAATGTCCTTGAGAAATATGGCAAGAGCGCACCACCGAGGAACAGGGAGTGTTAACAATGCTACCACCACAAACTACAAAGAACTGTACTGTAATTTGATGAAGCTATAGTGATCAATCCAACACTCACTTGAAAACATGGTTATGCATGCATGAGCTTTGCATACATCGAACTGTAGTGCTTTCTAACTATTTCAGCAAGGGAGGCCTAGGTATTATACTTAGGAATTACCATTTACCACATCTCACATGGCCCAGTATCAGCCTTGCCTATTGTATCTAGAACCCAAAGTATACACCTTGAATCAAAGTCATATTCAGTGTCCAAAATTACTCATTAATTATTATCCAGTCAGTATCCATAGTCTAGCTCAAACTTAGATTTCCACACTATTAACCTTAGAATCGGGAATAGGACTTGCCTATCTCCAAAAAGTCATGAGAAATCATAAAGATTTCAATGTAGGATAGAGTGAAGAGGACACTTTTGTAAAATCAAAATACTGGAAGCAAAACCTCACACGTCTGCATGGATTATTGCATTGAGACAATTGCTGAACTTGTCACCAGCAATTACAATGGTCAAGTACACGTAATCACTCAGTCAAACCTTAACTTTGCAGATGGTTAGTTCGTTAATTGGCACATTTTGTTTTGCTACATGTTAATACTCAATCATTTTAAAAGATTGACACAATAGAAGTAAAATTGTTGTCTCCAAAATAAACTTTTTACATAGTTATGCTTCAAAATATGGGAATGAGAATGCAGAAAATATTTGGATACCTAAATATTCTCAGAAAATTAAAATCAATTAATTGGACAGCCCAATTAATCAACTGGCCATAGATCAGTGAAGACTTCAAGATAGCAGAAAAAAAAGACTTGACGTGAAATAGTCCCTCCCACTGATTATTAGAATTGGGCTGACCAAGTCAACCAATGGGACACAGGTTTGATTTGGATGACTAAGATTAGACTCCAGAATATGGCTTCACAAAAATGATAAGTATGAAAAATAAAAATAATGATGAATTCATGGTCCAATTAGATGCACATCACTTAAATCCTTTTATGCAAACCTTTATCTTGCAAAAAATGTCCAATTAGATCAAATTTCAAATTTGAGCCCTGTTTTCTTAGGTTTCATATTTTCCTCTATAACTAATTTAATTAGGTAGATCCACGAGATGTTTTTCACATGCATTCTTTTTTATTGGGGAAGAACAATGAAATCAAACAAAAAGTTCATCCATGAATTCCAAAAAGTTCATCTTGAATCCTTCATTCTGGAAGAACAAATTAAAGAGGGACCTGCAAGCTGCAAACATGAGTAAAGAAAGAGAATAATTGCATTATATATGATTGCAATATTTCTTGTACTTAAAAAAACAATTTTTTCATAAATAGTTCCTACTTCCTAGGGAGTCATCTCTCTATGTTTAGCAAATAGGAATGTGTCAATTAAGCAGATGGCATCTTCAGAAGCTCATGACAAAACCAAAGTGAAACAAACAATAAAAATCAATAGTGAAAATCTCAACAGAGAGAGAGCTCTTAAAAGGTTAAGTCACCTGCGAAAGAGTAGTGGAAGTGTCAAGTTCAAGGAGAGTTCCAGGTCCACACACAAGACAATCTGTGTCTCTGACAAAATCAGTTACTTTTATGTGTGTTCCATCCAGACCATTGTATCTGGAAAACATGGCAACAGAGTAGTTAGAAGAAATATGGTCTGTACATCTATTAATAACATAGCCACCAGGCAGGGAGAAATATGTGTCATCCTTTTTTATAACTCAACTAGACAAAGTGTTTAGGCAGTTCATATCATCCATACATAGTGTTTTGATCTAAGATTTCAATTCTTCCATGTTTCAGCAGTAGCATATTGTTCCATGGAGCTAAGGTCCAAAATATGGAATAAAAAGTGTTTCCACGACTCTACCACCCGGCCAATCCTGTTGGCCACATATCTTTACGGCTAAGGAATGGGAAATCTTTCTCCTGTTACATGAATCAAATGTTTCATTTCATCCGGGAAAAGCCATCCCCTTCTCAACACTGTCTTTGTCATTTGATACAATAGCGTTCCCTTAGATAGGAAGAGATTTGATAAATACTGATAACTCTCGGATAGAATATTAGAACGGAAAGATCCATTAGATAATGAACTCTTGCTTCTAAGCCATTTCTGGCGATGAATCAACAATTCGCAGTACTTTTCTTGCCTATTCCCGATGAACCAGCGTGTATACATAGATGTAGGAGAATCCGTTTGGGAAGTAATAAGCACCTTTGACATCTCTTCATATGCAAAGAATTCTCGACGTGAAAACACAGAGACAAAGGACTGATCTTTGAATAGGAAAAAGAATGGATCTGCAGGGTCCCAAATGAATTGGCTTATTCGAAAAAAGCCTTGTTCTTTGGAAAATCTATCTGGTGTCCGGTACTGCATGGTTCCCCTCTGCAAGAACTCCTCCTCATGCTCTTGAAGCTCATCCTCTTCATGATAAATGCTCCGCTTGCCCCGAAATGATCCGGCCCGATAGGGAAATCCCAATTCAGTGGGCCTTTCAATACAATCAAATAGATTGGTCCAAGGGCGCCATATTCTAGGAGCCCAAACTATGTGATCGAATAAATCCTCCTCCATTTGTTGCGGGTCGATGTCCTCTTCCTCTTCTTCAAACTCCGATTCGTATTTTTCATAGTTTTGAATCATATCTAACTGATTCCTTGGTTCGGACCGAAGAAGTAATGTCACTCGATTATTATCAAACTGACTGCAATCTTTTTCTGTCCGTGAGGATCCCAACAGAGCGCCTTCTAGTTCTAATAGGCCATGAACCGGCAGAACAATTCAAAAGATAAAGAAGTATCGTTAATTTCTTCATGCTCGTTCCAAGTTCGAAGTACCATTTGGTAAATGGGTTAGGCCCAGTCAAGCAAGATGCTAATATGCAGAACTAGGATTTGAGTAATGAATAAAGGTTGTTACTTCTCCTTTATTATAAAGCTAGTCAACTACAAAAAAGCCAACATCACAATGCTTATCATTCTTCTTTTACATGTTGTGATTTCAGCATTTTTGCTGCCAGAAAGTTATAAAAATTTAAAGATATCAGGATAGTCAAATGAATGAAAATGAAATGCCTCCACTTTATGTAAGTGAATAAGCATCACCAAGTAATTTATTAAGTACTCCATCAATTTAAACAAATAATATGCTTTAATTAGGACTAAACCATCCAAGTCATCAATTTATGCAACCATCAAAAGTATCACCTGGTACCCTAGTTACAGAGAGATTTTGGAAAGGTGCATAGATTGTCTTGAAAAGAAGTCTCTCTCAAGTAGCAAGAAGGCATTCTCTGCATCATTAATATATCACTTGTCCTCCTCCCTAGCAAAAATCTACAAAACCTCCATAGTTGCTCCTGAGCAAAAAAGGTCAAAAGGAAAGAAACTCGATGGGCATCCCCAATGTCACCACCCTATAAGAACTACAAGTTGAGACCAAGGAATGGACTATCCCCAATGTCGCCACCCTATAAGAACTACAAGTTGAGACCAAGGATGCTAAGTACTCCATCAATTTAAACAAATAATATGCTTTAATTAGGATTAAACCATCCAAGTCATCAATTTATGCAACCATCACCTGGTACCCTAGTTACAGAGAGATTTTGGAAAGGTGCATAGATTGTCTTGAAAAGAAGTCTCTCTCAAGCAGCAAGAAGGCATTCTCTGCATCATTAATATATCACTTGTCCTCCTCCCTAGCAAAAATCTACAAAACCTCCATAGTTGCTCCTGAGCAAAAAAGGTCAAAAGGAAAGAAACTCGATGGACATCCCCAATGTCACCACCATATAAGAACTACAAGTTGAGACCAAGGAATGGACTATCCCCAATGTCGCCACCCTATAAGAACTACAAGTTGAGACCAAGGATGCTAAGTACTCCATCAATTTAAACAAATAATATGCTTTAATTAGGATTAAACCATCCAAGTCATCAATTTATGCAACCATCACCTGGTACCCTAGTTACAAAGAGATTTTGGAAAGGTGCATAGATTGTCTTGAAAAGAAGTCTCTCTCAAGCGGCAAGAAGGCATTCTCTGCATCTTAATATATCACTTGACCTCCTCCCTAGCAAAAATCTACAAAACCTCCATTGTCGCCCCTGAGCAAAAAAGGTCAAAAGGAAAGAAACTCAATGAACTATCCCCAATGTCACCACCCTATAAGAACTACAAGTTGAGACCAAGGAATGGACTATCCCCAATGTCGCCACCCTATAAGAACTACAAGTTGAGACCAAGGATGCCTTCAGCATCCAAGGGTCATGCACCGACCATAGATCCTGTTAAAAGAGGTACACATTAGCTGTAGTGATGTCAAAATGGGTTGATCAGGTCAGGCACAGTAAGTGATCAACCCTGTATGTGTTGTGTCAAACCAAGTTCACCCCCCATTTGAATAAGATTCCAATTTAGCACATTTTAAGATTTGGAAAATAGTTGCTTTTTGGCAAGCATAACATAATGAAAATTGTAAGCCACTTGAAGGCATCCCACTAATGATCAACTGGGGTACTTTTTGGAATGGTGGAGAACGTTTTAGGGTGAGACATTCACATTTGCTGTATTCAGAGAGAAAATAGCGCAAGGGAAGATTCAAATAAACTCAATTTCTTCCTATATATAATATGCAATATATGATTAAATTAGGATACAAACAGTTTAATTTTTTATAGTTATAGTGTACAATAATCAAGCTTTTATTCCACTAAGTGGGATCGACTTATTTATAGTTACAGCATATAGTCAATTAATTTTCTGTAATTGTTCTATGAAATTTTAAATATACAATTACAGCATTTGCTCTACCCATCTGACCTTTCCTTTTCTATTCCGCCGCTTTATTATCGCTCTACCAATCTGCTACTCTTGCTCAACCTCCACATGTGTTAGTTGCTTTAGTGTTATGCTTAGTGTCATATTATTCTCAACTTCCATCTTCGCCCATTCGTCTAACACTTCTTCAAAGCCTAGACTCTGTAAATTTCCTTTGCTCCTCTCCTTTTCATGAGTCTTCTCCTTTCCCTTACCACTCCTTTTATAGATATAGATGTCCATTTTCCCGTAACCACCAAAATCTAGCATAGCCAAAGATTCTTCTGTCTTAACCCTCAACCAGTAAAGGTCAAGATGAGTGATATTCAATAGATAGGGATTGATAAGAGCAATACCCGTATACAGCATGTTCAGATTTTGCTTGATCTGCGGTACTGTAAGATTTGCCCATGCTATAAAAAATGGAACAATTTTGAACCCTGAACTAGCATTTTTTTGGTGTCTGATGTATGTGGAGGATGTGATGCACCCAAAAGGTAACTAGAGGGATAATGGTCTTTAATTAGTTCTAGAATTTCTATCCTCATTTGTCTATCTACATCTATCTTCCTATAAAGTGAACAGCTCTTGCATGGTTTCTTTCCCTCCAATATTCTATCCCTCCATCAATCTATACTTCCTACTACTATTCTCCAAGTAAACAGATCTAAGATTCTCTCAAAGAAAAAAAAGTAACAAGCATGAAAAAAAAGGAGAAAGGCACTAACGTGAGATAATTGGATAATGTTTTGCTGCATCCAGATACTATCTTCAATGCTTCCAATGCGCAGGCAGCAGAAACAATTGCATTCGTGGATGCAATAGCAGGAATTATATTCTTCACAACACCCTGCAAAATGGGAAGTTGAGTATACAATACAATGAACACTACAAGAGGCTGGTTGGAGCTAAAATAACACCACAATCATGTGCTGGCCTGCTTTCTGCTTTAAGATTTATATTTATGGAGATCAGGAATTTCTCATACTATAAAAGATGTGGTTATAGACTAGGATTGAGCATTTAATTAAGTCTTTGACCGAAAAACCACTACATTTCAACCTAATCAGTCAAATACAGCAAGGAGTTCAAGCTTTTGGGGGGATACAACTCAAAAAAAAAAAAAGTTCATTGCATGCATCAATCAAATATAAGTATGCTGTTGGTAAACCTGGTAAAGTGTTCAGATAGGATGACATTATTTTCAGAATCCTTCCCTGCTGATCCACCATATGTTAAATAAAAGGTAAATGGGATGCTCAAAATCAACTTGACTACCAAGTTCTAAACTTAAAATGTTAGTTTTTTATAATGCAAAGTCAAAATGACCATACAATGTAGACCTCTAATTTCATATAAGAACTCAGGTCACTTGAAAATATTCACTCTAGTAGACCATCTCTAATGAAGGTTGTTATTTTTGTTTAAATGAACCTAATAGCTTAGGTTTAGTTGTAATTTTCTCCAAAAATAACCCATAAGAAATGGACAAAGAACTCTCATATAAACACTAAATAGAAATAGGACTAGACAATGGAGTCCAGCTTGTGTTTTTCCTTCAACTGCTAGACAGTTATGTCTCCAAGAAAAGGCATTAGCTGAGGTCACTTCGACTGAACTCTTGACTAAATTAAAGAGATTTTTAATTAACGCTTCAATTCCCAAACGTTGGAAATTAAAAATCATCGGAATTGCTGGACTTTCAAAGCTTGGAATTGCTGGACTTTATATCACTTCCCACATAAGCTCATTGTTTTCCAATGTATGTCAAATTAAATTCAATTAGGCTTTGGAATCCTTATTTCTGCATTTATAAGCTTTTAGGGGAAACTGCTACATGTCTCCATCACTCCCACAACTATAATCCATCCAAATAACCAGCAATTTTAAAGCAACATTACAAATACCTACATGAAACCAACAATCACATGTATCAGGCAACGGGACATAAAATATCTACATTATATAGGTAGAGATGTCATCGCATATTAAATTCAAATAGTGTCTGTGACATATTCCATAATAACAAATTAATTTCAAATAGTGGCTGTTATGTATTCCATACAAACAAACTAATCTAAAGGAGAACTCATTCATCCATCAATAGAAATCATTGAACTAGAAAAAAAAAGCATATGGAAGCTTATCATACCTGTGTCAAAGAATATGTTACACCAGTAATGCCAAAAAGTTCAGCTCTCTTCAAAGCCTGTCAAGATATAAAGAAAACATAAATGAAAATTTCATATTAGTAAAAAAAAGATATACACCGTGAGCAATCAACCTCTAAGTAAACCCACTGCATATGCTCAGGATCATCAGCATCAAAAGATTTCCCATGATGGACCTATCAAACCAAAATAATGATAAGAATAGTGGAACTGAAACACAAAATACAAGAGATTGAAAGTAATATTGCAATACCTCCCCCCATTTGATCAGATGTGCATACTCAATACAGTGAGCAGCAGTTCTAGGGGTCTCTGCAAGAGTACATAATGGAAACTTCACTTGTGGTGGGAAAAGCCATATGTTGCATTCAAAACAAGGAGTTCTTCCTGGTAAGATTACTCTAGCATGACCCTTAAAGCCTTCAGTTCCACCATCAACAATAGGTTTAATTGTCTCGAGCAAAGGCTTGTCATCCTCATCATACTCTAGATTTCCCAGAAAAATGAGATATACAATGCCATATAGAGTAGTAAGAAATGTTAAAATAGAAGAAAAAAATGATTTACATCGAGTTGAGCATGCCATTATAGTGATATAGCTAAAGTATCCACTAAAATATAAAGAAGCAATCAAATGAGAACTGGATTGTGAAAATAAAATAACTAAAAAACTGATATTCAAAGAATACTAAGAAAACACATCTTATTAATACTCAACTGTGCATTGTGTAATCCTTGCCTTTTTGTTACTTAAAATCAATATTGTAATCATTACTACAACAACAATAATGAAGGCAGCATTATATACTTGTTGTCCTATTTTTTAATTGTACATTAACACAATGAACACTGTAACCCTTACTACAATAACAAGTCATGAATGCCAACTACATGAATCTCAACCTAACATTGAACTCTATGTAATAGGGCTATGTCCCATATCCAATGAATAGCATTTCATTCCTTGCTGACAAGTGTAATTTTTTGCATATTTTGTACAAATTTGTAAATTACCAACCAAACTTTATTTGTATCTAACTGTCTGACTTATTTATGTAAGTCTGAATCAGCAATAACCAGTTAGAACTGCATCTAATTTTAGAAACATATACTTAGTACCTTCACTAATGGTTTATATTTTGCTTATGATTGTATTCCAGGGTGTAATTGAGTTATTGCCTACATTCTAGCCCTAAATTACAAGAATTATGCAGTTGAGCTAGGTCTATTAAATATTTGGATAAAAGAACGCATTTAACTAGTACACCTATATTTCATTCTCAATTTAGATCTCATAAGAAAATCATCTCTTTTTGAGTAAGTGGCAGCATCACAACCATGGTAACTTAAGTCAACATAGCAATTAGATCACTTACCAAGGAAGCCACAAGCAATAGAATTTATGTAGCTTCGAGCTTCAATTGAATCAAGACCAAGGACAATTATATTGAAATCATTATAGAAGCTTAAGTCCTTGTCCTCAATCCTGCAGAAATGAGGTGTAATGTTCACTCCATTAATTCTTTTCATCACTCGTTCAGCTGCTACCTCTGCCTTGGACTTCCCGACATCGTGAATTCTAACACCAAAAATTAATAAGTAGATATAAATTGAGAAATGGTGATGAATTCCTAAACTATATAATTACATAATAAAGTTTTGCGTTTCAGAAATGTGGGGGAACTAAGCAAGTTTGCTAAGACCACTGACTGAGGTATGTTCATCTCTTAGCATTACTTGCATTTAAAACAAAAACATCCCGGTTCTTATCGGTACATGAGAAAGAACAGTTTGCCTGCTCGAAAAACCATGCAAACAAGGAATTAATATTCCCTCAGAACAAACAATTCCATCTTTTCAATCTCTGAATCCAAAATACCAAAGTAGAATCTTCAGGAAAAAAAACAGTGTGAAATGTACTATGCAAAGAAGAGAATAAAATTGCAAAAGCATATAAATGAATACTGATCGAATTATAGCTTCATCCGTCTAATGCACAAAACATCAAACAGTTAAGGGACATCGTACATAAACATTTGCGACTACTGTACAATCTAAATCCGAGACCTGAAAAGGAACTGGCGGTTCAGATTGGAGACCTCAATTGTATCCATGTCAATGACGTCGATGTTCTTGAACCCGGACAAGGCCAAGTCCTTCAGCAGCTCGCAGCCCAAGCCGCCGGCCCCAACCACGAGCACCCTCACGATATCTCCGATGTCCTCCCTAAGCTACGGCGATCGACCCAGAAAACGGTCACACCAAACCAGGAAGCCGAACGTGACGCGGATCGATTTCGGAATAATGATACTCACGGTGGGGCTGGGTTCGAAGTCCTGGCCGACGATGTTGCCGGGTCGGCTGAGGAGCTTGTCGACGTCCCTCCACCTTCGCGGATCAAAGGAGATCCCCTCCATTTGGTGAGCTCCCACGCAGTCTTCTCCTGCAACTCCTCGAGCCCTCGAGCAGGGCAAAGGCACCAATGCAGAATAAATTGCTCATCGGTACCATTTGAATTTTACAAATAGGACCCTCAAAGTTAAGTCCTGGTTGCACAGTGGAGCGGAGTGGGTGGGCCGGGCCTGCAGGTCAGGCCCAACAAAGAGGGCTACGTGTGATCTAAGATTGGCCCATTTGATTTATATGAAATAAAGAAACATAACCTTAAAAAATTAATAGGGAATTGCTTGTTGCAATGGACTAACGAACAAAAACTATACAACGTGAATTCGTTTTTCACTTTACAATTCTATTCCTCAGCGACAGGGAGACAATGAAGGTGTTCGTTATACCAGAAGAAGGCTACCATCTCCTCCGGAGCTCTAGTGGAGTAGCACTAGCCTCTAGCTCGAGAGGGTTTCACTGACTGACAGTAGTTTGTCTTCTGTTACTGGTAGCAGACGACTTTGAGATGACTGCTCATGAGCCGCCCATACCTCGAAGGAGAGAACAACCAGCACACAGAGGTTTTCACCTTCCCCTTTCACCCCGATCCGATTGATTGATTGATTGATGCAGGCTGATGGGTGCTCTTCTTTGTTCTTGCATGATTCTAAGCCAAATTGATCGAATCCTCTCCCTCAGTCCTTCCACGGCCTCCGCCATTATTACCCACCCCACTCCCCTCCATCTCCGTATTTTAAAGAGAAAAGAAAGGACCATTGATTGGATTGGACAGCCCTTGAACGAGTCCTCAAGGTTACTGTGGCGAACTTGACTGGTGCCCTCCGTACGTGCAAATACTGACACCGTTGCATGCCTAGATTCATGCACTAATGCACTAGATCACAGACTTGTTGCATGCTCTATCCTCCTCGTCCAGAGTCAAGATGCCCGTGCTCTCCCACCCTGTCCACCACCCTCGCCGACTCTTCGAGTTCCAGCGCGGTATCGATCGAAGGAGAGAGTGTCATGTTATGTATCAGCTGGGCAGTACGTTTTGGGTCAAAGTTCTGGGGAGGCGAGTTGCATGGAGGGGAGTGAGTAACTAAAGTAATGAAAGAAAACTGAAGAAAGGCATCATTCCATGCTCCTCAGCTCTTCCCCCAATGCTCGCAAAGCATCATTCTCTCGCTCTCTCTCTCTTTCTTTCTTTCTTTTCTTTTCTTTTTTGTTCCGTTTAAATATCTTGAGGAAATAGTCTCCGTGATTGCTTGGTCCAGAAACAAGTTTCTGACTTTTTCGTCTTCGAATTCACGGGGAGAATATGTGTCCATCTCGAAAACTGTTTACGTTTTTGTTCAGCTCGTTCTTATGATACAGACTATTCTTGGATCGAGACGGGTGAGCGAGCAGGCATCTGATCATTCCTGATGTGTAATGTTCTCTGAAATTGACTTTGTTGGATCTCTGCGAGAACCTGTGCTGCATGCTTGCAGGATTTGCGTTTAGCTGTGAATTAAAGGTCTAATAACTTTGAATCTAGATTTCATCTCTCAACTCCTCCCTGAATGTTTGATCCTGTTTGATACTGGACCTTGGACGTCACAGCCGGTGGGAAATGAGAAGACAGACACAGAAATGGAACAGAGTTGACTATTTTGCTTTTGCTGTCAATGTCGATCGTTATTACTGCGATTCTGAAACTTGCGAACCCAGACACATAAAGGAGAGCTTCAACGCTCTATATGAACAGTTTAAACTAGTTTTCAATCTAAACTTGCAGTTGAAATATATATATATATATATTGACTTTTACCTAGAACAAAGGTGAGAAATATGGGGGAAAATAGAAAATTACTGATTTTTCATGTGGTATTTGCAGCATGTAAAGATGACGCCCCACAATTTTCCTTTGGATGACAGTTTCCTCACCCGAAGAACTTGAAAAGAGAGATCAAACTGGATCATGGATGCAATCCAAGTGGCAAATTACAACAACACGAACAGCGAAGCACCGATCACAATTGAGAGCAATAAAGGTTGGATTTTTCACATGATTGTGCATCCGCCGTCGGTGTTCTCATCGCTGAAGTAGGTGTATGGGTCGCCGTGGTGCGGCGGCGCCATCGTCGGCGGGGGCAAATTCATGCTGTAGTACGCCGGGATCGGCGGCCGAGCATAACCCATCATGGGCGGCTGAAAGGCGCGATCTTGCGCGGCGTTCATCATCATCATCCTCTGCTGCTGCTGCTGCTGCTGTTGCATCATGGCGGCCATGTACTGCTGTTGCTGGTAAGGGTTGGCGGCCGCGATCGCCTCTGCTGGAGGCGGTGCCATGCCTACTTGGTAGTAGCCAGGGGGATGCGGCCCTCCGGCAGGGAGTCCTTGTAAGGCCGCGGCAGAGGCTGCAGCTGGAATGTTTCCCATATGACCCATGGCAGGATGGGGATGCATATTACCAGCGATCTGATTTCCCATGGCCATGCACGGGAAGCTTTGCCCCATCATCCTCGGATTGACCAATGGGTGGCCGCCGCCGCCGACGCCAGCCTCATTCTTACCGCCTCCTTTCTTACCTCCATTGCCGCCAGTGTTAGGGTTGTCGCTACCGGCCCCGTTAGCATTTCCCGTGCCCTTGTTATTATTTGCTCCGTTTTTGCCCTCTTGCGGTCCGCCGCCGCCGCCGCCATTACTCTTGGTGGCAGATCCACCTCCGCCGCCGCCCTTTTTACCGTTCTTCCCCTCATTATTATTCCCCACGGCTTTCCCCTGCACCGGAGCTTCTCCCCCTTTCTTCCCATTCCCACCCTTTTTATCTTGTGCCGGCACAGCGACCGCCGGCTTGATCTTGATGTCCTTGAAGTCGTCCTCAAGATCATCGTCGAAGCAGTCAAAGTCATCCATCTCGTCATCGTCGTCCTCATAATCGTCGTCGTAGTCGTCCTCGTCGTCGTAGTCGTCGTCGCAGCCCTTGGGGGGCAAGGCAAAGTTGGCGGCTTTAGGGTTTTTCTGCGGGGCGAAATTGAAGCCCCCCTTGAGTTGAGGAGGCGTCTGCAGGTCTTTGGCCCCCTTCATCTGCTGCAGTTGTTGCTGGAGCATCATCTGCTGCTGCGGTGTGAGCTGCGGAAGCTGGGCTTTCTGCTCCTTCCCGCCACCATTTCCACCACCGCCCTTTGGCGGCTTTCCGTTCTCCTTGGGCTGCCCCTTGCCGTTCTGTGGCTGAGCCTTCTGTCCCTCCTTGTTGTTGCCATTCCCACCACCAAGCAGCTCCGCATGCTTGCCAGCCTTCGCAAGCTTTTTGATGAGGGTTGCGGGATCAACATTGCCCGACACAGTCACCTTCCCCTGCTCTGCATCTATACTGGTTGTGTACACCCCTGCTCGCACAAGCAATCCAAACCAAAAACCATGAAACAAATGGAATCAAGCAAGAAGAAATCAGAACCAGATTATGCAATTGCGGAGAAAGAAGGCAATCAAACTGCAATCTTGCTGGTGCATCACCTTCAATTTTCTGGAGCAGTTTCTTAACCTTCTTCTTACACCCATCACAGTGAATGTTCACTTTAAGCGTGCACGTCTGCAAAGAACGAAAGCCATTGCAAGTCAACATCTTGATCAGTGCGAGAGACAGCAAGAGAGAGAAAGAGCATAAAGCATAGAGATCTACTTGTATCTTGAGGAACTTGATGTCTTCTTCTTTACTCATCCCTCACAGCTCCGAGAGACCTAGAGAAGGTGAGATGCGCTTCAAGACCAAGCGCAATTGCGCTGTGAAATGAAGACAAGAAGAAGAAGAGAGACAAGCGAAAAAGATCAAGAGACAAGCTCGGTGAAGCTTGTCAAGGAAGAACAGAGAAAAGGAATGAGAGAGAGATCATGAGATCACAAGTTCTATCAGCAAAGTTGCAGGCTTTGGGTTTTCAGAAATGCTGATACTTGACAAGTAACAATATGACAGCATGCTGCTGCCATTCCACAGCTGGTGAGGTGTGTACTTAACTATGTTCTTCATCACGTGACATGCACGTGGTATCTAGTCCTTTATTTCTCTTTTTTTATTTATTAATTTTTTCCCCACAAAATGATAAAAAAGAGTACCTGATATTATTTTTTAATAAAAAAAGCTCTGTGTTTATGAACAGATTATCAACAAGCTTTCCATCTCTCTGTTTTTTCCCATTTATTTATCTTTGTCTTCTCTAAATTATGAACGGAGGAAGGACTTTTGGATATTTGTATATTGTACCCGAGATTATAATTTATTATTATTATTATTTTTATTATTATTTTGACTGGGCTAATGCCAAAGAAGACATCTTCAGTGGAGATCTCTGCACAGTCCATAAACTTGTTTCCTCATTTCTGGAGGATCTCCTCGAACTGTGCATGAGCAAGGTCAAAGTCGAGAGTAGATTCAACTTACGACATGAACAAAAATAACTCCGAACAGTAGTAACCTTGGAAAGCATTAAAGCTCTGCATTAACTTGACAACTCGAATAATACAAACTTCCAACATTTCTAAGAGAAATCTCTCAGATTTTGTGCAGACTTTCACAAAGTTTGCGTCCATGACCTTGATCCTAGCTCATGGCGATGCACAGTTGCTGCCAGCAGCTGAGTCTGAGCATATCTGTGTCGCAACTACTCAACCCATTTCATGCTGCAATGGATTTATGCACTCTAACAAATATGACATCAGAACAATTTATACAGCATTAAAGGTTTCAGAGCTGTAATTAATGGCATGAGTTACTGAAACTGCAAGGGCTGTTGTTACTGTCTCATCCTGCAAAGGCTTTCAGGCTGATAAATAAACTTCCTAATTCATTTTCACAATCTACGTTCTATATCAGATTAACCTGTCCAAACCATGAGAAGCACAAAAGAAATAGAATTATTACACTTTACACTGCTCCAGAATTCATAAATAAAGAAGAATGATGCAATCAATCAAACACTTGCTTTCATGCAAAGCATAAAAGCCACTCATTTCTTTTTGTTGAAGAAAGGTAAATCTACAACAGATATTTATAGTTGTTTACCTTTATATATTTTGTAGAAATGGCTTCATTCAAGTTTTACTTCAGAAGGCAAAGGTATGTTCTTAATTGTTCATGTATTTGAACATACCACATGGGAGCCTGTAGAGACTAGGTGTGGGGATCCATAGCCCAAACCAAGTAAACAAAAACAAACCAACCATATCGAAAAATGTAATTTGTCACTTTACCGGTTTGGTTTCAATGGAATATCAGATAAATTTATCAGTTTCAACTTGAACTTGCACAAACTGTTTAAATCTAACCGAACCATTAATGTTTGTATGATATGTGTGTGTGTATTTCTTATTATAGTTTATTAGGTTTGCGATTAATTAATCAGATAGAAACTAAAATGAAGATTTCAGTTTGGTTTCACACAGGTATATTGTCAAGAATGAATGATCCTTTTGAGAAACATAAAGATTACATGAAATGATGCTGGCAAAAACGTAAAAAATTTACCAAAATAACTACAAACGTATTCATATATAGTCATTTAGATGTAACATTGTAAGAATCTATGCACACACTTCAAAATTTAGGTTTTAAAAGGATAAATACACGATGTCAGAAGAATGTAACATTGGTTTGGCCAAAACAAATAATTTTTTCTAAAGAAAAAAGATGCCAATCTGATCGCCACTGTTCATGCAAGTTGCCACCAGTTGAAGCGATCTCCTCCATATTATTAATTTTTGTTTCTTTAAACAACAAAACAGCAATTCCTAAACCACTTACAATCCATGGCATGCATATAATCAGTGAGGACATGAAATGGAACAGAGCATGGCATGCAGTGAATTCAAGCATTCATTTCACCTAAAAACTTTGTTGTACTCGCTTATAATAAATAAGGTGCACTTTCCCATGCACATATGCATATGGCTGCCTCAGTGGTCAAGTCAAACCATTGGACTAATGCTTCCCCATAGGGCCCCACCTAAATTGGCCTTCATGATTAATGTCCCAAGCGCATCATCCACTGCTGCCGCAATGCCACCTGGTCCTGATGGCCTGTGCAGCTCTGCCTTTTGCCTCGTTACATTGCTTCTTCTAAGCCTTTACTGGCAGGCAATCAGTCTAAATATACTGTCTAAATGTTATTGTGGCTTACCTCCTATATGAAGATCAACCATTATAGATGTTTGCAGTCTGTGGGACAAACATTAGAAGTTTTCAGGTAAAGAGTGAAATCATGGCTTTATAGAGGCATAAGAGTATAGTGTTTAGTGCTGCTTTATCTACTAATCCACCTTCACTTAGTGTGGCCGACACAACAATCCTAATGATGCCCAAACTTGGTAGTAGATTCAGAATAAGGTGGTAGGGCACAATGATCATGAGAGAAAGGATATGGTGGAATGGAAGAGATTAGTTTGCTAGTAGCTGGAGGTGGGACTGGCAAAGGCCAGTATGGGTGTCTCTGTTGCTCCTAATTCTAGATGGGGACATGCCACTGCCCAACCTCATGCCTCCTCTGTGGTTTTAATCATCTTTACTTTTTCTTTTTCCCCTCTCGCCACCCTTAATTATTTAAGCTGTTGGCAGTTCAGTGTCAAATCTACAATCTGCTAGAGCCATGCATGCATTGGACACTTGCACTGCCATCCCGCAAACACTCTGAGAGAATCTTTCAAGCAACAGATCACCTGTTTTATAATTCTAGGATAGAACTTGACTATACTTCATCTTGAAGAAATATTGGTTTAGGATGATGCAAGGGGAGCAGGGGAATTCAGAAACATCATGGACTTCTCCTGTGGTTCGCATCATTGGTTTTGGCATTCTTACAAACAAGTCTGGCGCAGTTCAGTGTCCGATCAATGTTCTGCTCCGGAGGAGCTGTGTGAGACACATGCATTCGTTGGCAGCTTGCGGTGGCAATCATGCAAGCGTTCTGAAAGAATCTTGATTGCAAGATATTTTTTTTTAATTTTTTGTTCAAGTCGGTCAGATTGACTTGTGCTGTGGATCGTTCATTTGTTCACAATTATCTCAAAGATGATGAAAAATTCACTCAAATTCATGAGCAGAAAAAAAAATAATAAACTAGTAAAGAAGAGGAGGAAGAATCTCTGACAGTGGAGTTGTTGACACGCGGTAAGGAGAGCATGCAGCGGCAACGCAGGCAGCTGACTGCCTTAGTTTTGTCGCCTGGCTTTCGTTTGGTTGTGAGTAAAAGGATTGTTTGCGGGTGGTGGAAGAAGGCGCGGCAGAGGAAAGCATTTATTTATTTACTGCATCAAGAAGGTAGATATTGAAGAAGGCTGCAGTAACTGGAACCTTGGAACAGCATGATAATTTGATTTAGAGCACTGCATTGATGACCTCAAAGTAGTAGGTGAGTTTGGACAAGTATATGAAGTAACTTATACATTTTAAACATGATGATTCATAAATATTCTTCAAGGTTTTTATTTGATTCATTTATGGTAGTCTTTTGCTACCCTACACTGCTGTGATCTTCAAATCTCAAGTTACATGATGGATGATAATTATAATTATTGCATGAAAAAAAAGTTAGGAAAAAGCCAAGTAGAGGAGGGGCCAATTTAGTCACTTTCATGCACTTGTAAAGTATTTGATTGAGTTTCTGGAATCATGTTCATCTTCCTCAATGATGAGCCTAACATGTTAAAGGAGAGATCACAGAGTTAATAAATAGCAAGTGCAAATTAGAAGGTTCCTGCCACTTGAAGCCTTCCAGGCTTAAAGAAGTTTGGGCTACCTGTTTGCCTTGCCGGTGTTCATATTTTTTAGCTGGTCAGAAAAGAAAGCTTAATTCTGGGAGAAACTTTCATGAGCTATTTTGAAATCTATGTATATATTCAGACTATTCATGTAAATATTTTCTTCCATGTAAAAAATTGTCCTCTTCAATCTGTTACACAGACAGTACCAACAGCCCCGGCAATGCAAAGGATCAATGCCGGCAGTCTTATCCTTGCAACCTCGGCGACGAGGAGGATGTTCATGTTTCAGTGGCCGAGGTCGGTAAAAGACGCGACCGGATCCCTGGGCTGGGCTGGGCTTCAGTGCAAGTCGCAGAGGATGCCTGCGCTGCCGGGGGCAAAGCACGAGAGATGCTTCTGCATGCCGCCGATACTTTAAAAGTTTCAATATCTGTGAAGTGAAAAATAAAAGACTTCTTTCAGGCATTCTCACAAACACCTGCCTGCCTCCGATGTTCTCAGTCTCGTGCAACGATGTGGACGGATGAGAGACAGTTTGGGGGAAGGGAAGCCCCTTTCAGTTCATCAGTCACCATTCTGTTATTTATTCCGTAGCAATCTAAAAGGCACATCGACATCGTTTCTTCTCATTAGCTCTAGTCATTATCACGACGAGTTCCATTAGTTTTCTGATTCCTGATCTACCTAAACATTAGTTGTTGGTCCTTTTCTCTATTGGATATTAGGGCCTTAAAAAGATCAATATAGATTTTGTGAAAAAAAAATCAGAATGTCATCAATCGATGAAAGTCAAAATTGATTTCAAAATTGAAATCTACGTTTCGCGTAAATAGATTTAGCCTATTAATTTGTTCAAAATTGATTAAAAATGAATGAAAAATTAATTATTTAAAAGGTTCAGAATAATATTAATTATTAATTAATGTTATATAAAGAAGTGCATGGGGAATATTTTCATATCGGAGAATTTCGATGGACTTTCCTTCCTTATTAATGTTGTTGTGTTAATGGAGTTAACACAAAAATTTCATGTGTTATCTTCTCACGGGCAAGTAGATACTTGCACCTATGAGTAGACCCGACCACGGTTCAAAATCGACGGTTCGGAACCGTCAGTTCGACGGTTCGGAACCGTCGCCCAAGACAGTTACGGTGGCAGGTCGACCGTTAACCTTAACCGCCCAAGACGGTTACGGTTCACGGTTCGGAACCGCCGGTTCACGGTTCGGTTCACAGTTCGCGACGGTTAGAGATTATTATATTAAAAATTTTAAAATTTTAAAATTTATTAAAAAAAGGGTTTGCACTTATTAAGTTGCCTACGTATCCCCTTAGGATATAGGGGAATCAAAGCTCACGTAGTTCTTTTACATTTTCACCTTTTTACATCACTCACTTTCATTTCCTCCCATTCCTCCCTATTTGTTCCTCGCTTAGGGTTCGGAACTGCCAGTTCACAGTTCGGAGCCGTTGGAACCGACGATTCAGAGCCGTTGAAACCGCTGGTTCCAACGGGAAAACGAAAAAATTAAAATTAAACTTTTAAACTGGCGGGCCGCCGGTTTCACACCCTCTTGAACCGGAACCGGCCTGGCATCCTGCCGGGCCGATTCCGGTTTGGCCCGGCTAACCAGGTCAACAGGCCACGGGCTGGACCCGGCCCGTGGTCGGGTCTACCTATGAGCCTGCGGCCTGTCACCTGCCACCCGTCATGCGCGCACGCGCGCAATAGATGCTTTGTTGACGCACTTTGCACCTGTGATCGAATGGATCTGACAACTGATGGGAGATCTGAGGATCACAACCCTCCAGATCTGATGGATGAGATTAAGAGGTTTGCTAGTGCTACTTTTTGAGTATATCGTTGTATCTCAAGCTAGTGTTACTATTCGCTAGTGCTACTATTTTGAAACATCGTCGTTGTATCTCGGGCTAGTGCTACTATTCCGTAAGCCTATGAGAAAGTTTGCTAGTGCTACTATTCTGAAAACATCATGAAATAAAGAAACACTAGCCTCAACGCAAAAATAAAGAAATTGCCCAAAGAATGGCCTCTAAACCACATAAAACAACAATAACAATCACTTTAAGATGTTACTCGTGCAATCAAAACCACATAGAACAACAATAACGACGACAATTATTGAAGAAAAATAAGAACAAAACGGTACATTTAATGTCTCTTCCTATTTTTCCAACGACATCATTTTAAGTGCATCTCTCGTCTGTCCGACGACGTTGAACACAGTCGCTGCGATATGAGACGGTGTCAATCCAGCTTCTGATAACTGATCGCTTGCCGATCCATGATCGATGTATCTATCAGGAAGAGCCAAAGGCCTCCACTGTTGCAAACAACAGCAACAACAATAATTCACAAAGTTTTTGATTGATCCTTTAATCATCACACTAATTAATCTGTTTAATTACCTTGAGTTTGCCATCGAGGAGGCCATCCAGAGCCATGAACTGAGCTACGTGAGAGCTAAAGCCGCCAATTGATGCTTCTTCCACGGTGATGAGAACCTCGTGCGACTTAGCCAAGCTCCGAATCAAGCTTCGGTCAAGCGGTTTGCAGAACCGCGCGTCGGCCACCGTGATCTTGAGGCCGTGGAGCTCCACCATGGAAGCCGCCGCCAAGCAACTCCGCACCGCCGTCCCATACCCCAGCAGCGCCACCCTTTCCCCTTCAATTAGTATCCTTCCTTTCCCAATCTGAGAAATAAGCAACTGATAATCAAACAAATGGAAGCACATAGAGATATGAACTCTGAAGATTATCAAATTATTAGTAATTAACCTCCAGAGGAACACCCTTGTTTCCCTGAGGAAGAGGAACGGCAACGCCGTTTCCTCTCGGGTACCGGAAGCACGACGGTCTGTCGTCAATGGCAGCCGCTGTGGCCACCATGTGGAACAGCTCTGCTTCGTCGGATGGCGCCATTACCACCATGTTCGGCAAGCAGGCCATGTAGGCCACGTCGAACGCCCCCGAGTGCGTCGGTCCGTCTGCCCCCACGAGGCCGGCGCGATCCAACGCGAACCTCACCGGAAGCTTCTGCAAGTCGACGTCGTGCACCACCTGATCGTAAGCTCTCTGCATGAAGGAGGAGTAGATGGCGCAGAACGGCTTAAGGCCTTCGCAAGTCAACCCAGCAGCAAACGTGACCGCGTGCTGCTCTGCTATTCCCACGTCGAAGCACCTGTCTGGGAACTTGCGAAGGAAGTGGTTGAGCCCGGTTCCACCTCCCATGGCTGCATGGATCGCCACAATGTCCTTGTCCACCTCCGCCTCTGCCACCAGCGCCTCGGCGAAGTAGTTGGTGTAAGATTTTGTCGGACAGCTTGATTTGAACTGCTTCCCAGTTGCCGGATCGAATTTGGTGACACCTTCAGAACCCAAACACAACAACAAAAAGTTAATTAGCAGAAGAATTTATATATTCTCAGTGAATGATCACCCACCGTGATACTTGTCTGCAGCTCTCTCAGCATAAGGGTATCCTCTTCCTTTCTCTGTGATGACATGAATGAGAACTGGACCTGTTGTCTTTGTGCTCTTGATCTCTTTGAGAATGGTAACGAGGTCATCTATGTTGTGCCCATCCACTGGGCCGATGTAGTAGAGGCCAAGCTCTTCGAACAAAGTCGAGCCGGATCCACTGATCATTCCTCGGGCGTATTCATCTACTTTAGACGCTATGTCGTGTACAGATCCACCGATTTGCTTTGTCACTCCCTGCAGCGTCAAGAGATGCTATTTCAGATTCTTACTGCTTGTTCGTTTAGTCACGACAAAGAGATTTCTGTGTTGACATGATTCGATGAGCAATATTCCTCTGAACGAGGACCAATGAAGAAAAGATCCTTCAACTTGTTTTAATCTGTATATTATAAGATTCACCAACTATATATTTGACTGCTTCCCTAAGGACAACAAGATTATCCAGAAGAATAAGGGATGATGATCGAACGGAATATCGCATGGGTACGTACTGACCTTAGCTACCTCCCTCAGCTCTCTCAGTGGCTTGCTCGACTGCAATCTGCTGAGGGCACTGCTCAATGCCCCAACAGGCGGCGCAGGGCCATCGAGAGTTGCGGTGGGAAGAGAGACTTGCTTGTTGTCATTTAATATCACAATCATATCGGTGTCCAAATATCCTGCGTTGTTCATGGCTTCGTATGCTTGCCCTGCAGTCATGGCTCCATCGCCAATCACTGCTATCACATTGTTCTTCCTTCCCTTCAGATCCCTCCCAACCGCCATCCCTGTTCGCTTGGAATTATGGCTCGATCGAACGAATTATTCGAAGAAAATCAATATTTTAATCCGAGTTTTTCTTACCGAGCGCTGCTGATATACTGGTTGAACTATGCCCTGCACCGAAGGCATCGTAATCGCTCTCGGAACGCTTAGTGAACCCAGATAAGCCATTAGTTTGTCTCAGAGTTTGCATCTTGTCTCGCCTTCCAGTTAATATCTTGTGAGGGTAAGACTGCAAACCGCTCCAATATTTAGAACTGATTCACTTAATTTCTTAAAATGCGAATAAAGAAGGAAACCTGGTGGCCAACATCCCAAAGGATCTTGTCTTCTGGAGCACTGAAGACAAAGTGGATGGCAACGGTGAGCTCGACGACGCCGAGGCTCGAACCGAGATGGCCTCCAGTATTGGAGACGTTGAAGATGATATCAGAACGGAGCTCATCCGATAACTGCTTAAGCTCCTGAAGCAATTCAAATCATCAAAAATCAACGAGTTGAGGAGCAAACGAACAGAGCATGCATGCTCATGAAGGAGAGACTGCGTTCAGTTTTTGGCTGCATACCCTGAGAGAGAGGTTTTTCATGTGAGCGGGATAGTTGACGGTGTCCAGCAGTGGAGTCGGAGGCCTCTGTGAATGGTACTCTCCAATCTCTGATAGCGATGCACGAACGGATGCCCTTCTCTTCTTCAATTGCTAGTCAATAAATTCAAACAAATCAATTAAGAGATCAAGGTCCAGCCTTTTCAGGTTGGAAGACCAACCTCGAGAGATCTTCTGTGATGTTGCTGGTAACGAAGTTCAGTAAGCAACATGGAACTCTTGTGGTGATTAGAGGCAGCTGCAACAAGAAGATGACAGGGGAAGGAGAATGTGGAGAGAGCCATGCGAAAGAACAAAGAACAAAGCACAAAGCACAATGAAGAAGATTGAGAAGACGGCTGCAAATTATTATAGGCCGGGGGATAAAAGCAATATGGACCATAATAGTTGTGTGAAAGCCATGTTACAGTAGTTAAGTTCGAGTGGATCTAAGAAGAATCAGCTCCTCTTAAATTCAACTGTTATAAAATGAGTTTTCATATAAAGCAAGATGAAGAATCTCATATTAGTTTTGTCCGGCAGGCGTTGCTGTTCAATTGCGACAGGGAGTTAGGTCAGTTGGCCTGCCTTGTCTGTGGAGTGTTCACTCCACTCTCTTTACTCTATTCCTCTGTCTCCTGAGCGGACAGTGCACCCTGAACAGATGTGCGTTTTACTGGGACACCTCTCAGTCGAGCATCGATCAGAACAAAGATAAAGTGCATCATCTTTTGGAAAAATATTTTGAAGAAGACTTTTTGCCTTCCATGGAGATTGGTCTGCCGTTTCTGCAACGTAGACAGTGAAAGAACGCGCTGTGGTCAAACTGAGAATTCTGAATCCAAACGTATAATGCAGAGAATCTAACCACTAACTGATTAAACGCAAAACAAAGAACAAGTAGGGATCGCAATCGAAGAGACAAATACTGAAAGAGAGGAAAGAAAACATGGAAGTGGAGGGAGCACTTGGCATTTCGTCGAGCAATTGGTGAGCGAAGTGGCGGAGCTCAGTTAGCGACACGTTACTCCGCCATTAATCAAGTGGGCTCGGCGGCGTCGTCGTCATCTTCGTCGGGTTGGTGGGCGGCGAGCGGAGGGAAGTGGGGGTTGGGAACTGGGGCGGTCCAAAGTGCAATGTCAACTCTGGAAATGACCGGAGAAGATGAGAAGAGATATTGACTGGTACTGACTAACGCCACCACCGCGACGGGGCATTCACTACTCCTACTACCGCACTATCCAGTGGTGCATGCATGCTTTTGACTTGTTCACGTTGGATTTGCTCCGCAAAGTTGCCAGCTGATTTGGTGAATCCTCTACGTAACAGCCGCTTCATTTGTGTTGATGTCATAATCAGCGATATCGAAAACAAGGAAATAGTATGGACAATGGCGGCGCCATCTACCCAGCTCATCCCGAACTGTAGGCCACGAGCATTGACATCATCATCGCTAACTATTTTCTTTTCTTTTCTCCTACAGTAAATGGGAGTTTATCTCCTCTTCAACATTGTCAGACCCGGGCTAGATTGAAAGAAAATTTTCTTACATGGTGAATTCATGTCTGAGAATTAATAGTTACCAAAGAGTTCATAACCTTTAAGAACAATAGTTTGAAACATTCATAAACTTTGAAAGCATTAGTCTTGAAACACTCATGCATGTATCATCTAATCATAAACAACCAACCTTAAGAACAATCATAAGTGTTTAGGGGGTGTAACCATGTGATAGATTTACCACATTAAATAATGGTCAATTTCCAATGAAGTCGAAGAATTACTCTTATGAGGGCCAACTTCAACTTTCTTATTTAATTCTCTATAGATAACTGTGAGATCAACTATATGAAACGCCTGCGGTCAACATATAACCTTTTGCCACGTAAGTGTCTATCCCTTTCCAAGACCAATGCTTTGTATTCAGAAACAATAGTCATGAAAAATCAAAATCATTTCTGGTACGATACCCAACTCGAAGGCAAAGGCATAATCTCTAGGATACTTGAAAATATCACAGATTGACGTACCTGATGGTTGAATCTACAAAATATTAGCGGAAAAGTAACAAAATCCTGCATTTAAATTATAATAGTTTCAGTGCTCCAAAAAGGATACACCAAGTACACGAGTTCGACTCTCATTGCATCTTCACCAATTGTAAAAGCATTCCGAGACAACTGATAATATTTTATCTACTTGGAAATCAATCATGAAGGGTCCCAAGAATGTCGTCCTCCGGGTAGAGGTGAAACCTGAAAATGGCCAGCAATGTATCAGATCAGGAAGATCCGCACTACCATATCAGATATGAAATACATTGGCAAGTAAATTAGGCAACTGACGTAAACACATTAGGTAAGTGTGTAACATCCGCTCAAGTTATAAAATCCTCAGTCTTTACGAGATGCTTTCCATATGGAATAGTTTACCATATAATCGTCATCCTCAAAAATTCAAAAGGCAATAAAAGAATCCAATCTATATAAATATTTCCCCTTTATGGGTTAATATTTCACTTGCCCAAAACTAAAAACTCAGTTGATGAAGTAACAGTTAGAATTGATTGGCAGCCACTTTGTCCCAGAACTTCCAGACTGTGAGGGATGAATGCATATACTATTCTTGATAGTCCAACAGAATAGATATGGACACTAAAGCACCTCGTGACGAAAACAAAATGTTCTGCAACACATTATCTCCTTATTCATGTCCAACCCATAATTAACAAGACCAAGGCAGCTAGGTGCAGCAATGTATTTGTCATCAACATGACCATATAGGATCATAAATAATGCAGAAGTTTTAACAACCGTCCAAGATTTTACTTCCGCATTATTTGTGGATTGCAATGATTCCACGTTCAAATGAACCTTCTATTGGCTAATTCTTTCATCTTAGTCAATTGAGGTATTCTTAAATTTGTGAACTAATTGAATAATGTTTATGATGAATTACTTTGGCCCCCATGCCAAAATGGATATTGAATGTGGATAACCAAGGAAAACATATAAAGCAAACAACAAAAACTTTGAAACAATGATAAACCCTCAGAACTTTTTGCCTACTTTCTTTACAATGCGAAGAGCTATAGAGAAGACAGATCATAAAGTAAGATAAGCATACTCTTTATCACCGAGCTTAACCTCAGTCCCTCCATATTCAGGCAGGAGAACAGTATCACCTTCCTTCACAGTAACTGGGATAAGTTTCCCATCCCTATCATGTGCTCCAGGGCCTACTGCTATAACTCTTCCAGAGTTTAACTGCAAATAGAGAACAAATAGATAAATAAAATATGCACTACTAAAAAAATGTCACCATCTCGCATATTATGAACTAAAATTACCGAGAATTGCTTACTCAACAGAATTAGTTAAATGAATGAAAGCCAGAATCTTCACAAGTATTACACAAAGAATAGTAGTATAATAACTGCTTTTCTGAAACTTAAGATGTATGTCACAACAAAACTTAAAGTGAGATGACCTGGTTCACATGTACAACGATAAATTAGAAGATCATATGAAGCAATTTGAGACATTGAACAAAATATTTTAATCAAACCTGCAAGAAAGAGTGATGTTGAACAAAAATTGCTGCAAGCTGGATTTACACAGCCTTAACTAGCTATTTAGTCTATTTTGCTGTTTTGAAGGGAACAGCTGTAAATTTTAGAGATGAAAAATAGAGAAGAGAAGATGACAGAGAAGAGGATAGAGACCTTATCTTAGAGGAGCTATTCAGTAAATTCATAGTCATAAATCTACAATGAAAGAAAACTAGTTTATAATTAGTGTCATCCTAAAATATGAAAATGTAGATAAGTTAACTAAACGAACAAACTTAAAAGACTTTTGATAATTTTTCCCTTACATCGGCATAGACTGACTAGGTGGGTCGGCTACATAGTCTGTTTGAACAAATTTTCACAAGGAACATCTAATAGGGACCACTTTGTCACTGAGCAAAATGGCCCCTTGGCAAAACTGTAGTCGCTTTTAAACTTTTCTGATAAATAATATAAAAGTAAATATATATAAATATATAGAACATATTTTTATGATAATATTTTCATGCAATTTTTGGTGTTTTCTTCATGATTGCATTCTAAGCATCTAAGTTATCTATAGTAGGTTATAGAAAGAATAAAATAAATAAGTGTCACTAACTGAATCGTATTTTAGTTATTTTTTAAGTATGACCCTGTCTTTGTTGAGCTTGATTTGTACTCCATAAAGATTTTTGATATTCAAGCTCCAACTCAATATGTTAAACTCAATTAACAATGATCTCAGCTTAGCTTTATTTTAAACTTGTTTTGCTAAATCCTGATAAAAAACTTGAATATCGTCAAGCTTGGCTGCCCTCTGCAAAACACAGCCTTGAACTTCACATGTTACTCATTCTGATACAAAGCTATAAATAACTTGATTGTTATCCCACAGAATCTCCTGACGATGCTAGCATGATTTATGAACATCAAATTTTAAATGTGCATGTATGTTTATAAAAAATTAGTAGGTCTAACTATCAGCACTAGCTGTTCATTAGACATGTTAAAGTTGCAACCAATTACTGTGTATGGTTATTGTAGCAAAGATCTACCAGACAAGGTCACAATTTCAATGAGATTCCTTTTTTCACAGACTTCTGAGTGGATTTAAACTAAGAGAACGGTGTAAGACATCTATGTGCGCATTGCAATATAGATCAAATTACAAGGAAAAACTGCTTTAATGGATAACCTTGTTTTAAGCCAACAGTAACTTTAAGTTATCATGCTGCTTCAAAATATCACCCATTGATGTACCTCTGCTAGATATCGACCTTTAACATACATTATGAAAATGGATTTGGGTCCTTTTTCTTACATCCAATTCCTCAACAACTGTATAAGCATGAGTAAGAAAACTAAAGAATGAGGCAGTTTGGACTAACAGACGAATCACCAAAATTGTGAACTGTTAGTGACCAACCTCATAACTCTGTAGCAAAACCTTCCGAGAATAAATCACAAAATAGAAACATCCGACTTTATATTTCTCACAAAAAACGTCATGAACCCTTATCTTTTAATCCCCGAGTTTGCATCCAACAAGGGGGAAAAATTGAGTCTTGTAGACTTTATCCACCTCTTAGGTAACGACGCAAAGTAAATCCTCGATAAAAATAGTACTTATGGAGCAAATTTCATCGATTAATTTAATTTCTTTGGGCATAAAAACGAAGCAATGCGCATAAATAACCACAGATTTTCAAATAAAAATCAAGACTCAATTTTACTCATCCAAATTACCAAATCAAGGCTCCATTAATCACCTTGTTCGTCTTCTCCGGCAGAAGGATCCCGACGCTGGTCTTGGAGGGAGGGACGATCTTCTCCACGAGAACACGGTTTAGGGAAGGAATGAGACGGCTCGCCATCGAAATGATCACGAGAAGCAGAGGCGACGGCGAACGATTTGAAAACACCCTTTTTGACGGTACTCGCCAAGACCTGCTTGAGCTAGATATCCAGAGGGGCGGCGGGCGGGGTTAAGGAGGGGTTATGGAAGCGTGAAATACCTTAAATACCCCTCAATAGCTTCTCGAATTACCCCCTCATTCTCATTTCGCTCGGCACAGGAGGAAGGGCAAATGTGGACTGCACGGTGACGGTCTTCGACTCCCTGTCGGAAATTTGATGTCTAGGGTTTTGGGACTGCATAGAACTGTCGAGAAGATGGGCTGGGCTTTTTATGGACTCGGCCCAAAACTTGTAATCGAACTGCCTAAAATGTCTTGATTGACTTGATTGTTCCTCCCAATCGATATAACTATTTTTGATCGTGATGAATATGTTGCACGTCCCGATTCGCCTAACCATCTCGCTCAATCAGATTGGCTCGACCCATTTCACCTAGCCGAGCTAACAGACTATCTCACCTGCATTGATCAAAATAACTTAATTCAACAGTGTCAAGACAAAGATCTTTGAACTTTGAACGTTGAACGTTGAACGCTGAACGTTGAACGCGCAGCTTTGTATCTTCTTTCCTTTCGGTTGTGGAGGTAGGCTCCATGCGATTTAACTTTTCTGTAACAAGGTGGAATCCGTCATCTTAGCGGTTCCACACGATCGGTTGTCGAGGTAGGCTCTATGCGAGTGCAGATAGTGACCATGCATGCATTTGTTGTTAGTTGTTTACGGCATTTACGGTTGTTGTACTTGCTATTATATGATTGTGGTTGTTGCGCTTGGTTGATATATATGTTTGTTGCATATCTTATTTGATTGACCTTGTTCATTAAATATCCTACTAAGACTGTATTCCTTTGATATCTATGCTTATATTTTTATGTTGTGCACTTCTGTCTAGTACCCACTGAGTATTTTTATACTCACCACCCAGACCGTGAGGTTTTCTGTCTCCTCAGGTAGCAGATAAGGATATTGAAGCTTGGAGTTCTACAGGACTACCCCCATCTCACAAAAGCAAGAGTCATTGGCATGGGCGGAGCCAAGGGGGGGCGCCTGGGGGCGGTCGCCCCCCCTGCCCCTGTGTGTAGATGAGCATTAATGAAATTTCAAATATTTTTTTTCTTGAAATTAATCGTGTGAGTAGGACTAAAAATTAATTAACAATGAGATTTAAGATTTACAGGAAGACTTCTTGATTGTGTAGAGAATAGTAAATTTTTATATATTTAATATGACATATCGAAAATTATAAAAAAAATCATTTAGAGCTCTAATAACACAAGGTCCTTTTGAATTAAAAATCTCAAACCTAAAGCTCACGAGTTTTTTTATTCAATTTTTTTTCACAAATCTCTCTAAAAATTTTACATTGGAGATGTCCTTTAAGCAAAAAAAAAAAGATATATTATATTATTATATTAATCAAAGTATGATCTGTAATCCACCGGATAAACATTGGAGTTAAAGCTAAGTCTTAACTCTTAATCAAGTTCTATAATCTAAAATTAATTGCAATATAATTGACAACAATTCTAATTTTACTGGTTCCATTTCTATGGTACATGTGCGTCTCCACTTGCATCCATTTAATTAAAAAAAATAAATTAAAAGCTCCCCACATTTCCGTATGTTCCATCTCATTTGGCGGCCCCACCTCATGGGTACCTCACAATTACACGGCATGAGAAATGAGAATGAAGACAAAAGAATCACAAATTTTATTTTATTTTATTTTTCATGGCTTTAACATTTTTATCGTCTGTGGACCTTCTATTTATTCATTTTTTCTGATTATTTTTATTTTCCTTATTGTTATTTAGTAATGTGGCATGAAAAAAATAAAAAATAAAATCGTTAAAGAAAAAAAAGGAAATTGAAAGAAAAAGGGCTGGGAAAAAGATAAGAAGCAAAAGAGGAGCTCTAGAACCGTTCATCTCAAGTGCTGACACACGGATGAAGTTTGACGTGGTGATGGTGGCTGCCGCAAGTATTAATATATAAGAAGGATATTGCTTGCAGTTTTGATGTCAATTCTGTCATAGATGAATTTGAGTCTATGAAAAAGCGAAGAGCACAACTTAGATTGCGTTGAATGTAACTTATTTCTTAGTTAATTCAAAATTTATTTTATTAGTAAGACAATGTGATGTTAAAAAATGGCCCCCCCTCGGCAAAAATTCTGACTCCGCCCCTGGTCGTTGGGTTCTTGTGTGTGGTTTTCGGTTGGTGTTTGTTTGTATCGTTCGGATTATTTTCGATGTGTGGTTTGTGGAGTTTTGTACGTATTTGCACAGTTTTTGTTATCGTAGATTTGTCAGATTTTCGTAGTTGTTATGATGGTTGTTATAGTTGATACTATGTTGTATATATATATGATGTGTGGCCGTGTGGGCCCTTATTTATGTGGTTTAGTCTTATGGATGTATATGTTGTATTGTAGAGTGGTCGTATGAGCCTGTAATTTAGTTTATATTAAAAAAAAGTTAAATTATTAAAGAGGAGACCATAAGAGAGTCTACGTTTTAAATTTAAATCGATAAGAATATATGTGACATTTTGACCAAAAACGACAAGGACTCTAACATTGAAAGGATGACAAAAGCTTTAAATAATATAACCTCCAAAATTGAATAGAATCACAAACTTCGTTGTCGATTGTCAATGTCGATGTAGGAAACCATTTTATTTTTACAATAAATATGAAGCGACAGTTTTGGATGGTGTGCGGATGCAAAGGCAAGAGTGTTGGAAATGACAAGGAAATTGCAATTATTTGCACGTTTAAAGACACTATTGTGCCTTTCAGTTTCTGGTTTCTCTTGAATTATGTCAATTCCACAATGTCAAAGCAAAGATCTTAATTAGATCTTTGAAAGTGGAACCCGCAGCTTCCTCGTATCCACATAAATTTGTAGATTTCTAGTCACTGGTTAGTCTAAGACACGCACAGACCTTCCTCTTCATGTCTCAATTGGTTAGTCAAGTCAATAGTTTTTTTTTTAATAAAAAAGTGATTGAATAATTAATTTAACAACTGCAGTGAAGGGGATCGCATAAAGTCTGTGAGAAATTAATTATGACAGTTTGTTAGAGGAAATAATCTGTTATTTATTTATTTCACACGATAATTAAACCCCCAAATTAAAGAAAGGTCAATTATCAGTTCAATATTGACGGTAAACTATCCAAATTAATCAGAATTTTTCAAGTATACCAACAAGCATATATCACAGCAGTGTATATCATTATGGATGCTAAAATAACAAAATCCTAATAGGTGTTATTCAAATTACAAGTGCCATGATCTTTCTCATTAATACAAACCAAACTTTTAAAGAACATAAATTAATTAATTAGTAAATTTCTAATCTACGTTCTGATGTCTGGACATGTTAATAGTAGAAAGGGATTTAATTTTTTGAGTGCTCTTATAGTGAGCAGAGATTATCTCCCACCTCCCAAGAGAGAATATGACTAACAATACTAGACATCAATGGCTTCTAAACAATTTTAAATACTTGTACAAAAGATCATATATGTATGGACAGACAATTTGTAATTTTAAATAATTAAAAGGATGTAGAATGTTTCTATGGTCAGTTCTTCACAGGAGACTTCAATTTTGTCATTGATTTAAGTCTTTGCAGAATAACACGGGTCAACTAGGACTCAGTGATGACTTTTCAAATATGGTAGAAAAATATACAAAGACATGCGTCAAGATATGGACAGACAGTAGGAATTGTTGTGGAAAATCCAGTTTAAAAATTAGCACACAAACCTCATCCTGGCGATGAGAGATCAGGAATTAGTTCATCAAAAATGGGATAAATTGGAGTCAATTATTGATCAGATAAGTTCCAATTAATGGAAAATAAATAAATCAAATAAAAATAACAGAATTGACATCATTAAATATACATCATGTCAAGTACTTCTCAATAATGTAAGCATGCCAAACTTTTTATTAAAATGGGGAAAAAATAAGATTGAAATTATAATAATTTTATTATAAAATATATTAGGTTTAAACTGTCCACTAGATTAATTACAAAACCTAAAAAAAAAAGGAATTGTCACATGTACTTACGACTATTTAAAATTATAAAGGATGCTATTATACAGTGGCAAAAGGGAACATAAGATATGGTTCATATTTGAGCTTTGAATAGTTTAGATACATACAACAATTTTAATCGAAATTATTGTATAAACTTAAATTAGGTCCAGGACATAAAGCAAGAATCTATATTTCAAATTTGGACCATATAAATATAAATATGTGTGACAATATATATATATATATATATATATATATATATATATATATATATATATATATATATATATATATATATAATTAACAGTGGAATGACATCAACAGCTTCAAATAATATAAAATCTAAAAAGATTTTGATATACTTTTCTTGAAAATGAAAAAATATTATTGAAATTATAATAATTTTATTTATAATATTAAAAAATATGCACTAGATTAATTACAAAACAAAAAAAAATGAAACTTATAAATTGTTAAAGCTGAATCTGGTGCTAGATTCCTAATCAGGGTCTAAAACGATTCTAGCAATTATCTCAATTTTTATTTAAAAAAAAATATGCGGTTGAGAAAAAAAATATTAAACTCCTATAAAGATATTTTTGTAGCTCCAAGTCCTAAATGAGGTTTAGGTTGAGGCTTATCCAGAGATAACTAAACTGAAGCTTATCTTAAAATTTATCGATGTTGTTGATAATTTAATTAAGACGGATCGACTCTATAAATAGACGACAATAGAGTTGTTAGAACTCCATCCCACACTTAATTGAGCTAGTAGCTAGTGTAGTACTGTATAGTGAAGTAGGATTGATAGATGGGAAAGGCGATTATTCCTTGTAGAATAATAACTAGGAACGATGGATCTCCTCTCCACTTCATTGCAGTTCCTCTCATCGTCTTCCTCATCACTTCTGCCCTCTTGCCGCCAACCATAGGACTCTATAAATAGACGACAATAGAGTTGTTAGAACTCCATCCCACACTTAATTGAGCTAGTAGCTAGTGTAGTACTGTATAGTGAAGTAGGATTGATAGATGGGAAAGGCGATTATTCCTTGTAGAATAATAACTAGGAACGATGGATCTCCTCTCCACTTCATTGCAGTTCCTCTCATCATCTTCCTCATCACTTCTGCCCTCTTGCCGCCGGCCATGGGAGCAGAAGTGTTACCGGCCCCGCCTTAGACCCTAACAAACGTTAGCAATCAGCTAGAATCATGTTAAAATTAATGCTTTAAGTTGATTTGTTTCCCATATGAATTAGTGTTAGTACTATTATATATTATTTATGCCTTCTTAGTTCTGCCTTGTGACTAACTATTAGCCTTCAACTGGCCATTGCAGCTGCATGCCATGGAAAGAATGGCCAACCATACAACTGCTACATCCTCCTCCAAGTATGCACTTATCTTGCAAATCACATCATGATTGCATAGGATTAAGTTTTACTCCAAAAGAATCTATTTGATATATATTTAATTTCTTGTTCATGCATGCTCAATCAATTAGTCTTCTCATTTATAAATATGTTGAAATTAATTAACCTTCTATTGTTGTTGCATGGACAGACTGTGGAGTCTACAAATGTCCCAGCCCTCCGCCTCCATGAGATTTCTTATGCATGTATATATACATGCATAGAGAGGAATAAGTTGCTACTCTAATTACAACAGATCGATGTGAAAGGCGAGCATCCCTCTTCATAATATATATATATATATCGAAGAAAAAATAAAATAATGCCAAGGAAGTTCATCAAACTATATGCAAATATGTAATGCATGGTCTTCTACGATCATATATATTGATAAATATAAAGACTACTTATCTCACTAGCTACTGAGGTACCATGTGCAAGTGGAGCTTGTTATGTTTGATGCATGCATGTTCTTTATAAATTAACATATATTAAGCTATATATATTTTTTCAAAGTAAAAGAAAAGATGGATAAAAATCAAAAAGTATCTTTTTATCATCAAAATTAGGGTACTCTAGCTTGTAGTTTTAGTAAGAATTAGCACACAATCCTCATCCTGGTGATGTGGTCAGGAATTAGTTCAGCAAAAATGGGATAAATTGGAGTGATCGATTATTGATCAGATAAGTTCCAATTTATAGAAAAATAAATAAATCAAATAATAATAACAGGATTGACATGATGAAATATACGTCATATCAAGTACTTCTCAATTATAATGTAAACATGCCAAACTTTTTTATGAAAATGGAAAAAAATAAGATTGAAATTATAATAATTTTATTACAAAATAAAAAATGTTGTTACAATATATTAGGTTTAAACTGTGCACTAGATGAATTACAAAACCAAAAAAAAAAGGTTTGAAACTTATAGATTGTTAAAGCTGAAGCTGGTGCTAGATTCCTAATTAGGATATAAATTTGAACTTATAGATTGTTAAAGGATCCTAGCAAAACTTGTAATTATCTCAACTTCTTTTTTTTTTAAAAAAAAATCTTTAATTTGAAAAATAAAACTCCTAGGTACCAAAAATTTTTCTAAATCCAAATTGTTCATAATGAGGCTTAGATTGAGGTTTTCCCATAGATACTGAAACTAAAAGCTTATTTTCATATTTGTCCTGTTGTGAAACAAATCAAGACTATATATATTCAATTCCCTGACACTATAAATAGATGAGAATATATATATTAGAGAAAGAAGGCGACAGTAAAATGATGAAGTATGAGAAATGATCGAGGAGAATTGATGTCACGCCTTAGGGTGTCATTCTTGTACATCGAGAGATATCCCACTCGGTGATAATATAATAAAAGAAATCATCTATACTATATAAATAGAATAATCAAAAAATTCATCAACTGTAATATATATCATATGTTTCATGGACAACAAACGATATATATAAAACGACATATGCAATAAAATGTAAATACAACAAAATAAAAATAAAATAAATCAGAAATCAACACGTCGAGATCTTTGAGCAACTCTAAAAAAGTTGAATCAAAATATATAATATCAAAAGCATGTCTGCGCCTGCAAAACAGGTCAAAGAATGCAGACAGTTAGCCAATGACTAAATAGATAATCAGAAAAAAAGTAGCAAATCTCCCAGGAAAAAAAGTTAGCCGACAAACCTCGCAGACATCCCACTCTAGACAGTAGAGTTGAGGTCGTCGACCCCCTGACCAGGATACTGTTAGGATACAATCAAAGTCCCTTATTGGAAATACATGGAAAAGTACATGAGTTTATAAGATGAAAAATATCTTCATTGGTATGAGTTCTTTTGGGTTGAGCTCAAGAATAAAATCATGAGAGCTTAGACCCAAAGTGAACAATATCATGTCATTGTGAAAATATTTTAATCCACATCGGTACTAACAATTGATATCAGAGCCATGGTCTATGTAGAGCCATGTGAGATCCTCATGAAAAAATGAAAGAGATAGGGGAGGCCCAGACCATGAGAATAATGGTAGGGAACTCTCAGTAGGAGGAGTTTAGACCCGGACCATGAGGATAATGATAGGGGGCTCTCAGCAGGAGGAGTCTAGACCCGAACCATGAGTATAATGGTAGGGGGCTCTCAGTAGGGGGAGTTTGGACTCGGATCATGAGTATAATGGTAGGAGGCTCTCAGTAGGGGGAGTTTGGACCCAGACTATGAGGATAATGATAGGGAGACTCTCAATAAGGGGAGTTTAGACCCGGATTATAAAAAAATGACAAGGGGGCTCTCAGTAGAGGAGTATGGGAGGCCCGAACCATGAGAAGAATAGCAGGAGGGCTCTCAATAGGGGGAGTAGGGGAGGCCCAGACCATGAAAAGAATGGCAAGGGGCTCTCCTCATGTCATTGTAGAAAAGATCATGAGTTTATAAGATAGGAAGATATCTCCATTAGATATGAGATCTTTTGAGTTAAGTCCAAAAATAAAACTACGAGAGTTTAGGCCCAGAGTGAACAATATCATACCATTGTAGAAATATTTTAATCCCATCAGTACCAACAGATACGACTAGAGAGTCTTCACGACCACAAAAGGTAGCTAAAGTATCACAAAGATCTAGCCGCCCACTCCCATCAGAGCAAGTCTAGATACTCTTGAAATGTTTTCAATGTGGTACACCAAATCAGCACATTTCTTGTCGATTCGTAGGACAAAATCTCTTAATCGTCTAGCAGAGCTATATTGTAAGAAAATTACTAAACTCCATGGTATTCCCCTCAATATTATTTTGGATCGAGATCCACATTTTACTTCGAGATTCTGACAGTGTTTCCAAAAGGTGTTGGATACTGAACTACGCTTTAGCACTATTTTTCATCCTCAGACTGATGGACAGTCAGAATGTACTATCCAGATTTTGGAGGATCTTTTATGTGCTTGTGTTTTAAAGAGGTAACCATGTCAGCAAGTAAAGGTTGAAAACGAAAGAAGGTTGCTAGCTAGTGAAGGAGAAAGGGAAAAATCTTGTCTCTTTATCGGTAGCCTCGACGAGTTTCAATGATAACCACAACACAAGCTTCAATGGGACTCCGATGGCTGCTTTTGTGGTTGTTGTTGTTGGTCGAAAAACCACAAAAGAAAGGGGAGGGAAGGTTGCTGCTATGCTTGAGAAGAAGGGGAAAGGGCTACTACGTTTTTTTTTTTTTTTCTATCATTGGAGAAGAGAAGAAGACGGAGGAGAGAAGAAATGGAAAGAGAAGAATGGGAGAAAAGAAAAGGGAGAGGGATGGACGGCGGCATGGCGAGGCGGCATGGGCAAGGTGTTGTTGCTTGCAGTGAGAGGCGAAAACGAAAAGAGAGAGAAGATTTTTTTCAAAAATATCTTAATTCATTTTAAATCGATCAAATTGATTTAAATCTAATACTTAATTCGACTATAACTTAACCAAATTAACCAAATCAAGTCTAAATTAATTTCAATTTAAACCAATGTAATCCTTATCTTTAAGCCTATCTATTGGATTTAATTTGAACTTGATCCGATTTTAATTTAGATCTCTCACATCATATCCGATGATTCAATTCATTCCCTTATTATTATTATATTTATTTATTTGAAAAAAAATTCAATCCTTAACAATCGAATTAGATTTTAAAAGGTGGCAGGATTATCACTATTGGATGCGGATTTATTAAATCCAAAATGAATTACCAAGAACCTTAAGCCATAAAGGTGCTTCAATGACTTATTAGGGGCTTCGATAATAAGTAAAGGAGAGAAATTTGGTTAAGGAAATTTTTTCATTTTTAAAAAATCTAGTCAGCCAGCTTTCATTCTCCTTCGACTAGATTTATAGAAAGGAGAATAGTGATCCAGGAGATAGAAATATTGACTTTGACTGTGTTATGGATTGATATATCATGGTCAAGAAAATCAAGATCTGGTCCCATTGACACCGATATGATAGAGGTAAGGCCCGATCCCATCGTCGATCGGTTCAGTTCAGTGCTCAACCCTCCAACTAGCTTGGCACATCATTTAGCTCAGCCTGAGGTCTCACATTCTAAGCCCAAGCTCTGGGGAAGCCATGTCCGAGCTAACAAAAGTCCTGAGTTCCATCTCAAATCATCTCAGTCCTAAGTCTCATCTCGAACCATATATGTCTCGGTCCTAAGTCTCCCACCTCAAAGATTATCTCCCACCTCCTAAGAAAGAATATGACTAACAATACTAGACATCGATGACTTCTAAACAATTAAAAATACTTGTACAAAAGATCATATATATATATATATATATATATATATATATATATATATATATATATATGTGGACGGACAATTTGTAATTTTATAAATTAAAAGGATGTAGAATATTTCTATGGTCAGTTTTTCACAGAGACTTCAATTTTGTCATTGATTTAAGTCTTTGTAGAATACCACAAATTCAAAGGATGTGGAATATTTCTAAGGCCAGTTCTTCACGGAGACTTCAATTTTGTCATTGATTTAAGTCTTTGCAGAATACCACGGATCAACCAAGACCCATTGATGACTTTTCAAATATCGCAGAAAAATATACAAAGACATGCATCAAAATATAGACAGACAGTAGTCATAAAAGAAAATTACAAGAATTGTTGTGGAAATTAAAACCCAATTTAAAAATTAGCACACAATCCTCATCCTGATGATGAGAGGTTAGGAATTAGTTCAGCAAAAATGGGATAAATTGGAGTCAATTATTGATCAGATAAGTTCCAATTAATAGAAAAATAAATAAAAAAAAAAATAAATCAATCAAATAAAAATAACAGAATTGACATCATAAATATACATCATGTCAAGTACTTCTCAATAATTTAAGCATGCCAAACTTTTTATGAAAATGGGGGAAAATATCAAATGAAAATATATTGAAAATTATCAAACATAATAATTTCTTGAAAATGAAAAAATATTATTGAAATTATAATACTATAAAAATATATTAGGTTTAAACTGTCCACTAGATTAATTACAAAACCAAAAACAAAAGGTTTGAAACTTATAGATTTTTAAAAAGCTGGTGCTAGATTCCTATTTAGGATATAAAGGATCCTTGCAATACTTGTAATTATCTCAACTTTTTTTAAAAAATATACCTTTAATTTGAAAAATAAAACTCCTACGTACCAAAAAAAAATTCAAAGTCCAAATTGTTCATAATGAGGTTTACTTCATTGCAGATTGTTCCTCATCACTTCTGCGCTCTTGCCGCCGGCCATGGGAGCAACAGCTAGCAACCCTGCCTACAGGGCCTTAGTCCCTAACAAACGTAAGTAATCACAACCATTTTAAAATTAATTAATGCTTTACGTTAATTTGTTTTCGACATGAATTAGTGTTGATGCTATTTGTAGCTTCCTCGTTCTGCCCTGTGACTAACTGTTGATTAACCTTCAATTGGTTGTTGCAGCTGCATGCCAAGTAAAGCCTGGTCAACCATACACTAACTGCCCGATCAGGAGTACACCTCCTTCAAGTACTTATGATAATTAATTTTTTGTTCATGCTAGCTTAATTAATAATTAGCTTTCTCATTTTTATGTTGAAATAATTAATTAACTTTCTATTGGTATTAATGCAGCAGGCAGACCAAGCATGCTCTATTTACAAACCAGGTTGTAGGGCAGCTCCATCTCCATGAAGTCTCTCATACATGTATGTATGCACTAGAGGGATAATTAAACTGCGAGCCTAATTACAATAGATGTGAAAGAGGAGCATCCCTCTCCATGATATCGTTCATATATATATATATATATATATATATATATATGCACCTAGGTTCATGTGGCATCGTATATATATCCTGTTATGTTGTTAATGGTGATGATGAAGTAAAATAAATGTAAATATATATGTAATGCATGGTCTTCACGCATGGCATATATATATTGATTAATATAAAGACTTTATCTATCTACTGAGGTATCCATCATGTTTCATTCATGAATATCTTCTTTATAAATTAACATACTATAATTCTACATATTTTTAATCTCAAAAAATAAAAAGGAAAATTTAAAAGGTACCACTTTAATTTACTGAATAGTTAAAGGGGGTGCGTTTCAGCCTATATTTTCAATCCAACAGATGTTCGTCTAAATCTTCAACATGACTATGTATTCCACTACGCTTATTATGTATACTTTATATTTTTTAATTTAGAATAAATAGGACCACGTGTATAATTATTTCAGCTAAAACTATTAAACTTGTAGTTGTAGACCCTAATTTCACAAATAAATACTCTTCTAAATTCTTTTAACCCTTTAAATTTTTACTCCACCTTTCTTATCCAATTTTTACCATAAAAACTATTTAGCAGTCCACAGAGATCCAGGTCGGATCCCACAGCTAAATCCTCATAAAAAAAAAACTTGAATATCGTCAAGCTTAGCTGCCCTCTGCAAAACACAGCCTTGAACTTCACATGTTACTCATTCTGTTACAAAGCTATAAATAACTTAATTGTTATCCCCAAAGATTCTCCTAACGATGCTAGCATGATTTATGAACATCAAATTTTAAATGTGCATGTATGTTTATAAAAAAATAGTAGGTCTAACTATCAGCCCTAGCTGTTCATTAGACATGTTAAAGTTGCAACCAATTACTGTGTATGGTTATTGTAGCAAAGATCTACCAGACAAGGTCACAATTTCAATGAGATTCCTTTTTTCACAGACTTCTGAGTGGATTTAAACTAAGAGAACGGTGTAAGACATCTATGTGCGCATTGCAATATAGATCAAATTACAAGGATAACCTTGTTTTAAGCCAACAGTAACTTTAAGTTATTATGCTGCTTCAAAATTTCACCCATTGATGTACCTCTGCTAGATATCGACCTTTAACATACATTATGAAAATGGATTTGGGTCCTTTTTCTTACATCCAATTCCTCAACAACTGTATAAGCATGAGTAAGAAAACTAAAGAATGAGGCAGTTTGGACTAACAGACGAATCACCAAAATTGTGAACTGTTAGTGACCAACCTCATAACTCTGTAGCAAAACCTTCCGAGAATAAATCACAAAATAGAAACATCCGACTTTATATTTCTCACAAAAAACGTCATGAACCCTTATCTTTTAATCCCCGAGTTTGCATCCAACAAGGGGGAAAAAATTGAGTCTTGTAGACTTTATCCACTTCTTAGGTAATGACGAAAAGTAAATCCTCAATAAAATAGTACTTATGGAGCAAATTTCATCGATTAATTTAATTTCTTTGGGCATAAAAACGAAGCAATGCGCATAAATAACCACAGATTTTCAAATAAAAATCAAGACTCAATTTTACTCATCCCAATTACCAAATCAAGGCTCCATTAATCACCTTGTTCGTCTTCTCCGGCAGAAGGATCCCGACGCTGGTCTTGGAGGGAGGGACGATCTTCTCCACGAGAACACGGTTTAGGGAAGGAATGAGACGGCTCGCCATCGAAATGATCACGAGAAGCAGAGGCGACGGCGAACGACTTGAAAACACCCTTTTTGACGGTACTCGCCAAGACCTGCTTGAGCTAGATATCCAGAGGGGCGGCGGGCGGGCTTAAGGAGGGGTTATGGAGGCGTGAAATACCGTAAATACCCCTCAATAGCTTCTCGAATTACCCCCTCATTCTCATTTCGCTCGGCACAGGATGAAGGGCAAATGTGGACTGCACGGTGACGGTCTTCGCCTCCCTGTCGGAAATTTGATGTCTAGGGTTTTGGGACTGCATAGAACTCTCGAGAAGATGGGCTGAGCTATTTATGGACTCGGCCCAAAACTTGTAATCGAACTGCCTCAAATGTCTTGATTGACTTGATTGTTCCTTCCAATCGATTTAACTATTTTTGATCGTGATGATCATGTTGCACGTCCCGATTCGCCTAACCATCTCGATCAATCCGATTGGCTCGACCCATTTCACCTAGCCGAGCTAACAGACTATCTCACCTGCATTGATCAGCCTAATCAACTTGACGGTTCTGTCCTATTTGATCGACTCGATTGTGCCACCTAGCTTAACTATCAAAATAAACCAAATCACTCGATCGGTCAAGCCCAACTTAAACAATCAGAACGGTTCTTTTCACACAGTTTGACCATCTTCAATCGACTGTTAAATCCTTAAATAAATCCTAGTAGTTCGACTGCTGAATCCTGATCCATTAGACTCGATTGCTTAGCCGATTTCGAAGTCTTCTATTTGGGTAAACAATGACAATAATCGATTGATAAATTTTAACAATCGATTGTTAGTGAACAATTGAGTTGAATAATCGATTTTGTAACGCTTTATTCACTACTACAATGTCAACCATCGATTGCTGAAAATCCAACAATCGGATGGTACTATAGCAGAGAAATCCTAAACCCTATTATTATAGCAAATACCCCTAAGTTATTGTACAAACCCAACAGTGGAAATTCTAAATTCTGTTATTGTAACAAACCCCGAAGTTAGTCTAGCAAGCTTTGAAATTATTGTAGCAAATCTTAAAAATATATCAAATCTCAATTCAGAGTTTAGAGTTAATCGATCAATTGATATACTCTATCATAAGAGGCAAGACGGAGAAAAGAGAGCATAGTAAGGACATGAGCAGGGGCGGCTCAAGTCTTTTGGAGGCCCTAGGCGAATTTTTTTAAAAATAATTATTATTATTTTAAAAAATTTTCTCTCATCCTTTTTTATTTGGACTTAGATCGAAAATGATGGATTTAAAATTTTTTTAAAATAAATTAAAATATTAATTTTAAAAATAAATTTTTTATATAAAATTAAATTTTCTAGATGCAAAATTATTAATTAAAATTTCATATTCAAGTTTTAATAATAAATTTTTTTTCCAATTGATAACATTGCTAAATTATTTTTTCCCCTATAATATTATCTTTTAATTCAATTATTTTTTTATTTAAATTTTTAATTATATTATTTTTAAAGTTTTGATTTTTATTATTAATAACAAATTTACCAAGTGCACCTTTTTGAGATTGATTAAATTCTTTTATTTTTCTTTTTTTCATGCGTTTTGTATATTCAGAATCATATTTTTTAGCAGACATATTTATATTCAAATAATAATAATAAAAATATAAGTCGCTACTATTTTATGGAAATAAAAATAATAAAACCTAATTTATGTCTTATAATTTTATTCTGATGATATTTCAAAGTTTGACAAATGACATGTGAAATGTGAAATTAGAATTATTATATTGATAAAATTTTATCATAATTAAAATATGAGAGTAATTTAGTAAATAAAGATGAAATATTCAGAATAAAAAAATCTAAAATTTTAAGAATAAAGATGAAATATGAAGATAAATCATAAATTTCTAATGTGAACTGATAAAATTACAAGTTTACAACATGAATCATTAATAAAAAAATAAGAAATTAACAAAAATATATAAAAAAAATTGATAGGGAAATGAGGAAGACGATATTTTTAGATTTTAAGATCACCGAAAAATTTATAATAAAAGATTGTTCCTCTCCTTGCGCCCCCTTGTGATGATCTCAGAAATGTCTTGAGAAAAAGAAAAAACTATCAAATAAGTAAAATGTTTGAAGTTGAATTAAATAGATTATTAGATTAATAAGGAAGGAAGTAGAGTAATATAAAGAAACTAATAAATTATAGTTTTGAGTATTAAAAAATATTAAATATATTGGAATTATGCCAAAATCTTTATGAAATCTAATGAATGTCAAATCTTTATAAAATCTAATGATTTCTTCAAAATCTAATAAAGATATTTTAAAAAATTATTATTCTGTCAAAATATATAGATATATAATAATTAAAATTTTTAAAAAAATGGGCCCCTAGGAAATTGGGGCCCTAGGCATAGGCCTTAGTGGCCTATGCCTAGAGCCGGCCCTGGACATGAGAAAACTTATTGATAAGATAAGTGCGTTGAAGATAGGAAGCAGGATTGAAAGAGAGACACCGGAGAAAGAAGGTGACTGTAAAATGCGGGAGTAAGAGAAATGATCGAGGATAATCAAATTAAGTTTTAAAAGGCGGCAAGATTATCACCGTTGGAGGTGGATTTATTAAATTCAAAATGAATTACCAAGAACCTTAAGCTATAAAGGCGCTTCAATGACTTATTAGAGACTTCAATAATAAATATAGGGGAAAAATTTGATTAAGAGAATTTTTTTGATCCTCCTACTAGATTTAAAAAAGAGGCTAGTGATCCCAGAAGTAGAAATTGATTTTGACTAGTTCAAGGGTAATATTTCAATCATGTGGACACATTAATTTTAATAATGGTTTAAGGGAAAGGTAGTAGAAGTAGTTGGAATCATCTCTTCTTTATTGTGATTTGTTACTAAAAGCAGTTGGATTATCTCTTCGTTATTGTTATCCGTTATCAAAAGTAATCGGATCGTTTCTTTCATATTCCTATTCGATAGCAGAAGTAGTTGGATCATCTCTTCTTTAATGTGATCCGTTACTAAAAGTAATCGGATCATCTCTTCTATATTGTTATTCATTACCAAAAGTAGTTAGATTGTCTCTTTCTTATGGCTATCCATTACTAAAAGTAATCAGATCATCTCATCCTTATTTAGACTCATTATGAGAAGAAGTCAGATCATATCTCCTTTGTTCTGAATCATTACAGAAATGAGTAGAAACATCTCAACCTACCCCAGATTATTTATCAAAGGAAGTCAAATTAAAACTAAAAACTGTGAAATTCTATCGGCTTTGAGGATATTTTCATCTAAACAGTCACACCTTCAATATGATTAGTTATGACAACAATTATATAGCTCAAGTGAAAGGTTGTGTCAGTTACAACTATTTTGATAGCAATTATAAGATTTAAATGAAAAATTACATCAGTTACGAGTATTTAAAAGAAGGTAATTGTGCAATCTCAACCAACGGATGGTTTTCTCGATCTCTAAAAGAATTGAACAGTTACCATCAAATGAAAAGACACACTCATTGAAAAATTACTTCAATCAATGAAGAGACAGATTCGTTCATCTTTATAAGAGCTGTGTTAGCTCTCTGATAGAGATATGTAATCTCAAAAATCGACGCTAGAATCTAAATTACTCTAATTAAGTTTATTTCTCTACTACTCTACTCAATATATATCTCCCTTTCAGTTTCTGATTTCTCTTTGAATCACTTAATTCAACAGTGTCAAGACAAAGATCTTCTTTGAACTTTGAACGTTGAACGGTGAACGTTGAACGCGCAGCTTTGTATCTTCTTTCCTTTCGGTTGTCGAGGTAGGCTCCATGCGATTTAACAACTACAGTGAAGGGGGTCGCATGAAATCTCTGAATAACTTAATTGATCTGACAGTTTATTGAATTCATTGATTCGACTACGAACGCAGGAAACAATCTTCTAAAATCTATTAATTTAAAAAAATAATAAGAGATACAGAAATAAACAGTATTACCGAAACTATTATTAAACTAAAATTTCTTCTCTCTAAACATTAATTTATAAGATGTTTATATAGACCCAAACTCATTTTTAATAAAAAATTTCTTAATAAATTCAAAAAAAATATTTCTAATAACAAAGAAAATTTCTTAACAAATTAAATTTAAAAAGAAATATTCCTAATAATAATCCTAAAAATCCTAAATTTATATTAAAATCGAGAGCAACTATGCATATTTTAAAAAATTTTAAATTAAAAAAGATAGAACTTTTCAAAACTACTCTAAATATCAAAAACACTAAAAATTACTAAAAATAAAATTATAAAAATTATTAATAAAAATCTTTAAATCCTCTTGCATCACAGTTTGATAGAGGAAATAATCTGTTATTTATTTATTTCACACGATAATTAAACCCCTAAAGAAAGGTCGATTATCAGTTCAATATTGACAGTAAACTACCCAAATTAATCAGAGTTTTTCAAGTATACCAACAAGCATATATCACAGCAGTGTATATCATTATGGATGCAAAAATAACAAAATCCTAATAGGTATTATTCAAATTACGAGTGCCATGATCTTTCTCATTAATACAAACCAAACTTTTAAAGAACATAAATTAATTAATTAGTAGCGAGCAGAGAATCTCCCACCTCTCAAGAAATACGTTCTAAAGAGATGGAAAGTATGTTAATAGTAGAAAGGGATTTAATTTTTTGAGTACTCTTATAGCGAGCAGAGATTATCTCCCACCTCCCAAGCAAAAAATCCTAGAAGATATATGACTAACAATACTAGACATCAAAAATGGCTTCTAAACAAGTCCTTTGTTTGAGGGGAGGAATTGGGTTTGTTAAAAATACTTGTACAAAAGATCATAGGTTAAAAGGATGGAAAGTATCTATATGAAGCCTTTTATGGACAGATAATTTGGAGATAATTTTATAAATTAAAAGGATAAAAGATGTATTTGTAATTTTATATATTAAAAGGATGTAAAATATTTCTATGGTCATTTCTTCACAAAGACTTCAATTTTGTCATTGATTTAAGTCTTTGCAGAATATCATGGATCATCCAAAACTCAGTGATGACTTTTCAAATATGGCAGAAAAATATACAAAGACATGCGTCAAGATATGGACAGACAGTAGGAATTGTTGTGGAAAATCCAGTTTAAAAATTAGCACACAAACCTCATCCTGGCGATGAGAGATAAGGAATTAGTTCATCAAAAATGGGATAAATTGGAGTCAATTATTGATCAGATAAGTTCCAATTAATGGAAAAATAAATAAATCAAATAAAAATAACAGAATTGACATCATTAAATATACATCATGTCAAGTACTTCTCAATAATGTAAGCATGCCAAACTTTTTATGAAAATGGGGAAAAATAAGATTGAAATTATAATAATTTTATTATAAAAATATATTATAGAAAAATAATGCAGCTATTTAATTTCCACAATTTGTCAAGACACTACTCTCTCCCTTTCAGTTTCTTTCTGGTTTCTCTTGAATCACTTCGATTCCACAATTTAGCGTAAAGCTAATCCAATTGAGCGTGCGCTTAAGATTTTGTTGATCAACAAAAATAAGCTAAGCTCCAGTAAATTATTGATCAACAAATTAAATCAAATGAAAATAATGAAATGGACATCATGTCAAATATATATATATATATATATATATATATATATACTTTTATTGAAAATGAAAAAATATTATTGAAATTTTAATGTTATAATAATTTTATTTATAATATTAAAAAATATGCACTAGATTAATTACAAAACAAAAAAAAAGAAACTTATAGCTTTTAATCTGGTGCTAGATTCCTAATCAGGGTCTAAAACTATTCCAGCAATTATCTCAATTTTTATTTTAAAAAAATATGCGGTTGAGAAAAAAAATATTAAACTCCTATAAAGATATTTTTGTGGCTCCAAGACCTAGATGAGGTTTAGGTTGAGGCTTATCCAGAGATAACTAAACTGAAGCTTATCTTTTCTTAAAATTTATCGATGTTGTTGATAATTGAAGACGGATCGACTCTATAAATAGACGACTATAGAGTTGTTATAACTCCATCCCACACTTAATTGAGCTGGTAGCTAGTGTAGTGTATAGTGAAGTAGGATTGATAGATGGGAAAGGCGATATCTCCTTGTAGAATAACTAGGAGCGATGGATCTCCTCTCCACTTCATTGCAGTTCCTCTCATCATCTTCCTCATCACTTCTGCCCTCTTGCTGCCAACCATAAGAGCAGCAGTTAGCGGCGGAGCCTTAGACCCTAACAAACGTTAGTAATCAGAATCATTTTAAAATTAATGCTCTACGTTAATTTGTTTCCCATATGAATCAGTGTTAGTGTTATATATTATATGTATGCCTTCTTAGTTCTGCCTTGTGACTAACTATTACCCTTCAACTGGCCATTGCAGCTGTATGCCAAGGAAAGAATGGGCAACGATACAATTGCAAACCTCCTCCAGGTACCATCAAGTTTTACTTCAAAAGAAACATTTGATAATTATTTTCTTGTTTATATATGCTAGCTAGCTTAATTAATTAGCTTTCTCATTTTTTATGTTGAAATTAATTATCTTTCTATTGGTGTTGCAGCTGGGAAAAAGGGAAAATGCAACCTTAATTAAAACAAATGTGAAAGAAGAACATCCCTCTCCACGAATCCGCTCGTGTGTGTGTCTATATATATATATATATATATATATATATATATATATGGTTATGTCTTATCATGTTGTTGATGGCAATAAAAAAGTGAGAGGGAAATCTTAATGAACATCAAAATAAATGTATACATGTAATGCATGGTCTACTATGTATTTTGATAAATATAAAGATTACTTATCTAATTACCAACTTGTATTAATTAATCTAATTCCACAAACAACTACTCTTTTATATTCTTTGAATTCTATGGACTTGTATAATGTTTTATCCAATTTAAGTAGTCTAATTTCACAAACAAGCACTCCTCTTGCATACAACATCTGAATATAGAAAAAGAAATTTTGTGACACAAACATATTTTATGATTGTGTTTCGTTTGTAAGTTATAGAGTACACAACTTTGCCTCTTTATATATATATATATATATATATATATATATATATATATATATATATATATATATATATATAGTCTATATATCTTCAAATGTTGAAACTATAGTTAGCTAGAAACAACATCTACATGCATAAAAAATACCACTCTTTCATATGGTAGTCCTAGGATGAGTACAACATCCTTCTTTGTGAAACTCAATTGAACATTTAGGAATTAAGATAAAACACTTGGTTTCATATAGTCTAAACTATTAAATATGTTTTGGATACGACCTCTTTTGTTGGAATTCTTTGAGAGGTTCAAAACCCATGGAAAATAGAGTTTTGCCAATCAGTCTAATGTAACAATTTGATTAGGTTTAACAATGTCAATAAAAGACTTAAATTGGAAGAGAGAATTTTTCTACTATATCTTCTTTTGTAACAATGCCAATATGCTTCTTATGTTGTCATGAGAATTTCTAGTTGATTTTGAAGAATTTATAGTCATCTAGTATCATAGAATAGGAACATATATATTATTAAATTAGACCTATAATTACAAAACTGATACATAAATCTAAATTGATCAAAATTAATAAGAAAGGCATTTTATGAGTTCATAGAGTTCAAGGAAAAAAACAAAGAGCTTATGTTAGAATTCGAGACCACTTTTAGCCAAAACTTTTATATAAACTAAGTTATTCAATATTGGAGTTCTGGATAATCTAAATTCATGCAATATACTTTTGGTTGAAACTTTTATATATATTTAAATTGTTCAAAATTGAATAAGAAAGATATAAGTGTAGAGGATAGATTAAAGGGCACATATTCATATAACAATTATATAGACCTAAATTATTTATAATTATTAAATACAGTGATTCCAGGAGTCCATAGGGTCGGTCAAGAGAACAAAACATATATTGATATTTAGGATTGGATAATTTAGATCACATGTTGTATTTTTGACAAAAAAATTATCACATGTACTTAAACTATTTAAAGTTAATTAGTAAAGAAAGGTATTATACGATGCCAGAGGGTTCAAGAAACAAAAGATAAAATTCATATTTGAGTTTTGGACGATTTAAGTTCATGTAATAATTTTGACCGAAACTTCTATATAAACTTAAATTATTTAAAATTTAATAAAAGAGATATTGTATAAGTCCAAAGGATATTTAAGTGCATATATATATATATATATATATATATATATATATATATATATATATATAGCATCAAAACTGCTACATAAATTGAAATTATTTAAAATTATAAAACAAACACAATGTACAAGTCCATGAGTTTAAAAAATAAAATAAAGCAATATGAGTCTATATTTAAAATTTAGATTATATGGAATATATATATGCGACAGTTTGACCAAATTAAAAATGACATATATATTCGTCTTCTATGACTCTAACAGTGACATATGATAACAAAATCTTTAAATAATATATATAATCTCTAAAAGGGACAAGGTCCGCATGGCTATACCGAACTCCACCGGATCGAGCAGTCAATTCATCGTCGAGTTAATATTAACCGGACCTAAATAAACATGGCCAATCCATCCATATAAGTTTCCAACAGTCTCTATTGACCGGAGTGCTCCACTGCAGTCTCTATTGACGGGAGTGCTCCACTGCAGTCTCTATCGATGGGAGTACTGTTGTCTCCGAGGCATAGCTGAGTTGGTTACAACTCAGCAGAGTTGTTACAACTCAGCAGAGTTGTAGAAGAAAGCAAAGGTTTGAATCCTGGCAATACCCTCCTGCGTCGTGATCAATTGCAATTTTTTGATTTACCTCCTTACAAATGGTCGTGGCGCCGATTGTAGAGGCCGCTAAGGTGGTGGATTCCACCTTTTTGCATAAGATGGGAGTACTGCTCTGTGCTCATATTTCCACACTTTGTCAAGACCCTGCACTTCCTTTGAATCACTTCAATTCAATTCCACAGTGTCGAGCCAATCTGCTGCTTCTTCTCAGCAGCCACACTATCTCCGATGATTTAATACTGGTTGTTTGTTAGAGAACGATTAAGAAAATAATCTGTAATTAGTTATTTATTTAATTTCACACGGCAATTAAACCCCAAAAGAAATTAAGTTAATTATGAGATAAGCTAACTAATCCAGATTAATCAGAATACCAAGAAACAATAAAAATGAGATAAGCTCGATCGAGTAATTAAATTATTGATCAGATAAATTGCGATAAATGAATTATCAAATTAAAATAATATAATGGAATTGACTTCATGAAATATATTAATGATCATGGCAAGTACTTTTAAGATAAACTTTTGTGGAAAATAAAATATATAATTGCGATTATATTATAAAATAAGGATATTATACAATATAGTAAGTCTTTAAAGTTAATATGCACTAGATTAATTAATTATAAACAACTAAAATATGAATGTTATGGATTGTTGAACGAAGCTGAAGTCAAGACCAGACCGCGCCGATCAACTCTATAAATAGACGACGACAATAGAGTTGTTATAACTTCACCCGGCCAGTAATTAAGCTAGTAGCTAGTGCAGTGTATAGTGAAGTGAAGTAGGATTGATAGATGGGAAAGGCGATTCCTTGTAGAATAATAACTAGGAACGATGGATCTCCTCTCCACTTCATTGCACTTCCTCTCATCATCTTCCTCATCACTTCTGCCCTCTCGCCGCCGGCCATGGGAGCAACAACAGCGACGACGACCCTGGCCACCGAGCCTTAGACCCTAACAGACGTTAGTAATCAGAATCATTTTAAAATTAATGCTTTACGTTAATTTGTCTCCCATATGAATTAGTACTGCTAGTGCTATTATTATATTTATGCCTTCTTAGTTCTGCCTCGTGACTAACTATTAGCCTTCGACTGGCCATTGCAGCTGTATGCCAAGGAAAGAATGGCCAACCATACAATTGCGTCAAACCTCCTTCAGGTAGCATCAAGTTTTACTTCAAAAGAAACATTTGATAATTATTTTCTTGTTTATATATGCTAGCTAGCTTAATTAATTAGCTTTCTCATTTTTTATGTTGAAATTAATTATCTTTCTATTGGTGTTGCATGCAGGTGAGAGAACATGCGATCCTAAAATCTACAGATGTCCTCCATAGTGCAACCCTAATTCAAACAAATGTGAAAGAAGAACATCCCTCTCCACGAATCCGCTCGTGTGTCTATATATATATATATATGGTTGTCTTATCATGTTGTTGATGGCAATAAAAAAGTGAGAGCGTAATCTTAATGAACATCAAAATAAATGTATACATGTAATGCATGGTCTACTATGTACGTATTTTGATAAATATGTACTTATCTAACTACCAACTTATATTAATTAATCTAATTCCACAAACAACTACTCTTTTATATTCTTTGAATTCTATGGACTTGTATAATGTTTTATCCAATTTAAGAAGTCTAATTTCACAAACAATCACTCCTCTTGCATATATACAACATCTGAATATAGAAAAAGAAATTTTGTGACACAACTTGTACGCATATATTGTAAGATACCATAAAATTGTGAAGGAGCTAGTCAGTGGTTAGTCTAAGACACAGACCTTCCTCTTCATGCATGTCTCAATTGGTTAGTCAAGTCAATAGTTTTTCTTTATAAAAAAGTGATTGAATAATTAATTTAATGACTCCAAAAAAAATGCTTAACTTAGTTTTTTTTTTAATTACTATGCTTTACATTAGTCTGTTTCTAATATGAATCAGTGGTCGTGCTATTTGTGGCTTCCTCGTTCCGTTCTGTAACTAACTATTAACCTTCAACTAAGAGTTACAACTGGAGAAGCAAATATATACATATATACACTGATGTTGTGCAGAAAGCGCAACGTCCATGATAAAAAATTTAAGAAAGTTGTTCGTAGAGTGTGCGAGATAAAAAAATCGAATAATAATTCGGCATATTTAATGAGTAATTAATTTTTTTATTTTAATTTTTTTACTTAATATTATAATCTAATTTCTAATCTTTAAAACAATAATAAAATAATATTGTTCCTAATTCGGCCGTCCAAAATTGATCCAGACGACATTCGGAATCATGACAAAGTGAAGTTTGAAAGTGCTCATATTTCCACACTTTTGTCAAGGCACTGCTCTTCCTTCAAAGTTTTTGGTTTCTCTTTGAATCATTTCAATTCAACAGTGTCAAGACAAAGATCTTCTTAATGGCCAAAAAACTAGTGTCGTCTTTGTTGTTCATTAGCAGAGCTGATGGATTATGGCATGGCTCTATACTAACGGGAGACAGAAAAACAAAATTAAGAGAATGCACAATTTCTGGAGGCAAATTAGATAGCAAATAGCACATGTACACTTGGTTCAATAAGACAGTACTACTCTTCTGCGCAGCTCTTCATGCAGATCATGCAATTTCACAATCCACGCAGTTAAGCAAAAGCCTGTAGCATGTGTCTAGGAACATGTACACATCCAAACAGGAACCCACACCAAAGTTCCATCGGAATAAATACATTAAACTTGCTCCCAGATGGTGGTCAGGTAGCTTCTAGCTTATAGGCATATATGCATCATTAAAGCATCAAAATGTTTTGGCTCCAAGACTTGCCTGTCATCACGTAATCTTGTACCAAGATGAGAAAGCTGAGAGTGGAAGCTCTTAGAGTAGAAAGAAATGGTCAACTTCATTAGGCAGAAATAGTTTTTGTGCGTACAGCATATCTGAATCAAAAATCCATGCACTTCATTTTATTCCGATCTAAAACAAATATTTACAAATAGCAATCATCTTGTAACAATTTTATGTCTAAAGCAGTTTTTAACGTGCATTAATTAGAGTGTCTAAACCTATTGACATTGATCTTTAATGGTTGTAGGATTCATCTAGCCAACTCTAAATAGTGGAGATTTACATGGTTTGAGCATAAAAAGACAGCAGAGATACATGATTAAAATTTCCAGTACTATGGAATTGTGTTACTAAGTTGAATTGCTCTGAAATCCTCAAAGTAGCTACTATTCAATGAAAAAATATTTACCAGTATAATAGTTGTTAAAAGTATAGTTAGATTAAGGTGGTTGTGAAATGGTGAATCTTCAACTTTCATGATTGGTTAAAAGAGAAGAAAATGCTTAGTACCTTGACTCTTGGGAAAAATGATATTGCTCCTAGATGCAATACTACCAAGGAGTTCCAGTTCTAGAAATAACTGTAGCACCAACACCAATTTTCTTCCTGTGTCTGATATTGCTGGCTTCAAAATTTGGAATGAGCACATCAAGGTCTCATCCACACTCATCATAGCACCAGCATTGTCAAATTCACCACAGTAATTTGGAGCCGAGAAGATTGTTACAAGTTGCCTGTCAGCAAAAAATTCATATCCATCCTCCACCACCTAATGCCAAAGAAAAAGACCTAGTGCTGAACAAGGTGGGCATTGTGTACATGCGATTTAATAACTGCAGTGAAGGGGATCGCATAAAGTCTTTGAATAACTTAATTCTGACAGTTTGTTAGAGGAAATAATCTGTTATTTATTTATTTCACACGATAGTTAAACCCCCAAAGAAAGGTCAATTATATCAGTGCAATATTGACAGTAATTAACTATCCAAATTAATCAGAGTTTTTCAAGTATACCAACAAGCATATATCACAGCAGTGTATATATATCATTATATATGGATGCAAAAATAACAAAATCCTAATGGGTATTATATTATTCAACTTACAACTGCCATGATCTTTCTCATTAATACAAACCAAACTTTTAAAGAACATAAATAATTAATTAGTAAATTTCTAGTCGACGTTCTGATGTCTGGATCGGACTTTTAATGGAAGTTGCAGCTTTCAATCCATGTTATTACTAGAAAGGGATTTAATTTTTTGAGTGCTCTTATAGCAAGCAGAGATTATCTCCCACCTCCCAAGAAAGAATATGACTAACAATACTAGACATCAATGGCTTCTAAACAATTTTAAATACTTGTACAAAAGATCGTATATGTATAGACAGACAATTTATAATTTTATAAATAATTAAAAGGATGTCGAATATTTCTATGGTAAGTTCTTCACAGACTTCAATTTTATCATTGATTTAAGTCTTTGCAAAATATCACGGATCAACTAGGACTCAGTGATGACTTTTCAAATATGACAGAAAAATATACGAAGACATACATCAAGATATGGACAATAGTAGTCATATAAGAAAAATACAGGTACTGTTGTGGAAAACCCAATTTAAAAATTAGCTATAATTAGTTCTTCACATATACTTCAATTTTGTCATTGATTTAAGTCTTTGCAGAATATCACAGATCAACTAGCTCAGTGATGACTTTTCAAATATAGCAAAAAATATACAAAGACATGCATCAAGATATGGACAGACAGTAGTCATATAAGAAAAATACAGGTATTATTGTGGAAAATCCAATTTAAAAATTAGCTATCAATTCTTGACAAAGACTTCAATTTTGTCATTGATTTAAGTCTTTGCAGAATATCACGGATCAACTAGGACTCAGTGATGACTTTTTAAATATGACAGAAAATATACGAAGACATACATCAAGATATGGACAGACAGTAGTCATATAAGAAAAATACAAGTATTGTTGTGGAAAACCCAATTTAAAAATTAGCTATTAGTTCTTCACAGAGACTTCAATTTTGTCATTGATTTAAGTCTTTACAGAATATCACGGATCAACTAAGACTCAGTGATGACTTTTCAAATATGGCAGAAAAATATACAAACACATGCATCAAGATATGGACAGACAGTAGTCATATAAGAAAAATACAGGTATTATTGTGGAAAACCTAATTTAAAAATTAGCTATTAGTTCTTCACAGAGACTTCAATTTTGTCATTGATTTAAGTCTTTATAGAATATCACGGATCAACTAGGATTCAGTGATGACTTTTCAAATATGGCAGAAAAATATACGAAGACATGCATCAAGATATGGACAGACAGTAGTCATATAAGAAAAATACAGGAATTATTGTGGAAATTAAAATCCAATTTAAAAATTAGCACACAATCCTCATCCTGGTGATAGATTCCTAATCACCAGGATGAGGATTGTTGTGGAAAACCCAATTTAAACAATATGCACTAGTTTAATTACAAACAAAAAAATGAAACTTATAAATTGTTAAAGCTGAATTTAGTGCTAGATTCCTAATCAGGGTCTAAAAACGATTCTAGCAATTATCTCAACTTTATATATATATATATATATATATATATATATATATATATATATATATATATATATATATAAAATTTAAGACGGATCGACTCTATAAATAGACGACAATAGAGTTGTTAGAACTCCATCCCACACTTAATTGAGCTAGTAGCTAGTGTAGTACTGTATAGTGAAGTAGGATTGATAGATGGGAAAGGCGATTCCTTGTAGAATATTAACTAGGAACGATGGATCTCCTCTCCACTTCATTGCAGTTCCTCTCATCATCTTCCTCATCACTTCTGCCCTCTCGCCGCCAGCCATGGGAGCAACAGCCCCTGGCTACAGAGCCTTAGACCCTAACAAACGTTAGCAATCAGCTAGAATCATGTTAAAATTAATATATGCTTTAAGTTGATTTATTTCCCATATGACTTAGTGTTAGTGCTATTATATATTATTTATGCCTTCTTAGTTCTGCCTTGTGACTAACTATTAGCCTTCAATTGTCCATTGCAGCTGTATGCCAAGGAAAGAATGGCCAACCATACAACTGCTACACTCCTCCTACTCCTCCAAGTATGCACTTATCTTGCAAATCACATCATGATTGCATAGGATTAAGTTTTACTCCAAAAGAATCTATTTGATATATATATAATTAATTTCTTGTTCATGCATGCTCAATCAATTAGTCTTCTCATTTATAAATATGTTGAAATTAATTATCCTTCTATTGTTGTTGCATGGAAAGACTGTGGAGTCTACAGATCATGTCCCAGCCCTCCGCCTCCATGAGATTTCTTATGCATGTATATATACATGCATAGAGAGGAATAAGTTGCTACTCTAATTACAACAGATAATCCATGTGAAAGGCGAGCAGAGATAATATATATATATATATATATATATATATCACAAGATAAAATAACGCCAAGGAAGTTCATATATATGCAAATATGTAATGCATGGTCTTCTACGATCATATATATTGATAAATATAAAGACTACTTATCTCACTAGCTACTGAGGTACCATGTGCAAGTGGAGCTTGTTATGTTTGATGCATGCATGCATGTTCTTTATAAATTAACATATATTAAGCTATATATATTTTTCAAAGTAAAAGAAAAGATGGATAAATATCAAAAAGTATCTTTTTAAAACGTGAAAAAAGCCGACACATAATAGAAAGAAAGTGCTCCACTATGAGTGACGATAAGAACGAATGATAAGAACAGATCCATGTGAAAGGCGAGCAGAGCATCCCTCTTCTCTTCACAAGATAAGAACGAATGATTCACTTGAGTAACGATAGAAAGAATCTTAGTGGACACACAGACTCAAAAAAACTTCCTCTTTGAGCAAAGAAGACCTTCATACTATCTATATATACCTCCTCTCAATAAGAAGTCAAGTAAGTACATCCTACCTACTCTCCTCTTACAAGTGTAAGTGATTTTATATTAAACTTATAAGCTAAATGTGCTAAGAGTTTATTTAAGTTTGTTCGAGTATATGTAAATAGTCATTTTCAATAATTTCCTTATTAGTTCTCAATTTGTAGATATATACGTGTGCTTTATTTTAATTATGACAACTTAACTCTTTTTCTAAGTCAAGAGAGAGGGCTCTATTTTCTTGACAATTTTCTTCTTTGTCCTTTAGTCCTTATCTAAGTAGTCATTAGATGAACATTAACTATAACAAACCGATAATTTTTATTAATAAGACCTATGCTGATTAAGTACTAATGCAGTAAATAGAAGTTGTTTTAAAACCTGAAAAAAGCCGAGACATAATAGAAAGAATCTGATTCTATATAGACTATATAAGGCTCACTAAAAGAAAAAAAAACTAATCTCTAGAAAAGCACCTAAACCCATGACTAATTAGACTTTTTCAGCCCTAAATCAAAAACTTATATTATCTCCATGAATTTTGATATGGTGGACATCGTCCGTGAACATCATCGTATGTATTAAGTATAAAAACAATTTAATTTTATCGTAGGGTTTAGTGTGTGTATATGTACGTTTCTTATCGTACCAAATGCAAAAATTATATATATATATATATATATATATATAGAAATAATATTTTGCGCGTCTATTTCCTGCGTGCCTGTGCGCGACGCCGAATCCACCGTTCATCATGCGATTGCAAGTCAGATTGACCGTCCAAATGTGGGAATGCATAGTATTTTTGCCCGCCCGACCCCCGCCGCTTTCGGCCGCCCTCGCCTCGTCGTCTGATCACTGCCGGCCGCTGGATCGGGTTCGATCGACACGCCACTCGTCTGCGCGTCGGCCGACGTCGGATTCTGATCGGATTGTGGTCGGAATCCGGTGAAATTTGATCGGAACGCGACCGACAGTAGCATGCGGCGTTTCCGACCAGATTGCAATTGGATTCCGACCAAATCGCGGCTGGAGACCGGCCGAGAAGGACTGCCATCGCACGCCGATCCTTCCACCGCCGGTCTTTCCCCGGCCAGTCTCCGATCGCGATTTGGCCTGAAATGCCGCGTGCCACTGCCAGCCATGTTCCGACCAAATTGCGCCTGATTCCGATCGGAATCCGACATCGGCTGACGCGCCGGCAAGTGACACGTCGACCTGGCCCGATCCGATGGTCGGCGGTGTCGCGCACGGGGTCGCGCAATGTCGGTCACGCAGAATATCAATTTCCTATATATATATATATATATATATATATATATAGAAATGGGATGCAGAAATATATATGATATGATATAAAGATCAATTTGAGTTTAGCACTATACATTTACGTTTTAGGACTAATACAGTGCATGATTAAGCTGAAATAGTCAATTGTATAATGTAAAGAAAAGAAAGATCGGAATCGAAGTACGAAACGTTTCCTATGACTTGAACTGTCGAAGACAAAGCTAAGACTGACATCATAAGATTCAAATATATAATAATATAATGGTTAAGTTTTAAAAAAAAAACTAGTGATTTTATGTCAATTCTAAAGGTAATTTTTCTGGAATCCATTAAATTATCTTCTCGATCATTTTCTTTGGAAAAAAAAAACTATTTACATGACTTTCCACATCTACTTCCACATAGCAAATATTGAAGTATTTTAGAAATGCATACCAAAAGTCGAGACATCATGAAGTCTAACATCAACAACTGACTAAAAATCTACAATTTTATGGTTTCTAGAAATTTGGTTTAAATTAATCTGAAATTATTTTTTCAAAGTTTTTGAAAAGTAAAATTACGAATAAAATTTATTATTCAAATTTTGATAATAATTTTTTTAATTAATAAAATTACTAAATTATTTAATTTTTAGATTTTATTAAAAACATTATTAATTTTAATTTAAAATTTTTAAATATACTGAAAATATACTAACCGATATTATAAATAGTATTCTATTATAAATAATATTTTATAAGTTATTTATATATTAGGAAAAAATATTTTTTTATAAAATTTAATATCTAAACTATCAATATCATATGTCATGTTTTAAAAAAATTTCAAGATTCAAACATGTTAAGTTGTTAACTGTAAAATTTTTTCATCTAAAAATACCAAGATAAATTACAAGTATAGTCATTTTTAAGTTTAGATAATACAAAAATCAATTTGATGTTTCAAACCTAAAATAAAGAACTACTTTTTACTATTATCGAGAAAGAAAAAGAAAGAACAAGGAAGTGAGATCATCAAGGAGAAGAGTGAGAGTATCTCTAATGATACGATGGAATCGTTGAGCTGCCGCGTGGTGGGATCACCGCATGGCCTTAAAGAAAAAAGTCAGATTTTAAAGTAGGATCGAGGAGGATTAAATAAAGAGCCTAAGGGCTGTCAGCTGATAGCCTCCGCCCCCTGGGTTTCGACTTTTGTGGCTACTCGACCCCATATATCGATCTTGTGTCAGCCTTGGTTTTGACCTCGGCATCTGCCTCACGTGCCGACAGTATCTCAGCCTTGATTTCGATTTTGGTATCTGTTCAGTTTCATGTGCTGAACTCATATCGGCCTTGGTTCAGACCTCGACATTTGCTCGACCTGACATGCCGATCTCGTTTCAACCTTGATTCCAACCTCGATGTTTGTTCGGTCTGACGTGCCAATCTCATATTAGTATTGGTTGCAATCTCGGTGTTTATTTGGCTTGATGTGTCGACCTCATCTAAGCTAAGCCTTGGTTCCGGCCTCAGCATTTGCTCAATCTCATGTGTCGACCTCGTTTCAGCCTCAGTTTCGATCTTGGCGTCTGTCCGACCTCACGTGCTCTGCTCGTTTCAGCCTTAGTTCCAACCTCGGTGTTAGCCTGGCCTCACATGTTGTACTTGTCTCAGTCTTGGTTTCGACGTCGACGTCGACGTCTGCTCGGCTTCACATGTCAACCTTATCTTAGCCTTGGTCCCAACCTCGACGTCTGTCTAACCTCACGTACCGACCTCATATCAGCCTTAGTTCTGACCTCGGTGTCTACTCGTCCTCACGTGCCAACCTCATCTCAATCTTGGTTCCGACCTCGGCGTCTGCTTAACCTCACGTGCCGATCTTATCTCAACCTCGGGTCTCAACTTCGGTGTCTTGTGCTGACTTTATATCAGTCTCAAGCTGTGTCCAAGGAATGAGTTTGCTTGCAAGATCAAGAAATCCTAAGACTGTTTCTCCCAAAGAAATAAAAACAAATATCCCAGAAGACACGTGAACATGGAACAAATATATCGGAATGGAAGCACATATTTCAAAATTGTTCTAAATTAGAATGCAAATTTCAGAACCTTTCTAAAACATATCTTGACAATTCTATAAAAGGGTGCTCATACTCATGGGCACAGGTATGTACATACAAAATTCATTTCCCCAAGTCCTTAATCTCCTTCCTCACATAAAATTTTAAATGTCGAAGTGGACTTATCGGGATCCATACCCGGCACCATTCTAACTCTCTTTTTCAATGATTTTTAAATTTTTTAAATCTTTTCTAGTGACCATTTTTGACGAATGTGCACATCAATAGTTCGTTAGTCGATGACTTGATTATCCATGATATTTGACCAAAACAACTAGTAAACAAGGAGAATGACATGATATCAATGGACGAGAGAAGAATAAAACACAAAAACATCGACGAAAGAGATAAAAGACACAAGATTACTGACGACACACATTTTGAGAGATCAACGTGGAAAAAAAATCAATTAGGTTTTAAAAAATAATATATATAATTAAAATATCAATAATAAATAAAATTAAAATTATATAAAATTAAAAATAGATGTCTTTTTAAATTAATCTAAAATTGTGAATATTTTTTAAAAATTTAAATTTAAATAATATAAAAAAAATAGGGCTCAATAAATTGGGGCTTTATTATGGCCTATGTCTTAAGACGACACACATCTCTTTTGCAAAAAGATAGAATCTATCATACTAATGGTTTCTCATGGTTAGTCTCACGATCATCTGTGAGGAGGTAAATCGAGAAACTGCAGTTGGCCACGACAGAGGAGAGTATTATCTCGGCTTCGTCGAGATTCGAATTCTTATTATCTTCTACAATTTTACTCAATCGTAACCAACTCAATTATGTCTCGGAGGCTTACAGTGACACACATCTGCTACCTAGGTCATTGACGATGTGGATGATTTAATAGACTCAAAAAATAAAAAAAATTCTTAAACTTTTTTATTAATCCAAATATCTAATTTTAGAATTTATTATTTTTAAAAATAATTAATTCGGTCCCACATAAATTTTTCATATAGTCATCAATATAAATCTAGAGATGCAAATGATACGTCACTCCGTAGCTAATATTTTAAGATTATCTGTTTATAAAAAAAATTAATTTAAAATATATTACAGTTAAAAATCAACAAAAAAAATTAATGAGAAAATTGGGATCGCATCAGCTCATACGCCAATGTGACGCAGCGGTACGGTCTGCTTCCTCATCTCGCGATCACTCGTCCAATGTGACTTTTCCTCGCCATGCAATTTACCCCAAAAGTCGCAATTCAATTCGCAAGACGGTCCCTTTTTCTAGCAACAGGTTTGACATAGTATAATGTCCAATGAATAGTCAACTTTTGAAATGTCAGATGTGACGACAATATACGACTTGTTCTCTTACTAGAAGATATTTAGATTGTCACTCAGTATCTATGATTCAATTCTCAATTTCGATTCAATCCTCAGCTAAGATATTTAGATTTCAGGTCCCTTTTTCTAGCAACAGGTTGGACATAGTACAATGTCCAATGAATACTCAACTTTTTAAATGTCAGCGAGCACATGTGATGACAATATACGACTTCTTCTCTTACTAGAAGGAGGATACAAACGGATTGCTGCGTGTCCGTACGCCCCCGCGGCAGCTATATAACGCCCATGGAGCTAGCTACCAGTAAGGCAGTAACCGGTGCTATGTACTGCGGCATGGACATCGATCCTTACTTTACGGCTGCCGCGGCGGCCGCTGCCACCGCTCTCTTCGTTGCTCTCCAACTCCTTTTCGGCTTCAGGAGACGATCGTTGCGCCTCCCCTTGCCGCCTGGCCCCCGAGGTGTCCCCATCTTCGGTGCCCTCCACCTGATCGGTGCCCACGCGCACGTCAGCCTCGCCAGCCTTGCCGCCAAACACGGCCCTGTTATGTTCCTCCGCTTGGGCTCCCACGGCTGCGTCGTTGCTTCAGACTCCGCCGCCGCAGGCAGTTTCCTCAAGGCCCTCGACCTTCAGTTTGCCAACCGCCCCGACATCATCAGCGCCCGAGACATCAGCTACAACCGCCAGAACCTCGTCATGGCCGACTACACGCCCACTTGGAAGCTCCTCCGTCGCGCCTGCACTCTCCACTTCCTCGGAGGCAAGGCCCTCGCCGAATGGGGCCATGTCCGCCACCGCGAGATCGCCCTCATGGTTCGGTCCCTGAGCGCCCAGGCTGGCCCCGTGGCGCTTCCGGACGTGCTGGTGTGCGCGCTGGCCAACGTTATCGGCGTGGTCGTGATGAGCAAACGAGTGTTCGACTCGCAGGGCGAGGAGTCGAACCAGTTCAAGGAGATGGTGCTGGCGGTGGCCACCGGCGGGGGGCAGTTCAATTTGGGAGATTTCTTCCCGTCGATCGCGTGGATGGACCTGCAGGGAATACAGGGAAAGATGAAGCGGGCGCAGGTGGCGTTCGACGAGATACTAACGAAGTTACTGGCGGAGCACGAGGCGAGGAAGGAGGAACGGGAGCGCGAGGGGCGGCCAGACTTCCTCGACAAGATCATGAACGGCACCAAGGACGGCGAGGCCCTCACAGATGCCAACATCAGGTCGCTCATCGTTGTAAGTTGAAATAATCATTCTCTCTCTCCCTCTGTTTAAATTTTTAAGTTTTACAGTTTCACTTTTCCAGTTCGATAGAAATTTGTTCACAATTATTCTTGATTTAATGAGTCAATTTTTCACTATGTTTTGGCCGATAGTCAAAACAGATCATATTAATTGAGGTATAGTAAAACAAGGATATCCATCAACAGCGAGAAAGATTGAAATATAATCTAGTATAGATTTATTAGCTCCTCATAACTGCAGTGAGACAGTGACTCTTCGAATGGGTCTTGATTTGCCAATTAATATGGGTTAGCCAAATCAATATGGGTCAGTCTATAGTCGATTTGGTCTCGCCAATCTGCGAAGGCCCGACAAGCCAATCAAACTTAGAACACGACCTATTTTTGATTTGGAGTAGTATATATATGGTTTACACTACACTAAAATACCTTATTTAATAAAATTAATAACACAATATAAATATCATAAAAATAATATAAAAGCTTATCTTTTATTTCATTCAGTTTATTTTTTAATAAAAAATAATTTTTTATTTTCAAAATACTCTCAATATTTTAAAACTAATAACTTTTAATAAATATTTCACTCTTAACCATTAATTCACTCAGGGAGAGTAATGGTCTAAATACATTTTTGTTTCCCTTTATTGGTGAAATTATCTAAATAGATACCACGTGTACTACTGCAGGACTTGTTCGTGGCCGGCAGCGACACCACGGCGATCGTCGTCGAATGGGCGATCGCCGAGATGCTGAAGAACCCGTCCATCCTGAAGCGCGCGCAGGAGGAGGCCGACGCCGCCATCGGCCACGGTCGCCTGCTGCGGGAGTCCGACCTCCCCAACCTCCCCTTTCTTCACGCCATCTGCAAGGAGGCGCTGCGCCTGCACCCGCCCACGCCGCTCGCCCTCCCCCACTTCTCCTACGAGCCCTGCGAGGTCAACGGCTTCCATGTCCCCGCCAACACCCGTCTCCTCGTCAACATCTGGGCCATCGGCCGCGACCCTCGGGTGTGGCCCGACCCGCTCCGGTTCGACCCGGATAGGTTCATGGGCCAGCAGGCAACGAAGTACGACCCGCTGGGGAGCGACTTCGAGTTGATCCCGTTCGGCGCAGGCCGGAGGGTTTGCACCGGCAAAGCAGCGGCCATGTTGCTGCTGCAGTACATGCTTGGAGTGCTGGTCCACGCATTTGATTGGAGGCTGCCGGAGGGGGAGAAGCTCGACATGGAGGAGAAGTACGGACTGACGACGCCCAAGCTGGTGCCGCTCAAGGCATTGTTGACTCCACGGTTGTCTCCGACGGCCTACGACGCCGCCTGATGTACTTTGTGCTCCTCTTAATTTTATATATATATATATATATATATATATATATATATATATATATATATATATATATATATATATATATATGCAGAAATCTTTCAATAAAGGGATATGTAGATGCAGACTATGCAAGAGATTTGGATGACAAAAGGTCTACTATAAGATATGTGTTCACTCTCGTGGGATAACCTATTTGTTGGAAGGCCATGATAAAACATATATTTGCATCATCTACTATTGAATTAGAGTATATGATAGTAACAAAAGCCGTCAAAAAAGTATTGTGGCTTACAGAACTAGTTAATGAATTGGGTGTTCAACAAGGTGAAATTAAATTATATTGTGATAGACAAAGTGTCACTTATTTGTCAAGAAATCAAGTATATCATGCGAGAAACAAACATATAGATATAAGATTTCACAAGATCAGAGAACTAATTTCTTCTAATGAAATATTACTTGAGAAGGTTTACACTTCTGAAAATATTTTGTTAACAAAGCCAGTTACTGCAAAGAAGTTCAAGCATTGCTTAAACTTACTCAATGTCTCTAGTTGCTAGAGAAGATGCATCCACACTCAGTATCTTAGATGGAATTCTCATATGTATATTTTTCTCTTAAAGGGTGGATATTCGTCAAGGTGGAAATTATTGGATATGTGGCTCCTCTCCAATACAGATGTGATGGGAAGCACGGGCGTGTTCGAAGTCGTGCGTCATTCTAAAAATCTACGTTCAACATGACACGACCATCATGGGAAGCACCACCAGGCCGTGTCAGTTGCTAGAGTTCTAGAATGCCCATGGCATGGTCGTGCCACAAAGCATGCCCAAGTCTTGCTTCATACGGGAGATGTTGATTATTTAGGGATGCAAATTATATAGGAGTATTTCCATCATAATGTCTTTATATGATTAGGTTTGTATAAATAGAGCATATATATATATATATATATATATTCGACGCCGGCTGCGATGGAGAGAGGATGGCGTCGTCGCTCGAGACGGCTGCTAGGGTTTGAGCGACGGCCGACGTGCAGGAGGTACGACGGTGACGGGGAAACAAACTCCGCAGGCCAGAAAGCAAGCGGAGCAGAATCGGGACGACGTGGAGCGGAGGAGGCCGATTTTGGGATCTCAGAATCGCCGTGGAGAGCAGACGAGGGAGAGGGAAGCCGGGCGATTTTGAGGTTTGGCTGCGCGATTTGGGAGAGGCGGGATTTTGTAGGGTTTTCCTTCGTTTCGGCGGCCACGGTGGACGATGCACAGTGAAACTCCTCGCCACGTCAGATGTCGCGGACGGAGTCGCGCAAATCACTCGCGCAGGATTATATATATATATATATATATATATATATATATAGGAAATTGATCAGCCGCGCACCTTCCCTACGCGATCCCGTCCGCACCTTCTCCTACCCACGCCCACTGCCGCCGCGATTTCATCGCCGTCCGGCCATCTCCGGCCGCCGGACCGGACCCAATCGACGCGCCACTGGCCGGCACGTCGACCGGCGTCGGTCCGGCGGCCGGAGATGGCCGGACGGCGGCGAATTTGGCCGGAAACCGAGACCACAGTGACTGGCGCCGTTTCCGGCCAAATCGCGGCCGGAATCCGGCCAAATTCCGGCCGGAGACCGGCCGGGGAAGGACCGCCCGGCGCCGGTGGTCCTTCCCCGGCCGGTCTCCGGCCGGAATTCGCCGGATTCCGGCCGCGATTTGGCCGGAAACGGCGCCAGTCACTGTGGTCTCGGTTTCCGGCCAAATTCGCCGCCGTCCGGCCATCTCCGGCCGCCGGACCGACGCCGGTCGACGCGCCAACGAGTGGCGCGTCGATCGGGCCTGGTCCGGCGGCCGGAGATGGCCGGACGGCGATGAAATCGCGGCGGCAGTGGCTGTGGGTGGCAGAGCTGCGGATTCCGGCCGAATTCGCGGCCGTCCGGTCACCGGAGGCCGCCGGACCGACGCCGGTCGATGCGCCGGCAAGTGGTGCGTCGATCGGGCCCGGTCCGGTCGCCGGAGGTGGCCGGACGGCGGAACGGCAGCGGCGGCAGTGGGCGTGGGTCGGGTGTCGCGCACGGTTCGCGGACGGGAATTCGCGCAGTAGATCACTTCTCTATATATATATATATATATATATATATATATATATATATATATATATATATATATAACCCTTAGGGCTGAGCAAAATTTCGGTTAAACCAAATAAACCGATCAAATCAAACCGAATTTTTAATTCGGTTCAGTTTTTTCAGAATTTTGATTTTATTTAATAAAAAATTGGGTTTTTCGGTTTAATCAGTTCGGGTTCGGTTTTTAAAGTTCTTATTCAGTTTACCCGAATAAACCGAATAATTGCGGCACAAGTCTGAACCCGCAGTAAAAAAAACTCTACCCTTTCGCAGTTTCACCTCACTCGCGATTCCCTCCCGCTCCCGAAGTTCGCAGACGGCAGACCTTGCCTCTTCATCGCGATTCCCTCATTGTCGCGAGTTCGCTGCCGCGACTCTCCACAGACCGCAGCTTTGTTACGCCGTCGCGACTCTCCAACTTTCCTCTTCGGTTCTTCCCCTCATTCTCACTCCTCAGCGCCGTCGCGAGTCGCGATTCTCCTCGCGACCTCGCGCGATTCGTGTCCCGGTCTTGGCCTCTTCTGTCTTTTCGCGTCCCACGCTCCCACTCGCCTGATCCCCTCTCCCGCCGACCGCTCGATCTCGCCTGTGCTCACTAGTCGCCGCCGACTTACCCTAAACCTAAAACCTCATTCTACAGCCACCGAGACTCGAGTCAAACCTCAGTCTACAGCCACCGCCTCTTTTGTCTTTTCTCCCGAGACTCGAGTCTCTCCTCAAGTCTACAGCCACGGCCGCCCACGGCCACAGATTACAGGTATATTTCTATGTCCATAATATCTACAGCCACTATTCCATGATATCTATGTTATTTTTTTTCGCTTCCCGATTTACTCTGGTGGTCGGTGGGAAACTTTCGTGGGACCGGGCCGACCACCCTAGGGATTGAGTCCATGAGACTGACTGGGATTTATCATTTTTTTTATGTTATTTTTTTCCATAATATATTTCTTATTGAATTCAACTATTTAACTATGTAGATATCAAATCCTGATAGTATCATCATGTTTTTAGTTTTAGAGTCATTGAGTTTCATATTTATCTTTTAATAGTATTCTGTATTTGTGCATTCTGTAATTATATTTGAATAGTATGATAACATCTTATTATATTTTTTAACAGCATTCTGTATCTGTGCATATCACACTGATGGAAAGAGATTTATCAAATATGGATATATGTTAATAATAGTTGTTCAATACCACAATCTAATATTGGTCCTTCAGTGGGAACAAAAGCTACTGTAGAATCTAAAGAAAAGGCAGTGAAAAGAAAAGCAATGAAACCAAGAAGTGAAGTATGGGATCATGTTATAAAGTTTACTAATGATCAATCGGAGATCAAAGCCAAATGTAAATATTGTGATAAAGAATTTTTCTGTGATCCATACAAGAATGGAATAACAAATTTGAAATCTCATATGACCTCATGTAGAAAACACCCTCATGTTGTTGAAACAACTCAAGCACAGTTAAGTTTACGATTAGGTTCAAAAGAGGGTGTGGTGCATTTGACTTCTTGGAAATTTGATCAAGATGCATCTAGAAAAGCATTGGCTAGAATGATTATAATGGATGAACTCCCTTTCAAATTTGTAGAAAGAGAAGGATTTAAAGCATTTATGGCCATGGTATGTCCAAAGTTTCGAATTCCTTCATGATGAATGGTTGCACATGATTGTGTTGAATTATATACAGTTGAAAGGAAAAAATTAAAAAATTTGTTGCATGATTCAACACAAAGAATTTCTTTAACCACTGATACATGGACATCGATTCAAAAAATCAACTATATGTGTCTAACAGCTCATTTTATTGATACCAATTGAAATTTACAGAAAATAATTCTCAATTTTTGTCCAATTATAAGTCATAAAGGCGAGGCTAACAGTTTAGCTATTGAAAAATGCTTGAGGGGTTGGGGAATTAATAGAATTTTCACTATTACAGTTGATAATGCAAGTTCAAATGACGTTGTTATCAATAGTTTCAGAAAAAATATGATTAATTGGGATTCTACTATTTTGAAGGGAGAATATGTCCATAAGAGATGTGTAGCTCATATAATCAATTTGATTGTTGCTGATGGCTTAAAAGATATAATCAATCTGTGATGAGGGTTAGGAATGTGATTAAATATGTTAAGCAATCTCCCTCTAGATTAAGCAAGTTCAAAGAATGTGTAGAGATTGAAAAAATTGAAAGCAAGAACTCATTATGTTTAGATGTACCAACCAGATGGAACTCAACTTTCTTGATGTTGAATACAGCTCAAAAATTTGAAAGAGCTTTTGATAGGTTTGATGAACAAGATCCATGTTTTAAATTAGATCTTCAATATACAGATTGACATATTGTTTTGAATGAAAATGGAGAGATGATACTTGAATCAGATGGTAAACCTAAAAAAGAGTTGAAGACTTTTGATGGGAAGCCAACAAGTGCAGATTGGAATAATGTTAGACTTTTTGCATCTTTACTGCAAGTTTTTTATGAGCTAACATTAAAAGTTTCAGGATCTTTATATGTCACATCTAATATTTTTGCACATGAGATTAGTTCTATTCATACCATATTGAAGGATTGGCAAGAAAGTGATTATATTGATGTGTATTCAATGGGAATTAAAATGAAAAATAAATTTGACAAGTATTGGGGAGATCCTGAGAAGATGAATAAATTGCTTTATATTGCGGTGGTGCTTGATCCAAGGCATAAATTGGATTTTGTAGAATTTATATTGATTGAATTATATTCATGAGAAGGGTATAGGAAAGATAATAAAGGACACTTTATTTGCTTTGTACAAGAATTATAAGGAAAAAATGGAGCCTCAATGCAATACTTCAAGTGTTCCATCTATTTCAGAATCAGTTGACAAAGGCAATGCTTCAAAAAATATGAGTTAAATGGATTTGAAAAGACAATCAATCGTTGCAAAGTATAAAAAATAAAAGGCACAAATTTTTGATAATGGAAATATGTCAGAATTAGACAAGTATCTCAATGAAATAGTTGAAGAGTATTGTGATACTTTTGACATTTTGAGATGGTGGAAGCAAAATTGTCACAGATTTTCTATACTTGCTCAAATTGCTTGTGATGTATTAGCTATTCCAATATCAACAGTTGCTTCAGAATCCGCATTCAGTACTGGAGGTCGGGTACTTCATTGTTTTAGGAGTTCATTGACTCCTAGGGTGGTAGAATATCTTATTTGTACTCAAGATCGATTAAGTTTGAAACCACTCGACATTGAAGAAATTTTAGAAGATGTAGAATAACTTGAAAGGGGTAAGTTTTTATTTTTAAGAAAAATACAATTAGATTTTTATTTATAATTTATTTATTTAACTTGTATTTTTTTGTTAGAATTCTCAAAAATTATAATGGACTCGTCTTCTTCAACAACATCGGTGCATGATGGCTGCTGTTGAGTAATGTATTTTTGAGTAATGTATTTTGTTCAGGTATTTTATTTTTCTCCTTTTTGATTCTTGTATTTTTCCTCTATTTACTGATTTAAGAGCATTCAATAATACAACACTAGGATTAGTTTTGTATATTAGGGTTGCTGTTGGTAGGGTTGCTGGTGGCTGCTGTTGGTAGGGTTGCTGTTGGTGGATGCTGTTGGTAGGGTTGCTGTTAGTGGTGCTGGTGGCTGCTGTTGGTTTTGTCGTAGGGTTGCTGTTGGTGGATGCTGGTGGCTGCTGTTGGTAGGGCTGCTATTGTGATACTTTTGACATTTTGTAATGGGTGATTCATCTGTGTGGTTGTGGTGTTTTGAATTTGCACGTTGTAGTGCTTACATGTCTTTTGTGATGGTTTTTTTTGTGATGTGTGGTTCATGTGATATGGGTGGTGTGTAGTTGTGGTGTTTTAGTATTGGTTGTGCACTGGTTTTGTAGTGAAGTCATAAGGGTTGGTTTGTGAGTGTATGTTGAGCAATGAATGGTTGTTTGTATTGTGTGATGTTGGTTTTTGATTGTACAAATGACTAAATGAGGGATCTAATCTCTCTTTTATTTATATATGTATCATTTTATGTTATTTGTGATTGTATCATTTTATGTGATTTGTGTACTTCAATTACTAATATCTTTATTCCTGTGATCAATCTCATTGGATTCTTTCTCTATTCGACTCAAACAAATGGGTCCTAGGCTCCTAGCTTAGTTTTTCCAACCTGCAGAATGCAACCTGAGGCTCTAACCGGTGGGGTGGAGATCTTAATAAAATCTGCTTGATGCACCTCTGGAGTCCGAATATTGTATGGACTTGTCCATCTTCTTTTTGAGTTTATGTCTTGTTTCGACTTGCGCCTTGCAGAACTACTCACCACTCGAAATGCTCTACTAAACTCTGAATCGTAATGAGGTCTGTATTTGGGCTGACTTGCTTTTGAAATGAAAGACGTGTTCCTTCAAATAATTCTCGTTCTGATAAGATTATCAATTGAATGTATTTATAGCAAAATTGAATAAGAAATTAAAAAGGAAGATAAAAATTACTTGTATTAAATACCGTCCTTGATAATTAGGGAAAATTATTTGTGTATAAAAATGTGTAAATGTACTTAGGTAGAGCTCTTTCATTTCACAATTAATTTTTTGAAAACAGGTTGATCATCTAACTAGATGACCTAGTCGGTTGAGGGTCTCATGGTTTGACTGGATTGATTCAGCCAAAAACAAACTGTTTATCTTCTGATGCTGTGATATACTTATAAAACCAGGGAAATAGGAAAATTGGAAAAGTCTTTCAAGCTCCGCAAGCAATGCCTTCTACATTAACTAATGCTCCCAAGTTTAGTGCACAACAAACATCAAGTTCCATTTTGGTATCCTTTCCATATAATCACTGCTCACAGATTGCTCCGAAAATTCACAGTTGATAGAGATGAATAAATCTCCCATTTCACTGTCAAGCAGAACATTTGAATTCCTAATAGCTACATGTAGTAAGGAATGAATTAACATTGGAGACCCTCGACCATTAGCATGAGAATACACAAATCAAGGTTTAAAAAGTTCTGCAGGCAATATTTAGCTGATCCACGGCATAGCATATGCACCATGGATCTAACTCTGAGACAAATGAGAAACACACAAACAACCAAAACCTTATTTGGTTCTCTTATAGTGCGAAAAATGAAGCTGTTATCCCAACTATTTTCATAAAAATAGGTTCCAAGTTTATCCTGTATATTTTGATTAGGAGAAGCATAATAATAGGTCTTTAAAACAAACTTAAAAAATAAACTCATTACGGCATTATTCTCCCCCACCAAGAACATCTTCACTATTCTATGGAGATTGGAAAATCTTGATCGAGACTTTCATCGTCAAGCATAGGTATGGAGCCGTCAATCAAGGGTTGTCTTTGAGAAGTTGACTCCAGCACTTTGTTTGATCTTATAGAATATTTTTGGTGTGATTTATTGAACTTCGTCTTCTATGATCCATGTTGTTTTCGGGAGTCCTCTACTATGGATTAGGTACCTCTAAGAGCTTTCATCAAGAACTAACATTGTCTATGTGCCAACTATTTGCTTGACTTATGGTATTGATGACGTGTAGCGACGAGTGAATCCACTAGAGATGAGGGTGCTCAATTTGTGGGTAAATCAATAGATAATGAAGAAGGATCAAATAATTAAGTTCTCTACATAATGTTTAATTCTATTGGATAGTTAATAACATAAGCACTAGTTTTGATTTTTCTTCAATGGGAAAGAGATTCGTTGGTACTATAATGCTTGTGGAGTGAGCGTAAAGCTTTTGGAAAAGAGCTTTGAAAATATAAATAAGACTAGTCTTTGACACTGTTCTCCTTAATGCAAATTAGCATATATCTTATAAGATTCATCACTCGGTACAATTCTATTGGCATTGGCATGAATTTCTCGAATATGCTAATTTATACAATAAAGTATTTATTAATCAATACATATATTCATACTTCCATATAGAGAAAATATTTTGTCTATCATACTACATAAAATATATGAAATTAGCAAGCAATAGCAATCAACAAAACAATGTCTAATAGATAATATATAAGGAACATGCATGTCATTAATATCTAAAGTGTTTATTACTTGCAAAATAAATGTACAAGCTGTCAAGTAGGGTAGTATGTGGTTGTAAGTCAACTTGGTTAACAATAAACAATTTAAAAATGAAGCATATGCAAACTTTTTATATCCTATTATCATTATGCGGTCGGCTTCCAAATCTGCTTAGGCTGCTGATTTGTAAAACCAATACCCTACTTTATGAAGATCATATGTAGCAGGTAATGATTCTTATAAGATCAATCATACTTTTTTAAAGATCAATTATAATGATCCAATGATGATTCTTAGATAAACAAATAAAACATACATAGCAAGCTGGTGAGAAAAGTGAGAGGAGTGATTGTGTGAGAAATGGGAAGGGAAAGGAGTAATCACGTAGTTGCATTCCATCCCTCATTGAAGAAGAGATTACTATGTGACTGCAAATGCTGGTTGAGGGTTGGAAGGACAGCGGCTGGACCACATGGTGAAGGGTGCAAAAAATAGTGGGAGGGAGGTGATTGGGATGATTATTATCAAATGGTTATGCCTTTCCCAATCTAATTGGGTTCAGTGAGAAATTACATTTGGTCATTATCAAACATGACCAATCGCGTGAATCCAGATCCTTTATCTCAGTTTTGACCTGATTTGACCACTTTTAAGATTTCCCAAGTCTTTCTTTGTACCAGTTAGATAAAAATAAAAAAATATGTTTATGCCATTCCTACTTTTATGCTTATGTTTTAAATAGAATTAAACATTTGGATAAAATTAATAATTTTTATATTGTCTATAAATTCATGTAATTAGTCACTATCAAAAATATTGCAACATAATATTTTAGCTCTACATGTTATGTTATTTAACTTAGCTTATGGCGTAACTAATTTATACCTATGTTTTAAATAGAATTAGTATGTTTAAGAATTTTATATTGAGTCTATAGATACAAAGAATTATTTATTAAAATATTACACTACAATATTTTATTTCTACATTATGAAGTCAGAATTGTGTTTGCCTACTGGTTAGACCAGTGCACTTCTCAGAACATGTAAATAATTAGCAGCTACAGCTGAGCTTCTATACTTGAGGTCTTTGTTATTCCTGCTCTTTTAATACAGCATGCTTCTAATCTACGAAACGGAAGCTATGAGTTATCTTTTTTTCTTCATCTAAACATAGAGTGTTAAATAGATAAATGACCGACTCTTTTCAGGTTCGTCCAACAAAAATTAGGTGGTCCATCAATTTCTGACTATGAAAAGCTACAAGCTGAGAAGTCAGATTTGCAAATGAAGTATGATGAGTTATTGGAAGCTCACAGAGAAACATGTAGACAGGTTAGCGTTCTATTAATATTGTCCTGAGCAGTTTCTACTTTCTTGAACCTTGCAACATTTTGTATCACTCTGTATCCAAAGCCATATTACTCTATCCCAAATCAAGTCTGAACATTGTTTACTTCAAGATTTAAAATATCGAGCCGTGTTGGAGTTTCGGTCCTGAATCGGAACGATACAGTTTCGATACCATATCGTACCGTACCGGTATAGTTTCGGTATTTTTAAAATATAAAATATATTAATTAAAATAAAAAATTTAATCTAAATATTTAAAAATAAAAAATAAATTTTTTTGATAATTTTATAGGTTTTAATAAAGCCTATTTAAATTATCCCAAATTATAATTTTGAACTATAGCTAGGAATTGATTATTAAAATTTAAGTTTTAAAAACAAAAAAAAAAAAGAAAAATCGCGTGCCGCGCGATCGGTGCGCGCGGCCCACGGAGCGTCACCAGGCCCCGGCGGCATCGCCGGTCCGGCGACGCTCGCCCTGGGCGACGCCGTCCCCGAGCGGCGCCTCCGGCGGCGTCGCCGGCCCCGGGCGGCGTCGCCGAGGCCGGGCGACGCCTCCGGAGACGTTTCCCGCGCTGATCGCGAGGAGCAACGGGAAGACGGCGCTGCACTCGGCGTCGACGATCGGTGCCGGAATTCTTGTGCCAGCGCTGTGCCGGTGCCGGATGTCGCGGCGGAACGAAATTTTTCGTGCGTATCGGGCGATACGGCACGAGATTTCAATACTTGGTTTACTTATTGCTTAGTTTGTTTCTCTGTTCTTTTCTGATGTTGCATAAGCTAATACTAATGATTTGATATGGTCAAATAAGATAGAGAAGCAAATGATGACGTATTTTCCTAAAAGGAAATACTAATATGATTTGAAGAGAAGGAACCATGTAACTAAAAGGAAAGAGTAGAGATTTTTTTTTAAAAAAAATTCCAGGTTACTATATTATTACACGAAGGTTTGGCTTGATATTACGAGACCTATTAAGGTCTCTGAACTCCAAAATGAACATGAATACAGCCACATCTATATCGGGGTTTTGATGTGGTATGGCATCAGAATGTGTCCTTGTTTTGTCATATGGTAAAAAGTGTCAACCTTGGTGATTGGTGTAACCTCTTTTCCCAATCCATCCTGCATGCACACTCCATTAGTTGTCTGCATTTAGGATTGAATTCAACACATGTCCCACATACTAATTCAACACATGCCCCACATATTGTTTGGCTGATACAAATTAGAGTGGGATGAATAGCATTTTTGCTTGTAACACAGTGCAGGATGATTAATGGGTAGATCATGTTCCCACATGAGCAAAAGCCAATCTTGTTAAGTCTGTAGCGACATCACAATTTTAAGCTGCACAATCCATGCTATTGCTGGGTGTATTTTGGGACGTCAAAATCATTTGTGGAAAAGACCTCATAGATGTGGTTGGTGTATTTATTGATCTGCTTACTGCTTAGTATGAATTTAAAGCCGTGGACCATTTGGTAGGTCTTATAGTTCCAGGCCAGGTACCTTGAACACCTTACTGGTACTTGAATACTCATTGAACAAATTTGGGGGCTATGAAAGTTAGTTATATGGTCAAACCAAGGATTGAAAGCTGTCAGTGTTTTGGTCTTCAACTAGAATGATATTATTTTAGTATCGTGTCAATGTTTCAATTTATTGTGCCAGTGGCGAATTGGAGGTGAAAGAAAGAAAGAGATAAGAAGAAAAGACAAGATAACTATATAATGAATTCGATGTTTGTTTTCTATTTGGAATGCTATGATTTTAATATCATCTTATATGGGGACACACTTAAAAGAATAATATTATCTCAATTTTAGCATATCAAGAGTTGTTGAGTGTTGATAATAAATGGTATTCATTGACTTGATTGATATAACAACACAGGAGACATTGTTTCAGTGTCAAATAACATTTAGTATCAAGTTTTGCTAATTTATTGGAATAATATGTTTCAACCTTTTCACCCGATACGGTATTAGATTTCAAACCATGCTTGTGACAATTATGGCACGGGTTTGGGTTTAAAGGTTTGGTTATGAGGTGCTCAAATAAATAAATGAATTTTATAAAACATGTATGACAATACATTATTAAAATTTATATTTTTTTTCATTTTCTTTGTTGTAGGATTTATATTTGATGGGTCTTCTTCCTGTTCCTTCAATGAACCTGGAATATTTTTGGTTTTCCACTATCAATAGTTTATTTCATGGATCCTCAAGAAAATACTTACCCTACCTTCGTTTTGCATCAGTTGTTCTGTAAATGATTATTCATTACTTCAGTGCTCCTCGTAAGATTCCATCTCAGTCCATGATCATCCACTATAGCTCAATGAAAAATAATTAAACAGAGGAAGAATGAATCTGCATTTTTTACGATATGATTCTGAATTTTTGTGCTCAATTGCAGCTTGAAGAACTACGGAGCTTGAAGGTGTCAACCAACAAGAACTTTGCTGATGGAGATAAACAGAAAGATGGATTATGAAGGACTCACCTGGAATTTATTACAAGCTGTTATAACAAATTCTAGAATTTGTTTGTGGGATCATTTTTATGCAATAGATCACAGGAAAGGAAAACCAAGTATATATGTATCCAGAACGTTATTCATCAATTGTTCCCAAACTTTCCCTGTTGTGAGCAGCTATCAGATTTTGAAAGTAATGAATGATATAGACATTCCCTTCAATTACTGCCATTATACATGTTCATCTTAATAGTTGGATTCCGGTTGAGTTGACATGAGAGCAATAATACTGGTGTGTTTGGTTCAACTAAATAAGTAATAAAATAACTATTTCTATAAAATGAAATAGTAAATCAATGGAATAGAAATAGATAATTTGGAATGAAACATCTATATTAGAGTAATGATTTTTTACAATTGATTCATAGAAATTTATTAGGAATAGTTATAAAATAATTTTTAAAATGAAAAATAATCTTTATATTCTTCAAACTATTTAACTTGCTCAGCCCATCTCATCCAATTTCTCTACCTCAATTCGTTTGACTTTGACTAGTTTATCCATTAAAGAAATGTTATTCCTGAAATAGAGAATCGTAGTTTTTAAGAACATTGATATTCTAAATTTATTGTATATTGTTTTTTTTAATTTTCAAACCACAGAGAAATTTGTTACTAGATTTTCATAATTCACATGCACAATTTCTTTTCAATCTCAAGTATGAGATTTTTGTATCTAGCATAGGGCCAAGGTTGACTAAGTTCGATGACATGCCAATCGACCAATATGGCTCCATATTGAAACAATAGGAAAGGGGGTACCGGTTAGTTTTCGCTTGTTTTCCGAATCCTAGAAGTATGCCTTATATGATGTATATATTATTCTCCATATGGAAATGATAAAAAAGAGATATAGATGAGTTTTCATTTGTTTTCTTAATTCTATTGTGGTAAAAAATGATATCCTCGTCTTGAGAGCCCTTCCTTCCAGTACTGTCCCAAGTGGGGATCCTTCACTTTGATTGTTTTCTCAATCCTACAAGTACATCTCATGTGATGTGTTCTCTTGTTGCTCTTTACTAGATGACAAATTAGGATGATTGGATATGGGCATCAAAGACAAGAATAATAGAAGGAGATCATCAAAAGTTAGCCACGTAACCCAACTTTGTATTAGTAGCTTTGTCAATTTCTCATCTTTTATGACGATGACATTTCGATTTATATATGCTTGTTATTATCTATTATGTGTAGGTGTTCGTAGATGGAAATAATTTTTAAAAAGTTCTAGAGGATTTTATCATATTAAAAGTCTGTGAGATTAGACACACGAAGAAGACTAGAAGCAAGAAAATAAAATCTACTTGCAAAGTTAAGCCTTATGATTAGCGAATTGTTGTTAGAAGAGTCAAAATAAAATTACATCATTGTGTTTAACGTAACAAACTACATATTTGGTTGGAACCAATTTGAGAAATGAATGAAACATTAAAAGTTTGCAATAATTCTTGGATTCTTGTTGAGATTCAAGAATAGCTAAAGATCAAACAATGATTAATGGACACGGGAATTATGCTATCATACAATAACTAGATAATAGTGCATGTAAGGTCTTTATTCAATGAACATTTCGTTGGAGATATTTTTGTCGGAGATAATTACAAAATACAAATGAAATTTTGAATATAAAATTCAGACTTTATGATCGGCCGAGATAGCCTTGATTTGCTGAGCCCAAGCAGGGAAGGCAGGACGAGTGGATGACCGTGCTACTTGGCAAGTGTGGGCTGTTTTGTATGGTTGAGTTGAGTCGAGATGCCGAGTGTTTGAGCTGGTCAAGAGCCTGAGTTGTCGAATGCTTGAGTTGACTGAGTGCCGAGTCAGTCGAGTGCTAACTATCGAGTGTTGACTGTTGAGTGTTGAATGCTGAGTGTCGACTGAGCCTAGTGACCTCAATGCCGAGTTTGAGTGGGAATCCGAGTCGAGTTCTACCGAAGCTTGTGTTAGACACAATTTCCTTGAAACAAATTCATCCCCTATGACGGTGCTTCGAGGTTACATTGGATGATTGTTTCTCAGGATGCAACAGTAAGACCATGATCACAACCAAGTATCAATTGTTCATGGTAAATAAAATTGTACCCGAATGCTATCATAGAGAAGTGAAAAGAATTACTCAGCGAATCACTTTGCAGAGAGGTGGAGATCGTGGGGGAAAGAATGTCGATGAAATTTGCACATGTTCGTTTGTTTTGTCCAAGGTAGGAGCTCCTTATATAGGCCCCAATTTATGATAGTATTAAATTTACTAATTAATGGTCGAATAAAGACCATTATTGCCTTTGTCTGCCTAGCTTGAAATGCCAGTAACCAGTTATTAATGGATGGTCATTTTGCTTGGGCGGTTAAAAATTCACCATTAACATTCGACCGTTTCAGATTGAACATTAATATGTCTATTACACTCTTGAGCAGGCAAGAAAAAATTAATTTGGAAGACAAAACATAGGTTGATTCGGTTGGATAGTAAGTTTTAACCGTCTTGGCTTACAACCACCTAGATTGTAATCAAGTACATCTGTTTGTATTTGCCTCTTACTAGATTTTTTTTAAAATTTATGTTGGATTTATTTAATTATTGAAACTAACGTTTATCCTTGTAAAGTTATGCAAGAGATACAATTTTATTTACCGGGACAATTCACCACCCCTCTTGCCAATCTACATCGATCCAACAAGTGGTATCAGAGTCGGGATGCTGCAGAAGGACTAACTGCCAACTGCAGCAAATTCTAAGAAAATGGTTGGACCAGTGATCTACCCACCAAAGTTTGAGGGGGAGTTCGCAGCGTCGAAAAGGAAGATGAAGGTTTTTTTTATAGATTATGTACTGTTACTAACAATGAAAAACCGATTTTTAGCTCCGAAAGATAATGAAGGCAAAACTAAAGAACCTGATTCCTGAACCAAGAAGGAGTAAGCGGACACCATTGCAAACGGTAAAGCAGAATTCCATCTGTTAACCATCCTCCCCGAACAAGATATCAACCGGATCAGGAAGTATGACTCGGCGAAGGAACTTTGGGAAAAGTTTCTGAAACTGCACGAAGGCACCTCAGAGGCAAAATTGGCGCAACGAGATATCCTTTGAAGTCAACTTATCAACCTCCGGATGGAAAACGAAGAATCAGTTGCCAAGTTGCACGCCAAAGTAAAAGAGTTAATCACGAGCCTCAAAAATCTCGGAGAAAAGGTGGCAAACTGCGATGCTCAAAGGTACGGTCTAAACGCGTTCTCGAGAACTCTAGAATGGACCCCGGTAATCGACGCATACTATATTTCAAAAGATTTAGAGGTGAGTACGTTAGAGCAATTATTTTCTACACTAGAACTTCACGAATATCAATGTGTAGAAAAGAACAAGAAAATGGACAACGTCGCGCTGAACACGAGGAAGATCCAACTCGACGAAGAATCTTCAATGGACGATGAAGAAACAACGCTAATGGTAAGAAATTTGCCTAAATTTATTAAAGCTAACCGTTTTAACAAAGTGCAAAGAAAGAAGAAAAGAACAGTCCGGTGCTACAACTACAATGAGGAAAGTCACCTAAAAGACCAGTGTCCCAAGCTGAAGAACCAATCAAAGAAGAAAAAAGCCCTGAAAGCCACCTAGGATGACACATCATCCGATGAATCAGAAGTGCAAGAATACGCTGGACTTGCGCTGATGGCAAGTCACCAAGATGAAGATGAAGAAAGCACCTCAAAAGAAAGCAGCGACGAAGGGACAGTCTCTAACTTCGAAAACGACCTGGTAAGTATGGTATGCCTACTTCCACCTGATAAAATTTATTCAATTATAAAATCCATGGTGAAATCTATGTGCAAAGTAGAAGAAGAAAACTCTGAATTGAAAGAGAAATTAACCACTCCATGTTCATCTGATTTATCTGACAAACTAAAAATAGAAAATAAAAATTTAAGAAATCAAATTGAAAAATTGAAAATTAACATTGCATGTTTACGTATGAAAAAGAATACTTTTCCTAGAGGTGTAAATTGATATATTAAAAATCATAGGGGCCAAATTAAAAAAAGTGCCAAGAATTACATCCCTCCAAAATTTCTAGTTAATCCGGTAAATAGAAACTTGTTTTGGGTTCCTACATCATTTTAAAAATTAATTTTTTGCTATTATATATATTTTTACTAATATTTTTTATTCTTCATTATTAATTTTATAAATTCAGTTTGACAAAATTCTGTTTGATAAAAATTCAGTATATATTTTTTTCCAATGCACAAATATGTTATCTACGTACTCTGAATTTTTTAGAATTTTTTGGATGATTTTTGAATTTTCATGAATTTTTATTCAAAATTTGAATATTTAATTCTAAAAATTGAAAAAAATCTTTTCTACTAGATCCGAATTTTTCAGATATACACATCATTAGTTGACCTAAAGAAAATTTTTTCTGAATTTTTTTAATGTAATTTTTTATTTTTAAAAAATACATCTTTAATTTTTAACTCTGAAAAGTATTTAATTTATTTTCAAATGCTGAGAATAGTTTTGCATTTGATAATTTTTTTGTGCAATGTCAATACTTTATCTTTCACCTGTACATAAATTTTTGAATTTTTTCAATGGACAAATTATTTTCTATGAATTTTTAATTAAAATTTATATTTTTAACTTTAAAAATATGTAGAAAATTTATTTTTAAAAAATTAAAATTTTGTTATCTATACTTAACCTATTCAATACTTAGAAAAACTTCATATTTTTCTAACTCAAATCATTTTTTTTTCATTCTCTAATTTTTTTGTTCCCTTGTTTTTGCTATGATCAAAAGGAGAGTAGCTTAAGTTTAGGGGAGGTTATAGTTCTTAATTGCAATATTTTTTTACAAATATATATTTTTGCTTATTTGTTACAATATTTATTTATTATTTTTATTTTTTTAACCTTAATTGAGCTTAAGTTGATGCACATCAAAAAGGGAGAGATTATTGGTGTCCCGATTGATTTTGATGTGATCAACCAAGTTAGGTTAGGTCCTGTTGTGGTCTGATCCCTCTGTCTAAGTGTGCAGGAGTTTAGGAGCAGAGGAAATCGAGCAGAGGATGCAGTGGTCGAGAAGGATGACATGGAGGAGTGAGCCGACAGGCTCGGTGCATCCGAGGGACATGGAAGCTGCGGAAGAGTACATCGGTAGAGCGAGAAGGACGTGCATGGCGTCCGAGGAACGAGAAGCTAGGAGGAAGGACGCTCGAGGGGCGAAAGACCAGATTCGAGTTCGGGTGAGCCTAACTTTAGTTGGTCAGAAATCACCCAAACGATGTTTCTAAAAAAAGTCAACTCTATTGACTTTGACCAAGTCAAAATTTGACTTGGTCTTGCACTCCAACTTTTAATCATCGACCAAATTAAGGATAGAGATTATCCTTAATCTAGGATGATTCAAACATTGATAAACGTTTATTTTTAAAGGATAATATTTATCATTTATCAAAGATTAATGATCAAGATCAAATCCTATCTATGATCAACGGTCAAGATTAATTTGTATAGGTTATAAATAGGCTTAGAAGCTAAAGAGAAAAATAACACTTTAATTGTAATATTTTTCTTAGCTTCCGTCTTGTGCTACAAACGTCTGTAAGAGGCTTTTCCGCCTACAAGGAGTTTTTGATAGTAAGCTTCAACTGCCTTAGCTTACAACTATCTAGGTTGTAACTAAGTACATCTGTTTGTATTCGTCTCTTACTAGGTTTATTTCATTTAATTTATGTTGGATTTATTTAATTGTTGAAACTGATGTTTATCCTTGTAAAGTTGTACAAGAGATCCAGTTTTATTTATAGGGGCAACACCCCCCCCTCTTGCCGGTCCACATCGATCCAACATGTTAGAGATATTTTTGTTGGAGATAATTACAAAATTGTAAATGAAATTCTGAATTTCAAATTTAGACTTATATGACCTGCTGAGGAACACAAAGGCAGGATGTTTGCGCTGCCTAGGAAGGCTGGGCTGCTTGGTATGACCAAGTTGAGCGGAGCTGCCAAGTGCTTGAGCTGGCCAAGTGCTCATGCTGATCGAGGGTCTAGCTGAGCTGAGCTACCGAGTGGTTGAGTTGGTTGAGTGCCAAGCTGCCGAATGCTCGAGTTGATCGAGTGTCGAGTCGGCCTAGTAACTGATTGCCGAGTGCCAACTGTCAAGTGTCAACTATCGAGTGCCAACTACCGAGTGTCGACTGAGCTGACTGACTCGAGTGTTGAATCTAAGTGGGAATCTGAGCTGAGTTTTGTCGAGGCCTGTGTTAGACATAATTTTTTTGAAACAGATTCATTCCCTTCGATAGTGCTTCGAGATTACGTTGGACAACTAGTTCCAAAATATAACGACAAGATCATGATCACAACCAAGCAACAATTGTTCATGAAGAAAAGAATTGCACTTGAATGCTATCACAGGGAAGTGAAAAGAATTGTTGAGCCAATTGTTCTATAGAGTGGTGGAGATCATGGGGGAAAGAAGGTGGATGGAATTTACACACACTCTTCTGTTTTGCACAAGGTAAGAGCTCCTTATATAGGCTCTGATTTACTACAGTATTAAATTTGTTGATTAATGGGCGAATAAAGGTCATTACTACCTTCGCCTCCCTGGCTTGAAACCCCAACAGCCGACCATCAATGGTTGACCATTTTGCCTGGGAAGTTATGGATTTGCCATTAGTATCCCACCATTTTAGATCAAACATTAATGCGTCCATTACACTATTGAGCGGGCAAGAAAAATAATTTGGGGTGGCAAAATATAGGTTGATCTGCTTGGGCAATTTTTGTCCTAACTTGTTTGACATTCGACACGTATAGGTTGCGCTTGTACATGAGTCAATTGAATTTAGTGCAATTTAGGCTTTAGATCTGCACCTATACAAGCTAGCTAAAAAGGAAAGCATACAATAAATATTTGACATTATTACATCAAGATAAATAAAAAAATAATGATGTAACGCCCGCCCTTATCAGAGCCTTGACGGACGCTACAGTTTGCTTTTTCATTCATTCATACTAATATCACATACGAAAATCCCAAAATTTTGCAGCGGAAAAACATAAAATATATAACATGATAGGGAATTTCATATATGATAAATAAAACATCATATGCATGCATTGTCTAGATTGTTAAGTTCTACTTCAAACATCATAGCATATCAAGTCTTAAACCAAAACAGTTAATAATCCAAACATCCAACATGCAAATATTAAATTTCATATTCAGTCTGTTACGGCACTACCACACACATCTTTTATCTCAGCCTTGTCCTGCTGCCTCCCATTGCCTAATGACTTCGGTTTGGCTCTGCAACATAAGAAGAAAACTATAAGCACAAGGCTTAGTAAGCTCCTTTCCTACTCACCAAAAACCAATCGTCAATTCAAGCATAACATTATATCATGTGAAAAACACATAAACATAAAAGCACATTAGCACATTAGCATTAGCACATTAGCATTAAGCACATAAACATTCCTTAAGCTTAACATTGAAATCATATGCATATAAATGATGAAAATGCTTTTGAAAACTTATTATCATAATAGATAAACATAATCATCATCATTCATTGGGGTCCCCTGCTTGTACCCATTCATTCATTCATTTGCGCGCCATTCCAAGTAGTACGAGGTAGCAAATCTCGACTACTCGGTTACTAGGTCTTCTGTCTTTCGACCTAGGGGCGTTCATTAGGTGCCCATCCCTTGGATCCCTTTCGGGTTCCGGTACAAGCCATTCATTAAAGTAAAATAATGTACATGCTTTCACTTTTCCTTTTGTCATGAATGTTCCTTATCATTTCATCTTTCATCATCCATTTAACATGGTGAACATTCAGACATCATTTCATGCAACATGTTATAACATAACATGATTTCATTTCATATCATTAGCATGAGATAAACATATATCATGGATAACATCATTGAAACCCTTGTTTGACCTAAACCCTAACCTTTCCTTAGGGTTAAGCAAAACTTATAGGTTTCTTTTCCTTAGGCCTTGTAAATTCTTACTACATGAAACTTAAACAAGTTTAATCATAGTTATCCATTTCATAGTTGATCACATAAGAAACCCTAGACCCAACCAAAACCCTAATTTCTTAAGGTTGGATCGAATCATCTTAGAGTCCCCTTTAGATTCTTAATCTTATCATGAAACCCTAATCCATTTTATCATCATAGGAGAACATCAAGTAATATTTAAACCTATTAACTAGATTTAAACCATCACTTGAGTTCCCTACATGGTTTGGCCGAACCCTCATGGCTTGAAACCCTAGGTTAGGCTTAACCACTTGATACCCTAAGTCTTGTTAAAGTTTCTCTAATCCTTTGAAACCATTTGTTAGGGTTAGAACATCACTTAACTTCCTTGTTTCAAGGTTGGCCGAAACCCTACATTTGGCATGAACCCATTGATTAGTTTTAAATCTAACCACATGAGACCTTAAACCATAATAGGAGTTTATTACATAGCATTTACAACCTTAGTTAGGTTTGAAACCTAACTTATTCCTTTTAATCTTCAATCTGGCCGAAACCTTACAATTCCCATGGAACCATTGATTAACTTTAAACCTAGCCACATAAAACCTTATATCATGCTAGGAATTCATTACATAGCATTTGAAACCATAACCAAGTTTGAAACCTTAACCTAATCCTCTTATACATGGCTTGGCCGAATACTTTAAAAACCAAATAACATGGAGTAGATCCAACCAAATGAACCCTAAAACATGTTAAACATCATCTAGCATATTCAATCATTATCTAGGTTAAAACCCATAACAAAAACCCTAAGGTTTTTTCTTTACATGGCCGAACCCTATCATGGCATGAAATTTAAAAGTTTTTATTCACACAAAAACTAACCATATAAACTTTATCATTATCATAACTTTTACAACCATAGCATGCTTAAAAACAAAACTTTGAAACCCTAACATAACATAGCCGAAACTTTAAAATTTACAATATGAAACCCTAAACTTTAACCACATGGAAAACAACCAAGTTCTTACTTAAACATCTTCATGAATCATATGGAACATAACTTATTCAAAACATGCTTTTAAAACCCTAACTTAACCATCATGGCCGAAACTTTAAAAAAAGGTTTCTTCATGCTTTTTCAACAATAAACATAAAACATTAAGAAATCATGGAAACCATCATCATAGCTATTATGTTGCAGGGTGAGGGAACTTACCTAGCCTTTAGAGAATTTTTTTACCCTAAAGAAGAAGAAGAAGATGAAGCCTTTGAAAATCCTTAACCCCTTCCTTGTTTCAAAACCCTAGACTCTCCTAGCCCTTTTTCCTTTCCTAGAGCCCCTCCCTTTGCTCCCTTAGCTTGGTTGATGAGGAAACCTCCCAAGAGAGCTCTCGGCCACACAAGAGAAGAGAGAAGGAGAGAAGAGAATTTCGGTGACAAGAATGAGAGGAACAAAAGATTTCGGGAGAAAAGGAATTAAGGTTATAAGGAATTCATGGAGTGGAGGTTACCATTCCTCTCTGAAACTCAACATTTAAGCCTTCGGCTACAATCATGAAAAGAAAGGAAAATGAAGGAGAAAAATGGAAAAGGAGGTTACCATTTAACTCCTGAAAACTCCTCTCTTAATCCTCTATAACCCCCATTTCATGATGAAGTTAACTCCACCCCTTAATCCATAAAATCATGAACATTTTCGTTAAAGGCAAAAAAGGAAAATGCCTTTCACTTGTCATTTGTAACCCCTTTCATTAAATGACCCTGATGTCATCTCTCATTCAAACATTTCCCCTTATGTCTTTAACAAGAAAACTTGCTATCCCATTTGGTTATCCCATGCTTCTACTAGGCTTGCCATTTCCTTGAGGTCCAAGGATCAATCCTTGGTTCCTCCATTTTTTTCTCTTTTATTTTTGCAAAGCCCACATGGAATTAAGCCCATTTAATTTATCCATTCTTTAAGGCCCAATTTCATTCCATTTTATCATTAGCTAGCCCATATAGGAGAAGCCCATTAAGAAAACATTTAAACCATAAAGCCCATTAGGACAATTATCCTACTAATGGCCCATTAAAGCTAAAAGCCCATTTAATCATCAAGGCCCATTTAGAAATTTTACTAAATTTCTTTAAATCAATCATTCATCATTATCCAAGAATTATTGAAGGAAAATTGCGGGTATTACAATCCTCCATACCTTCTGAAAAGTTCGTCCTCGAACTTAGAATAATTCCGGATATCTTCGTTTCATGTCATCTTCACGTTCCCATGTCATTTCTTCAGACCGTTGATTTCGCCACAAGACTTTGACTAAAGGAACCTCTTTGTTCCTTAATCTCTTGACATCCCGCTCCAGGATCCGTATAGGTTTACTTTCGTAACTCAGATCCTCCTGGATTTGAACGGCTTGCGGCTCAATCACCTTGTCTGGATTCGGAATACATTTCTTCAGCATTGATACATGGAACACATTATGAATAGCTGCCATTTCTGGAGGTAACTCGAGCTCATAAGCCACCTTACCAACTCTATTCAGAATTTTGTATGGTCCCACATATCGCGGACTTAACTTTCCTTTCTTTCCGAATCGCATAATCCCTTTCATAGGAGCTACTCGGAGAAAAACCAGGTCTCCGACATTGAACTCCAAAGGCCTCCGTCGTTTATCAGCATAATTCTTCTGACGGCTTTGGCAGTCTCTATCCGTTGGCGGATATTCTGTATCGCTTGAGTGGTATCATTTATGAAATCCGTCTGGATTCCCATTTCCTTCTTTTCACCACCTTCGAACCAACAGATAGGAGATCTACATTTCCTTCCATATAAGGCTTCATAAGGTGCCATGCCGATAGTAGCTTGATAACTATTGTTATAAGCGAATTCCGCTAAACATAAGTATCGACACCAGCTTCCTTTGAAATCCAAGGCACAAGCTCTTAACATATCTTCTAGTATCTGGTTCACCCTTTCTGTTTGCCCATCTGTTTGAGGGTGAAACGCAGTACTGAACTTTAGCTTCGTGCCTAGAGCCTTATGAACACATTCCCAAAACTGTGAAGTAAATCGACCATCTCTATCAGAGATAATGGTCTTGGGAATACCATGCAATCTGATGATCTCTTTAACATATAATTGAGCCAGTTGCTCAATAGAATAAGTCATCTTGATTGCTAGGAAATGTGCTGACTTTGTTAATCTATCCACTATAACCCATATCGCATCATATCCATTAGTAGTCCTGGGAAGACCTGATATGAAATCCATAGAAATATCTTCCCATTTCCACTCTGGAATTTGAATGGGTTGCAGAACTCCTCCTGGTCTTTGATGTTCTGCTTTGACTTGTTGACATGTCAGGCAGGTACTGACATGCTGGGCTACATCCCTCTTCATACCGGACCACCAGAATCTTCCTTTCAAATCTTGATACATCTTGGTGGATCCCGGGTGCATAGCATAGGGAGTCCCATGAGCCTCTTCTAATATCTTCTTGCGTAGTTCCGGATCGTTAGGGATGCATAGACGATCCCTAAGGTATAATACCCCATCATCAGCAATCCGAAAACCTTCGCCTTTTCCTTCTTGGATCTCTTGCTTGATCTTCTGAAGACTTGGATCACCATTTTGTTTTACCAATATATCATCGAACAATGATGGCACTATGGCCAGGGTCGAGAGTTGTCCAGAGATAACTTCGATCCCATAGCTCATAATCTCCTTTTCCAATGGTCGAGATAATACCGATAAAGACATCAAAGTGGCACTAGATTTTCTGCTGAGTGCATCCGCCACTTTGTTTGCCTTTCCCGGATGGTAAAAGATCTCACAGTCATAATCTTTTACTAATTCAAGCCATCTACGCTGTCTCATATTGAGATCCTTCTGCGTAAAGAAATACCGCAGACTCTGGTGATCTGTGTAAATTTTACACTGTGCTCCATAAAGATAATGTCTCCATACCTTCAGAGCGAAGACCACAGCTGCTAATTCTAAATCATGAGTGGGATAATTCTTTTCATGCTCCTTTAATTGCCTAGAGGCATAGGCAATCACTTTCCCACTTTGCATAAGTACAGCTCCGAGTCCCAGTCGGGAGGCATCGCTGTACATATCGAAGCTCTTATCATTCTCTGGAAGAGTAAGAATTGGAGCATTTGTAAGTCTTCTTTTCAATTCTAAGAAGCTCTTCTCACAATCCTCTGTCCATATATATTTCTTATTCTTCTTGGTAAGAGCTGTCATAGGTGCTGCGATTCTGGAGAAGTCTTCCACGAACTTACGGTAATAACCCGCTAATCCGAGAAAACTCCTTACTTCGCTAGCATTCTTTGGCCTGCTCCAGTTACTCACAGCTTCTATCTTTCTTGGGTCCACCATGACTCCATCTTTGGAAATAATATGGCCCAGAAAAGATACTTGCTCCAACGTCGCCAATTGGCGACGAATTTGGCAACGAATCTTGAATTCGTTGCAAATTACGATAAATAGTAAACTTACGATATATTTGTGACGAACTGGTATTCGTTGCTAATTTCGTCGTAAATTGGCGACGAATCCTATATTCGTCGCAGATTTCGTTGCAAAAAAAAAAAAAAATTTCAATGCAATATTTATTTTGGTGATTATCCTGTATATACAAACAATATCGATCCAATCGGATCGATTCATAAATACATGTAACCTGTAACAAACAAGCATATCAAATCTAATACAAATAAAGCAATAACATCCATTCATTTCATCCAAATATCCATAACATACATGAATCCATAACAACCAAATCATCCATATCCATAACATCCAAATATCCATAACATCTACAATCCATAAAAATCATAATACAATCCAGCAAATAACTACATTAGACATGTATGTACATGTCTATAAGTCTAACCAAGTCACATCATCATAATACAGGAAAGAAGCTACAAAGTACTGGTACAAACAAATCAGAAGATATATGAAGACAAGATAGAAGAGATCATCGTGGTCCGCCGGAAACTCTGCTTGATTCTTCGTCACTATCTTGTCTTCGCCTGCATAGAAAAATAAGATAAAGAGAAAGTATCATTCTAAAAATTAAAACTAATACTAAAACCTATAAATTAAATATGTAAAGACTAACCTTTTTTTTTTGATTTGTTTATAAAAACCTGTGTAACAAAAAAACAAACAGTATTATTAACAATATATAAATTATTAACTTGCAGCTGTAATAAAAAGCATGTCACATAAATAAAATAATGCTTAAAAAAATGCATACACAAAAAAACTCATGAAGGATCACCACCATCGTCGCTGTCGTCGTCGTCGTCATCGTCGTCGTCGTCACCAAGTTGCAACTGAAAATGTTGCAAAATCCGCTCTTGTTGTTTTTGCAATTTTTTAATTTGGTTATCTCTTCGTATCATTTCCTCGTCCCTCACTACTAAAAAATCATGATTTTACGGCAGTTATTTAGCGGCGGTTCGTAAAACCGCCGCTATTTTCCTTTTTCCCGGCGGTTTTCGATTAACCGCCGCAAAAACAAATTTTTAGCGGCGGTTATTTAGCGGCGGTTTTAACAACCGCCGCTATTTTTTAATTTTTGTGGCGGTTTTGTTTAACCGCCGCTATTTGTAATTTTTAGCGGCGGTTTAAATATGATTTGCGGCGGTTTAAATTTTAATCGTAATTTCTACGTGGTTTTAATTATTCACAATGGTTTAAAATTTAATTTATTGTTTAATCACCGCTAAACCTTATTTCTTCCGCTAAACCTTATTTCTACGAGCCCTAGCCCTTCGCGATTTCTTCGCCGCCGCACTCCCGATCCACGACCGTTCTCCCGATCACCCTCTTCGACAGTCGCCAGACACCGACACCGGCCTCTCATTCCGACGGCCGCCGGACACCGACACCGTCGTCTTCCTCGCGCACTCCGAACGGAGCCCTAGCCCACGATCGTCTCTTTCTCGCGCACGAGAGGTATGCGTTCTCCCTTTTGTTTTAGCAATAAGGCTCTTCCGAACGGAGCCCTAGCCTCTCATTCCTACTCACCTGGTCCTGCTCTTTTCCATTTCACCATAAGATGGCAAAGTGTAAAGAGTGTGTTTACCTGAAACTTGGCTTGGCTGGGCACGATGGCATCGTTGATGCTTGGGATCAGTCATGTGGAAGGACACTACAAGTCATGCTTGTCTGCATACGCTACCTAGAACTCGACCGCTGCATTTCTATCCTTTTTCTCACTCTTTTCCTATCCCTAATATCTTTCCCTCTATATTGCCAGATCTTTTTGGGGCTATTCTAGTGATGGGTTCTGAGATACACATCCATATGAAAATGGCCTTTTTCCCCCTCCTCATTGGCTCTATTTTGTTGCCCACCCTTCATGGTTGTGGTTTGTGGTGATTAGATTTGGCTCCTTATTTGTTTGCACCCATTGTAGCTCTCATCAACTGTGGAGGTAGATCCTACTTAACCCTTTCTAGCTTGTCTTGTTTGTCCATGTTGTAGTTTGCGGTGGATCTATTTGACATGTTGCTTCTTTTGATTTTTATACATTATTTTGAACCAAAACAATCACTGTTATTGATATAATGCTGTTATCTATATATTCACTGTTGACATTTGATAAGAGTGCCTAATAGAAACATGCTTCTGAAGTAATATGAGATCGTGATGAAGCAAAATGTTGCAATTTCATCATGAATTAAGCTAGGTAAGTAAAATTCAGTGAATCTATAAAGAAGAGAATAAAAGGTGCAGAACCACATGGCACATCCAGAGCATTTAACTAAACTTTGTTAAATATTTGTGTGATATGCTTTCAGGTATAGAGTTATTGACTTATTCTAGCATTAGTCATTGTGCCATGTGAGATGCTTGCATCATTAAGGACATAAAAGTGATAAGTGCTTAGCCAATGTCTATTATATGTCTTGCTTGTCTATTTTGTATAGCTTTTGACAGTTCAAATGAACATAATATATTGGAACTCGTAGCCTGCTTGAGTTGGACAATGTCTGACTAAAGGTATATATTGGAGATTTTAATTAAAAGCTTAAACTACTTGTCTTTAATCTTTACTCCCTATGAAGTGTGACATTCCTTTGAAATTTCAGGAGAACAAGGAAGGTCTTGAGTCCTGTGGAGTTTAAGAGCTATTGAAACAATGTTTGATGATTGATGACGGATAAGAAAACTTGAAGCTATAGGTATGATATTTTAAAGGAGTTATGAATTGAGTGTTTTGCGAGGGATCAAATCACTTATAGTGATTCAGAATCATATCTTAAAAATGGGATGTCATGTTTGCAGATCCCTTTCCTTTCAATTCATAGCAGGATTCCTTTCACGACCAATTCATTGGCAGGCTTTTTACACCTTCAGTTTTAATTCGATTGCATTGTTGTCAGTATGTTCTTTTATTGCCTACACAGTGATGAATATCAGCTATTAATATTTGCACAATTAGGTTTTAATTTACTGTACCATGATGAATGCTAAAATGTCTGCTAGTTGAACGTCATAATGATACATCTGAAAGTTCTCTACCCATAATTTTCTGGTCTGATGTTGCTTTTTCATATATATGAGCTGTTGACCCCAAACGTGAGGCAAACATTACACAGGATATGAATGTATCTGGCTTTTTACTGCGAATGATCCAAAATGTCAATAACTCTGAATCCAATTTGTGGATGATTGAGTTGAATCATCTTACACTTGTTTCCTGTGGTCGATTTAATTTAAGATCTGCAAAATGATGTCCCATGCATTACCGTGTTCCTTTTAGCACCATCTGAAAATGATGTCCCATGCATTACCGTGTTCCTTTTACACAGGATCTTCTGTTGTTCTAATACTTTAGTCATTCGAAATGTTCTGTATTCTTGCATTTTTGGTTCACAATTTTCTACTGTGATAGAATATTGGCCATCATGGTCAGAACATCTTCAAATATTCATGGCGAGGCGAGAAGACAAATCCTCATTGGATCATCACTGGTATTACCAAATCTGAAATTTGATACATGGCAACGTATCAAATTTTTTACTTGTTCTCACAACAGGAAGATGCATCATTTCACCTGCTACTTGATATGCTTGCAGGTACCCATACATTGCAATTGTGATCAATTTTAGTCAAATGTGGGCTCTTTACTGCCTCATCAAGTTCTACAATGTCACACATCATCGATTGCAAGCTATTAAGCCATTATCAAAGTTCATAAGCTTTAAAGCCATTGTGTTTGCGACTTGGTGGCAAGGGGTCGGAATAGCTTTGATATGTGACTTTGACATTCTGCCAAAGCAAGGCAAAGTTCAAAATGGTATCCAGGACTTTCTTATCTGTATCGAAGTGAGTTCTGAAGTTGCAAATTGTTTTTTGTTTCCCTCCATTTTCTTGATGAGATGAAGATCCTCAATACGCACTGTGTTTCGCTGTTCTCTGCTCATCCACTTCAAACAAAAGTTCAAATTTCCTTTTTGCAGATGACCATCGCAGCAGTTGCCCATGTATATGTTTTCTCTGCAGAAACTTACAAATACCTGCCAGTTACTGAACATTGCAGATTCGCATCTGTAGATTCTAAGACTGAAATTACGTCAGATAAGAATGGATCATCTGCAGTTGAGCAGAAGGAAGCACAGGCTGTATCTCCTCCAACACGAATCGCCGAGAGTGTTCAGGACGTTGTTCTAGGAGGTGGGGAGCATGTGAGTTCTCCAATCCTATAGCAGTGAATTGCTGTCTACCTAAAGTTGACAATGGAGGTCTTTTATATGATTTGGCATTGTTTCCTCTTGAAGAGAATCCGTTCGCTGCTATAGCTTTCGACTGTTTTGCAGCTAGAAATGAGATGTTAGCTTCCGTGCAGGTGGTGAAGGATGTAGCATCAATCATATCGCAAGCAATGGAACCAGTAGAGAAGTGTGTCACCAAGATACAAGAGTCCTTGAACCACATTTCGTTGCGATCTCCCACAGTACTGTAATTCTGTTGGCTGCAACTTGATAAATGATAACAATGTATTATACCTGTTGATAAATGATAACTGTATGTGATTTGATATTTGACAAATTTGATATCCATGTGTAATGAATATTTGTTCACTAGTTTTGCAAGAAATTAATGCAAGTAAAATTTTTAATTTTTTATAATTTTTGGGTTAATTTTTTTATTGTAAAAACTATCGCAGGTTGAAAATTATGTAATTGCACACTAAAAGCTAAAACTGTCGGGAAATTATTTTGCGGCAGTTTTAGCAAACCGCCGGGAAACCATTTTGCGGCAGTTTTAGCAAACCGCCGGGAATATATTTCAAACTGCTGGTAAATAAAACCGCCGGGAAATAAATTCGAACCGCCGCAAAAAAATAACCGCCGGGAAATCATTTCTAACCGCCGTTAAAAGAACCGCCGGGAAATTATCTCGAACCGCCGCAAAAACAACCGCCGAAAAATCATTTCTAACCGCCACTAAACAAACCGCCGGGAAATATTTCGAACCGCCGCAAAAACAACCGCCGGGAAATCTATTTTAGTGGCGTTATTTTATGAATTTGAACTTCATGAACAAGCTAACTTGTCTTCGAAGGAGAAAGGTATTGCTTTATTTGTAGAAAAGAAGGAGAAAAAGAAGAAGAAGGAGAAGGAGTCCTCATCCGAATCCGAGCAAGAGACATCTGATAGTGATGAGGAGATGTCTCCCAAGCAAGTGGCACATTATGTGAAAAAGATGATGGGAAAATCAAGAAGGTTCACACAAAGAAATGTGAAAAAGTTGTTCACTCCACCATCCCAAGGTAAAAGTCAAAGTTCTAATTTCAATCCTAACGTGACTTGTTTTGAGTGCAACAAAAAGGGGCATATCAAGCCAAATTGCCCAAAGCTAAAGAAGAAGGAGGAGTTCAAGAAGAAGGATAAGAAGAAGAAGGAAGTCATGGTGGCTCAAGCTTCGTGGGATTCCTCAAGTAGCGAGTCATCCGATGACGAGGAGGAATTGTGCCACATAACCCGACACATGGCTCTTATGGCAAGAGGAAGTGACAATGATACATCAAGTGAAGAAGAGCATTCAAGTGACGATGAATCCTCATCTAGCGAGGAAGAGGTAATGGACAAGGTAAAACAAAAATTTCTTTATCGCACTATTGCTTATCTTAAGAATGCACTAGTTAAGTCAAAGACAAAGGTCAAGGCACTAAAAGAAGCACTTAGGAACACAAGAAATATTTGTGATCATGTTGACCTAGGAGATGAAAATGAGAAACTGAAAAATGAGATTGTTGACTTGAGGAAATGCTTAGAAAAATTCACACTAGGATCAAAAAATCTTGATATGGTGCTAAACAGTCAAAGGGCAGTGTATAACAAGGCAGGAATAGGATATAAACCTAAGGAAGCTTCTTACATTTCTCTAGTTGGAAGGCAAGGGTCACTTAGTCAACAAACATCAAAGGGCAAATCTAGACTAGCTTGGGTTCCCAAGAAATACTTAGAAAACATTAGTGAATCTAGCTTTTGGGTACCTAAAAGTGATGTGTTTTATGTTGTCTAGGTGAGAGAAAAGAAGGACACAAACATGTGGATTATGGACAGCGGGTGTTCAAGCCACATGACGGGGGATGTAAGTAAATTTACAAAGTTAAAATACATGAAGAGAGGAAAGGTGTCTTTTGGAAATAGTGGGAAACTCAAAATTATAGGAAGAGGAACAATTGAGGTTTCACCCACAATTACCATTCACAAGGTGCTCTTAGTCAAAGGTATGGAGTTCAATTTGCTTAGTGTGAGTCAACTATGTGATTCAGGCTATCAAGTTGAGTTCCACTCCAATAAATGCTTGGTTAGGAAAATTGACTTGAAAAATATTATCCTAGAAGGGTATAGAAATCAAAATCTTTACTTTATGGATTTATCTTGTGCTACTAACCCTTCTGTTAAGTGTTTCATGTCAAAAGAAGAGGAAAGTTGGCTATGGCACAGAAGACTTGGACATACCAACATGAAGAACATAGCAAGAGTAGCAAAAATGGAGCTTGTGAAGGGACTACCAAAGATCAAGTTTGTCAAGGACAAAATGTGTGATGCATGCCAAGAGGGTAAGCAATTTAAATCATCACACAAAGGTAAAACTCTAACTAGTACTTCCTTACCACTAGAACTTTTGCATTTGGATTTATTTGATTGTCATAGTACACCTTCATTAAATGGTAACAAATATTGCTTGGTTATTGTAGATGATTACTCTAGGTTCACTTGGGTGTATTTCATGAAACATAAGGATGATACCCTAGAATTGTTTGTTGGGTTTAGTAAAAGGGTAGAGAACGAACGAACCTTGAAAATCAATAGGATTAGGAGTGATCATGGTGGAGAGTTTGAAAACTCAAACTTCTCTAAATTCTGTCTAGAAAATGGGTACAAGCATGAATTTTCATGCCCAAGGACTCCTCAACAAAATGGGATTGTTGAAAGGAGAAATAGAGCTTTGCAAGAAGCAGCTAGAACGATGCTAAATGCATACTCACTACCCACCTATCTATGGGCAGAAGCGGTTAACACCGCTTGCTACATACAAAATAGGGTAGTAGTTCATCGGTTCTTGGGTAAAACTCCATTTGAGCTATGGAGTGGAAAAATACCCAAAATTCACTACTTTAGAGTATTTGGATGCAAAGTCTATATCTTGAACACTAAGGATGATCTACGAAAATTCGAGGCAAAAGCGGATGAAGGAATCCTAGTTGGCTACTCATCCACTAGCAAGGGTTATAGGGTTTATAATAAAAGAACTCAAACAATTGAAGAGTCTTCAAATGTTGAGTTTGATGAATCAACCATCACCTACCCTAGAAAATCACCTATTGATGATGACATAAATGAAAGAACACAAGAAATTACAAACGAATTTAAGAACTTGCAATTAGAGAGCAACAATGTAGGGGGAGGAAAAGATGATGAGTCTTCACATGAAAATAATGAGAGTGAGGAGCCTACAAGACCTAGAAATCTTAGACATCATCAAAATCACCCCATCGATCAAATTGTAGGAGACATTGAACATTATAGTGAGAACTAGATCTCAAGTTAGAAATCAATCTAACAAAATTGCTTGAATTCACAAATTTAAAAAATACTTTACATCTCACAAGACCATAAGATGACTCTTGATGTGCATGGGCTTGATTGAACTAAGTGTGAGATGCTAGGACGATACTCATGTTTCACTTATGCTCTTTAGCATCTAGATGAAACATAATTTGTATCAATCTATTATATTTTAGACTAACTATGGGAAAGGCAAATGTCTAATTAATGGACATCTTGCTCATCGATCATAGTTGGACATTTTAAAGAATTCCCCACCATTTCAATGATTAACTAAGGATGGGAAGACAAGAGACCAAAATTGAAATCACAACAAATCCTAAACTTGATACTAAATGGATACATTTGTGCCAAAATTCCAAGTTCGTATCAAACCATGGAAACAAGGACATTTTTCACAAAATAATATTTTTCCCAAGTAGATAATATCAAAACAAACATGTCTGCAAAATTTCAGATTTTTCTGAATTTTGTGGAATTTTCTACGCATTTCTGAAGTTCGTATCAGAATATGCATGGGCTGATTTTCAGACCATCAGTCGACTGACACAGAACCATCAGTCGACTGGTGCAATTCGGCAAACAACATCAAAGACATCAGTCGACTGCCAGTCGACTGGTGCACTCGACTGATCTTTCTGTGAGTTTTCAGAAAAGCATCAGTCGACTGCCAGTCGACTGCTTCACTCGACTGATCTTTCTGTGAGTTTTCACAAAAAGCATCAGTCGACTGCCAGTCGACTGGTGCACTCGACTGATCTTTCTGAGAGTTTTTCAACAAAGGGCATCAGTCGACTGCTAATGGCTCAGTCGACTGATAACAGTCGACTGGCAACCCATCAGTCGACTGACGCCGCGATTTCTATATAAGCAATCATAAACGGCGGTCGACTGCTAACCCTAGGGTTGCGTCGTACCGGCCGTTCTTCGTCTCCCAAGCCTTCCTCCAGCCTTCTAGAGCCCTTAAACCTCCTTATTTCTCCTTCCTACAACCTTACTTCCTCTTTTCAAGACAAAACTAGGGTTTTTGAAGTCAAAATGGCAGAACAACCAAGTGGAAGAAGGTATACTTCTGAAAAATGACTTCTCCTTGATTCTTTTCGCATAAAATCTAATATTTGGTCTAACTTGCTCATGTTTTCATGTCCTTGCATCATATATTGCATCACATTTAGAGTTAAGCATGTAGTATCCAAACGCCCTAGGACTACAATTCCTCAACAAACTCAAGCACCTCAATATCCAGATCCTGCTCCTGAACCTAGATTTTATTCCCAGGGAGCCAAAAATCTATTTGAAACAACTGACTTTCATCTTATGGATGTTAGGTTTTTAAACAAATCTTTCTTTCAAACTTATGCACCTGGGTTGGTCGAACTCATCACGTACTATCAGTTGGATGCTCTTGTTTACTGCAAGTGCAATGTTAATCTTGACCTTTGCAAGGAATTCTTTGTAAACCTTCGTCCCATAGATGCCAATGCAAACAACTATAAAACCACTGTTGCAGGAAGATCATTTGATTTTAACCCTGAAGTCCTTACGATCTTTTCTACGTCTTCGTGAATCAACAAACCCTTTTGTATGCTTTCCTGATGTTCCAGGTCCTATCACTGGTACCTTCTCCCACATCACAATCAATCAAATCCATGAGCATTATTTTGGTATTCCAAGAAATCCTTTCATACGAATCTTTCAGGGAAGTGATATGTCTGCAATTCATTATACCTGGTATAGGATAGTCCTGGATTGCATTCTTCCACTAGTCACCCGAGGTCGGTCAAAAGTTAGAATTCCTCATCTCATCATGATGTATGCATTAGAACACCATCTAGACATCGACATTGCCCTTCATGTCTTTGCTGTCATTATTCATCACTCTGGTGTTTCAAAAGGCAAGTTGTACATGCCTTTTGGAAACATCATTACTCAACTCATTGCATCAAAAGGCATTGACACATCTCTAGGTACCATTCATCCTCTCTCCAAGGATTATGATCAGCTAGGAGCCAAACACCTAAAGCTAGCCAAGATTGAGCCTCATGGTGGAACTCTAGCATGGAAGCGTGACATTGAGCGAGGTGCTGCACAGCCTGCTGAGGCTCCGGCCCATGAGGAGGGTGCTGATGCACCTCCTAATCCTGGACTTGCCAGAGGATCACTCATCTTGAAGGGGTAATGGATGATATCGGCTGGATACCCGTATGAAGGAACGAATGGAGTCCAAACCTACCAAGATTCGGGACTATCATAAGGGTGTCCAAGGCTTTTATAGGAGGTGAGGCCACGTCAGGATTGGTCGGCTACTTTTCAGCGAGGTTGGAGCCTTATCAGCAGCAGCAGCAGATGTTCGAGATGATGAGCCAGATGCATATGTATTATCAGCCTCCTCCTCCACCTCCTCCAGCAGACGATGATGATGCTGCTTAGATTGGATGTTTTTGATTTGATGAAGTTTGTGAAAACCTAAAACTTGATGGGCCTATATTTTTGTAAACCTCTAAAACTTTGCTTGTGATTTTGATGGATACTTTGGATACTTTTGATTGATGATGGTTTTGAAAACCTTTTTATGATAATTTGAGTATTTGTGCGATTAAACTTTGCTTGATATGGATTACTTTTGGCTGTAAAACTCTTTATTATTACCTATCTTTTAGTGAATGTTATGTGTTCTTGCGATATTGATTGATTGATTTTTGAAATAATGGTTATGACAAATTAAGGTTTTCATGAATCTAGGGGGAGTGTATTGTTTTAAAGTTATCCATATTGATTTTAGGGGGAGGATTTCAACTTTAAGAGCTAATCATGGATTTTAGGGGGAGAATGAAAATGGTTTAAGAAATATTGCATGGTTTTAGGGGGAGCTTATATTTTAAGTGGATTGTAAAAACCAATTTATGTAGGGGGAGCATATTGGATTAAAATTATTCTATAAGATAAAGGAAAATTAAAGAAATTCTTTGAAATTATCAAGATATAAATATCCCATACCAATTCTATTATAACATCAAATATCTTAGATCCATTAAAGAGAGAAACAAATTACTCACTTGAAATGTTGATACTTAACTTAAACTCAAAGTTTCACACTTTTGATACATAGTATCAAAACGACCTTCTGGTGATGATAAAATTTTGAAACTATTTTTCTCTCACAAATAATAGTCCAAGAAATTACATTGTCAAATTTCAGAATTTTTGGACGAAAATTGAATTAGTTTTGAATTTCTAAAGTTGGGCTGAAAAATCAGAATTCAGCCATCAGTCGACTGAGACAGATACCAGTCGACTGATAATTCTGTAACTTTGTGAGTTTGATCTGTTTTCTTGAAAATTGACCACAACTTGACATCAAATGCTCTATATATGCTCTAAAATTGGTCTACTAGTAATAAGGGTTGGTGCAAACAACATTTCAATACCCAAATGTATTTTGATACTTATGCATGGTAATTGAAAATTCTAATTTCTTGGCACATAGTATCAAAATAATATTTTAGAATTGAACATATGGTGAAACAATTTTTCACATTTACTTATGGATCATAAAAATCACATGGTCAAATCACATATTTTTCTGAATTAATATGAATTTGTTATGGTTTTTCGAAGTTGGCACTGATAATCAGTTTATCAGGCATCAGTCGACTGGTGCTAATGACAGTCGACTGATCTCTCTGTTTCCTGAATTATGCTGATTTTTTAATGAATATCTGATTCCATGTTGCAATATTTATTATACTCCTTGTTCACTGATGTGCTTGTGTGGTTCATTTCATGGTTTTAATGCGTGAACAAAGGAGACGTATGGATTCAGGGGGAGAAATCTTAGCATTTGCCATAATTCATTTCTCTTGAAACGATTGAATTCTTATCCATTACTTGCTCTGATATTCCCTATTTCTTTTTGCTGTATGTCAAAAAGGGGGAGAATGAAATGGAAAGTTAGGCTTTAATGCTTTAATGATCATTTATTCATGCTAAATGTTTATGCTCACTTGATTAACCTTGATTATGCATGGTGATATTATACATGTTGTATTTAAAGACCTAACTTAAATGATTTTTGCCAAACATCAAAAAGGGGGAGATTGTTGGTGCAATCGTGCCCCAAGTGATTGGATTTTAATGTTTGGCTAAATCAGTTAAGTTAGGCAATGTGGTGTTATCTAACATGTGTGTTTGAGTTCACAGGAAAGTCCAGGAATGGAGTCTTGGCAATTGGTGAAGTCCCGGAGGCGCGGCCTCTTGGCAAGGTGAAGTCCCGGAGGCGCGGCCTCTTGGCAATTGGTGAAGTCCCGGAGGCGCGGCCTCTTGGCAAGGATGAAGTCCCGGAGGCGCGGCCTCTTGGCAAGGATGTCTTAGCACGATGAAGTCGAGGGAAATGTCTCAAGCTAGTGCAAGGAAGAGCACGAGGCTTGTGGAAGACGTTTGAAGGCTTGCATCAAGGCTAAGGAGTGAAGAGAAGCTGAAAAGGGAAGTTTTCAGCTATGGCAGTCGACTGGCCCTGCCAGCAGTCGACTGGGGTTGATCCGGAGCACACACAGACAAGCACAGAAAAATCAGTCGAGTTGACAGTCGACTGGAGCAGTCGACTGGCCATGGAGCAGTCGACTGATATACTGCCGTTGGGGTGACAACTGGCGAATTAAATGCATATTTAATTCCCGTTGAAGCCCATCAGTCGACTGGCCTTAGGAGCAGTCGACTGGGGCACTGAAATTCATAAAAAGAGCGGTCAACGTCGCAGAGAAAAAGAATTCATTCTTTCATCTTCTTTACTGTTCTCTGACATCTGAAAAAGCTCTTTTCTTCCTCTCTTACTTCATAAAAGATCTTGTACGAGGAAGACATCGATTGTGAGGGTTTCTCCGCCTTCGAAGTGTGATTCGAAAAGGAGAGTTTTTCTCATAGTGGAATCGTCGGGCTGTGTGTGTGGATCCTTGGATTAGTCACCTCGTTGAGGTGGATACCAAGTAAATCGAACGGGTTAGCGTTTGGTTCTTTGCAATCTATTCTTTATCTTTTTGCTTCCGCTAACAAATTTGCAGAGAAAGTCAAAAATCGCTATTCACCCCCCTCTAGCGAACGCACCGATCCTAACAAACATCAATTGGATTTGATTTTTGTAGGACTCGAGTTGAACCAATATGGAACTCAAATTGAGATCAAGTTAAATTGAGCCAAGTTTGACCAAATTGATGGATCCAACCTCATGAATCAAGACCCAAGTTTGATTTGGACTGAACCCATGTGAATTTGACTCGAACCGAAGTCGAATTGGAGCTGAACCAGATTGAATTGGAGCTGAACCGGCGCTAAACCACAATAAAACCCAGCTCAAACAGTACTGAACCGGCTGATTTCAAATCCCAGTTATAACTAGAAGTTTCACTGTAGCACCGGTGTCGCGGTCACTGTAGCATTTTCTTCTTCGTGAGTTTCCGCCCCTGTTTCTGATCTCGTGCAGCCAGAACTTCACATTTTTCCCTTCCAATTGATTTCCGGATCTCTAAGAAAGATTACTAGCTAAGTTCAATCACAATTTCAAAGGAAGATCGGTTGTTGAGGGTTTCTTCAGCTCATCTGTTTCCGCCGCGTATTCTAAAATTAGAGCAGTGTAACGGTTAGAAAAATTCGTTATTCATGTTAGAAATCGAATTAAGCTATCTGTGTTAGAAAAAATCGGTTAATTCGGTTAAAAACCAAATTAACCGATATTTAATCGGTTCGGTTTATTCAGTTATTATCGAAAAATTCAGTCGGTTCGGTTTCGTCAAAAAAATCTAGTTTATTCGATTTTCGATTTATTCAATTCAGTTTGATTCAATTTTAACCGAATACTCACCCCTAATAACCCTTATTCATGATCCTGGAGAGTTCTTATCGTTGCTTCCGTGCAGTAGATACTTAAATTCTTACATTCCGTTTTCGCTTCTTTCGTTCTTCTTTTCCATTTCTTCATAATTATTGCAGATAATGACAACAACCCGTTTTCTCCACTGAAACTGATGCGCCAATTTCCCATTGGGCCATTGATCCTTATAGTTCTCCAACTTGTTTAGAAATAATCGCTTGCACATAAATCTTTCAGAAACCATGTCGACATCGTCATTATGCCGCCAATCTGATGGGGCGGTAGTTCGACGGTCTGTTTCCTCATCTGACGATCACTTTTCGTCGCCTCCGAATTGTCCGCAAAAGTCGCAATCCTAAGTTGCCTTTCTTCATAACTGACCCTGGAGCTACCAGTAAGGCAGTAGCTGCTGCTATGTACTGCGACCACCCTTACTTTCCGGCTGCCGCGGCGGCCGCTGCCACCGCTCTCTTCGTTGCTCTCCACCTCCTTTTCAGCTTCAGGAGACGATCGTTGCGCCTCCCCTTGCCGCCTGGCCCCCGAGGTGTCCCCATCCTCGGTGCCCTCCACCTGATCGGTGCCCACGCGCACGTCAGCCTCGCCCGCCTTGCCGCCAAACACGGCCCTGTTATGTTCCTCCGCTTGGGCTCCCACGGCTGCGTCGTTGCTTCAGACTCCGCCGCCGCAGGCAGTTTCCTCAAGGCCCTCGACCTTCAGTTTGCCAACCGCCCCGACATCATCAGCGCCCGAGACATCAGCTACAACCGCCAGAACCTCGTCATGGCCGACTACACGCCCACTTGGAAGCTCCTCCGTCGCGCCTGCACTCTCCACTTCCTCGGAGGCAAGGCCCTCGCCGAATGGGGCCATGTCCGCCACCGCGAGATCGCCCTCATGGTTCGGTCCCTGAGCGCCCAGGCTGGTCCCGTGGCGCTTCCGGACGTGCTGGTGTGCGCGCTGGCCAACGTTATCGGCGTGGTCGTGATGAGCAAACGAGTGTTCGACTCGCAGGGCGAGGAGTCAAACCGGTTCAAGGAGATGGTGCTGGCGGTGGCCACCGGCGGGGGGCAGTTCAACTTGGGAGATTTCTTCCCGTCGATCGCGTGGATGGACCTGCAGGGAATACAGGGAAAGATGAAGCGGGCGCAGGTGGCGTTCGACGAGATACTAACGAAGTTACTGGCAGAGCACGAGGCGAGGAAGGAGGAACGGGAGCGCGAGGGGCGGCCAGACTTCCTCGACAAGATCATGAACGGCACCAAGGACGGCGAGGCCCTCACAGATGCCAACATCAGGTCGCTCATCATCGTAAGTTGAAATAATCATTCTCTCTCCCTCTGTTTAAATTTTTAAGTTTTACAGTTTTACTTTTCCAGTTCGATAGAAATTTTTTCACAATTATTCTTGATTTAATATGAGTCAATTTTTCACTCTGTAAGATAAAACAGATCAAATTAATTGAGGTATAATAAAACAAGGATATCCATCAACAGCGAGAAAGATTGAAATATAATCTAGTATGGACTTATTAGCTCCTCATAACTGCAGGGAGACAGTGACTCTTCGGATCTTGATTACCTACTCAAGTGTATCCAAAGTAGAAAGGCTTCTTTTATTCTTACATCTTATCGGAAGATAATGATCAATCAATCTTAGAACACGACCTAATTGGTCATTCAGCAACCCAAAGCAGTCTAGATCTATCGATATAGGTTAACCATGTCAGTTTATCAATGGGGCAAGTGGTCTGGTTAATCCAATCTAAATGGGTGGATGGGCAGGCTAACCAGTCCAATTTTGGGAGGTGACGTCTATGATAGTCCATTTGTTTAATATATATAAGTTAATGGGTGACAATGCAGGGCTTAGGATAAAAGTAGAAGTGTAATCAAGGAGGTAGTAATGGTCTAAATACATTTTTGTTTCCCTTTATTGGTGAAATTATCTAAATAGATGCCACGTGTACTACTGCAGGACCTGTTCGTCGCCGGCACCGACACCACGGCCATCGTAGTCGAATGGGCGATCGCCGAGATGCTGAAGAACCCGTCCATCCTGAAGCGCGCGCAGGAGGAGGCCGACGCCGCCATCGGCCACGGTCGCCTGCTGCGGGAGTCCGACCTCCCCAACCTCCCCTTTCTTCACGCCATCTGCAAGGAGGCGCTGCGCCTGCACCCGCCCACGCCGCTCGCCCTCCCCCACTTCTCCTACGAGCCCTGCGAGGTCAACGGCTTCCATGTCCCCGCCAACACCCGTCTCCTCGTCAACATCTGGGCCATCGGCCGCGACCCTCGGGTGTGGCCCGACCCGCTCCGGTTCGACCCGGATAGGTTCATGGGCCAGCGGGCAGCCAAGTACGACCCGCTGGGGAGCGACTTCGAGTTAATCCCGTTCGGCGCAGGCCGGAGGGTTTGCACCGGCAAAGCAGCGGCCATGTTGCTGCTGCAGTACATGCTTGGAGTGCTGGTCCACGCATTTGATTGGAGGCTTCCGGAGGGGGAGAAGCTCGACATGGAGGAGAAGTACGGACTGACGACGCCCAAGCTGGTGCCGCTCAAGGCATTGTTGACTCCACGGTTGTCTCCGACGGCCTACGACGCCGCCTGATGTACTTTGTGCTCCTCTCCGACGGTTGTGCATTTGATTTAGAGCGCAGTCCTTGATAGAATGCCCAGGATGCTTACAATAATAGCAGATCGATTGATTTGACGGACAATCTCTTATATTATGACTATGGGATCCACACCGAAAGCACTTTCTATCCGTAATATCCTTATTTTGGTTTCGTCAGAACTCACTCGAAGGTCCTGAATATGGTCGTTTACCCTTAGATTGTCTTGAAGAATCCCCAGTCTCTGATTCCTGAGCTTGCCTCTTCTGAGAGTTCCGATCCTTCGACTTCTCTGTGTCTTTTTCCCGAGCCACCTGTCACTGGGTCATCTCAATAGCGAGAGCTCGATCCAATGCCTCTCTGTAGGTGGTGACGGTGCAACTGGACACCGCTAACCGAATAGATGCAGCCAGTCCCTGAATAAACTGATGCATCCGACTACGGTCATGCGCTACCATCTGTGGGCAGAACTCCAAAAGTTTCGAGAACTTTGTATAGTATTTGTTAATCGAACGATCACCCTGCTTAAGGTTCTGAAATTTCTGACGTTGTGTCATACAGAATGCTTCTGAAAAGCATTCCCCCTCGAAAGCCTCTCGGAACGCTGACCACGATGAGCTCCGATCTCCGAGTACTGTCCTTTGAGTCTTCCACCACGTGACAGCCTGATCACGCAGGTGAAATACAGCTAACTCAACTTGTTCCGCCTCAGTGCAAGTGATATACGTGAAAGTATCAATCACGTTCTCTAACCAAGAACGTGCAAGCCATGGGTCAGATCCCCCATGGAACATAGTCATCCGGTCCTTTACTGATTTTGCTAACGCTAGAATCCGGCTCCTATCCCCCGTCCTACTAACCGTAGGCGATATCAGGTCCGTCGACGGTATTTCCGGAACTTGAGAACTTCGCCTTACAGTTGGGGAGTTACGAGTCTGCTCTCGATTATCCCGATCATCTTCGGAACTCTCCGTCTCTACGAATCTAGCGGGGCGTCTCCGTGGTCGACCACGTGCTTGATTTTGTTCATAAACCATAACAAAATTAAATATCACCTGATGGACATAACTACTATAAGTTTCTAGAAATGAATTAGATATACAAAATGACTTTACTTACAATTGCTTAGAGAATTCTTATCGTTGTCTGTTCATCTCACAACTCGGATCGAATACCAAAACTCGACAAAATCGATACGACAACAAGTTCAAAAGAAACCACGACGAATTTGAAAATAAACTAAACCTAAACCCTAAACTACTGTGATGAAAAATTCTAAACCTAAACACTTAACCTAATAAATCTACAATGAAATGCTAACTTCTGAAGCCTACAAATACGCAATAAATCCAATGATAAATCTCACAGACGCTGGAAAATGAACACAAATGCAACGATAAATCCAACCTAAAGTCACGAACGCAACGAAAAGTCAAAGTAAATGCACCTAGGCTTGGACCCGTGGGTTATGGGTCCCCCACGCTTCCGCTACACTACTCTTGATACCGCTAAATTGGTATTGGATAAGCTACCATGCAACGAAAATCTGAAAACTATACATGGACCATAATACACTTCGGCATGCACTGGCTGTGGCGGCCATAGTGCGACAGGAATGGCAAAACATGGGGACGACAGACACAAAAAGGAGGGAAGAGCACCTTAGGGTTCTTGCCTCGATGCTTCTCCTCCTTTGAGCGCTCGCGGAGGGCGAAGGGTTGGTTGCTCGGCCGAGTTGCTCTGGGGGTTGGGACTACCGCAGCTGTGGGCTTCGCGTGAGGCAGACGGAAGGAGGTGGCGGCGGTTTGTGGCAATAGGGGCAGCGACGTGGGTTGGGTGAGAACGAAGAGGAGAAGCGGCGCGGAGGGGAAAAGAGATTAAAGGTTTAGTTATAACAATGAACTACAGCGAATCGGGGTTAGGATAGGGTTAATCGGCGCAATTAAACTAGGTTTACAGGGCTAAACCAACTTAAAAACCTAGGTTTTAGTATGACGATTGAACTGATTACTGTAGCAACCAGGTTCAATCTTGGTTCACTTGGTTTACTAACCAAACGACCTCCGATTTGACTCAAACAATTTTGTTGGATTCGTCTTCGCAAGATGAATCTTTTCATCTATTTTATTTTATCAAAACCTCTTCCAGTACGAACCAAACCAACTTGATTCAGTTTGGTTCAATCTTGGTTCATTTGATTCACTAACCAAACGATCTTCGATTTGACCTAACCCAGTTTTGTTTGATTCGTCTTAGCGAGACGAATCTTCTCATCCCCTTTATTTTATCATAGTCTTAGCCTAATTCTAAATCTGACCTAGTTAACCTAAATGGTTGGCTAATTTAGATTTCAACCCACTTAACTCGAACTAATTAGGACTTGGTTTTCAATTGGTTAGTTCAAACCCTACAATTTCTTGGATATTACAATGTCCATTTCAACAAAAGGTGGAATCAGCCACCCCAACGGCCCCACACGGTCGACTCCACGACCATCTGTGAGGAGGTAAATCGAGAAGTTGTAGTTGACCACGACGGGGGAGGGCATTGCTTCGACTTTGCCGAGATTAGACCTTTGCCCACTTTAACAAGTTTGTCCGATCGTAACCAACTCAACTATGCCTCGAGGGCAAAAAATAACTTATATTATGATCTCCATAAATTTTGATATGATGGACATCATCCGTGAGCATCATCGTAAGTACCAAGTGTAAAAAAAAAAATTATCATAGATGGTCATGGGACCGACCGTGTGAGGTCGCTAAGGTGGCGGATTCACCTTTTTTTACAGAAATATAAAAAAAATTAATTTTTTCTTAGGGTTTAATGTGTGTATATATATATATAATTTTTTGCATTTGGTACGTAATGCAAATATATATATATGATATAAAGATCAATTTGAGTTTAGCACTGTACATTTACGTTTTAGGATTGAAGCTGAAACAGTCAATTGTATAATGCAAAGAAAAGAAAGGTCGATCATTAAAGAAGTACGAAACGTTTCCTATGACTTGAACAAACTAAGACTGACATCATAAGATTCAAATATATATACCATAATGGTTAAGTTTTTTTTAAAAAAAAAATATATTAGTGATTTTATGTCAATTCTAAAGGCAATTTTTCTAGAAAAAAAATTTATTTACATGACTTTCAAAAAAAAATGATAATCCCAGTAGCCACATCTCGGGAGTGATCGATCCGGTCCCACGGAAGTTTTCCACCGACCACCAGGATAAATCGGGAAGCGTATACGGCGGCCAATCCAGATGCCCAGCATCCTTTGATTGCGTTCCCCATTTGAAGGAAAATTCCTACAAATACGCCGTAGCTAGGGATCGAACCACGGGTCCCTGAATTATAATCCGGATGTCCTACCGTTGCACCATTACCCCGGAGACATTTACATAACTTTCCAGATCTACTTCCACATTGCAATTATTGAAGTATTTTAGGGATGCATATGAAAAGTCGTGAGGTCTAACATCTACTGACGACGACTGATTAGAAATCTACAATTTTATGGTTTCTAGAAATTTGGTTTAAATTAATCTGAAATTATTTTTCAAAGTTTTTGAAAAGTAAAATTACTAATAAAATTTATTATTCAAAATTTGAATAATAAAATTACTAAATTATTTATTTTTTAGATTTTATTAAAAACCTATTAATTTTAATTTAAAATTTTTAAATATACTAACCGCTATTATAAATAGTATTCTATTATAAATAATATTTTATAAGTTATTTATGTATTAGAAAAAAATATTTTTTATAAAATTTAATATCTCACCTACTGTTTTTAATTTTGAATTTATTATTTTAAAAAAATATTTAATTTTAAAAATAAATCTAAACTATCAATATCACATGTCATGTTTAATATCTCATCCTTTCAGCAAGACCGAACTACTCAAAATTTTACATCAAACTCCAACATAAGACATTACAATTACCTATGAAGCAAAATTTAGCTTCAAGTTAAAATGTCAAAATCTTTCAAAACATTATATAGACTCAAAAAATTTTGAGTGTCCTTGTCGATTATATATCCTATTCCATACAAAGAGCCAATATTGGTTATGAGAAATTTGTTCCACGCAACTTCAGAGGAAGATTAATTACTCGTTTCACTTTTATAGATTATTACATAAATTTTGGGTACAAGATCTAGACTCTACCCAAATGTTTCCACACAAATTTAGCACTATACTAGACATGTTGTAGAGGAGAAACCTTCGTCATTTGTACATTTAACAATTCTCCTCTTGAATGGATTGATATGAAGATCGAACTAGCAAATACACTTAATCCGAATAGATATTCATGAAGTGAATGGATTTCAACTGAAACTTGAAGACTATGCTTCTAATCCAGATAAAGATTGGATAACAAGAACAAACTTAGTGGAGCAATTAAACCAGTGGAGAGCTTCTATTCAAAAAAGCTAATGGTTTTGGGGCAAACATCAAAATCCCTCAAAATAAGTCTAGCAGAAGAAACTTTCACTAAAAAAATTTATTAGCCAAAAGATATGAGAGTCATATTTTCCCCTTTCAATACACAACTCAACATGAAGTCCTATGTCAAAAATACAAAAAAGAAGCATGATCATTGGGCTTCTAAAAGATTATCTAGCTCTGTCCACATAGCTAATGTTTACTTAATCCGAAACTACAAAGAACCCTCTCCCAGGCCTTTTAGTCCATCTAGAGCCACTTCATTGGACTCAGTTGGAGAACATAATCTTGACAATATGATAAAAGGATGACATAAGCACTTATGTCATAACACCCTACTTTACTTCAGTGTTCCACTATAAGTAAAGATAAGAACTAATGACTCTGATTCCACTAACTTTCTTAGTAGACACACAGACTCAAAAAACTTCCTACTTAAGCAAAGAAGACCTTCACACCATCTATATATACCCCCTTTCAATAATAAGTAAGGGCATCCTATCTACTCTCCTCTTACAAGTGTGAGTGATTTTATAAGCTTGTGAGCTAAATGTGATAAGAGTTTGTTCAAGTATTTGTAAATAGTCATTTTCAGTCATTTCCTTATTAGTTCTCAGTTGATATACATGCATGCTTTATTTTAATTATGACAACTTAACTCCTTTTCTAAGTCAAGAGAGAGGGCTCTGCTTTCTTTAAATTTTTCTTCTTCGTCCTTTCCTTATCTAAGTGATCGTCAGATGAACATTAACTGTAACGAATAGATAATTTTTATTGATAAGATCTGTGATGATTGCGTAAGACAGTAAACAGAAGCTATTTTAAAACCTGAAAAAAATTAGGACATAACAGAAAGAATCTGATTCTATTTAGGTGAGGCTCACTAAGAGAAAAATCTAACCCTTAGAAAAAGCTCCCCAAATGCATGACTAATTAGACCATTTCAGCCCTAGATCAAAAACTTATATTATCTCCATTTCAACAAAAGGTGGAATCAGCCACTCCAGCGGCCCCACACGGTCGACTCCATGACCATCTGTGAGGAGGTAAATCGAGAAGCTGCAGTTGACCACGACGGAGGAGGGCATTGCTTCGGCTTCGCCGAGATTCGACCCTTGCCTACTTCAGCAAGTCTGCCCGATCGTAACCAATTCAACTATTCCTCGGGGGCAAAAAATAACTTATATTATCTCCATGAATTTTGATATGATGGACATCATCCGTGAGCATCATCATAAGTACCAAGTGTAAAAAAAAATTATCACAGATGGTCGTGGAGCCGACCGTGTGAGGTCGCTAAGGTGGCGGATTCCACCTTTTTTGCAGAAATGTAAAAAAATTTTAATTTTTTCTTAGGGTTTAGTGTGTATATATATATATATATATATATATATATATATATATATATATACAGCTCTGATATCGTGCCCGACGCCCCCACGCGACCCCGTTGCGCGACCGCCGGACCTCCCCGTGTTCATCGCCGTCGTTCGTCGTCGTCCGGTCACCGCCGGCCACCATCCCGGGCTCGTTGGAAGCGCAACTCGACGGCGCACACATCGGCACAGGATTCCGTCCGGATTGGGCCGGAATCCGTTCGGGATTCCGGCCGAAACAGAGCAGACGCGCTGGTGGCCGATTTCGCCGGAATCCAGTCGGATTTCGGCCGAATCGGGGCCGGACTCCGGCCGAAATCGGCCGCCAGCGTCTGGCGATGATTTCGGTCGGAATCCGGTCGGATTCCGGCCGAATCGGGGCCGGACTCCGGCACACCGCCGGACCGCCGGTGAGTTGCGGTTCCAACGGGTCCAGTCCGGCGGCAATCGGTGGTCGGACGGCGATGAACGGACGTCGGGAAGCGGCAAAGGTCCGAGGAGAAATACTGTACAATCGCGATTTTTGGACGGCTGCTGTTGATCGCGATCGGGCGTGGACGGCGTGGATCGATCGCGCACGGGGTCGCGTTTTTTTCGTCGCGCAGTATATCAAATATATATATATATATATATATATATATATAATTTTTGCATTTGATGCGTAAGAAATGGGATCCAAAAATATATATGATATAAAGATCAATTTGAGTTTAGCACTGTACATTTAGGTTTTAGGATTGAAGCTGAAACAGTCAATTGTATAATGCAAAGAAAAGAAAGATCGATCATTAAAGAAGTACGAAACGTTTCCTATGACTTGAACAAACCTATAAGACTGACATCATAAGATTCAAATATATATACCATAATGGTTAAGTTTTTTTTAAAAAAAAAATATTAGTGATTTTATGTCAATTCTAAAGGCAATTTTTCTAGAAGCCATTAAATTATCTTCTCGATCATTTTCTTTGGAAAAAAAACTATTTACATGACTTTCCAGATCTACTTCCACATTGCAATTATTGAAGTATTTTAGGGATGCATACGAAAAGTCGTGAGGTCTAACATCTACTGACGACGACTGACTAGAAATCTACAATTTTATGGTTTCTAGAAATTTGGTTTAAATTAATCTGAAATTATTTTTCAAAGTTTTTGAAAAGTAAAATTACTAATAAAATTTATTATTCAAAATTTGAATAATAAATTTTTTAATTAATAAAATTACTAAATTATTTAATTTTTAGATTTTATTAAAAACTTATTAATTTTAATTTAAAATTTTTAAATATACTGAAAATATACTAACCGATATTATAAATAGTATTCTATTATAAATAATATTTTATAAGTTATTTATGTATTAGGAAAAAAATTTAATAAAATTTAATATCTCACTTACTGTTTTTAATTTTGAATTTATTATTTAAAAAATATTTAATTTTAAAAATAAATCTAAACTATCAATATCACATGTCATGTTTTAAAAAAAAATCAAGATTCAAACATGTTAAGTTGCGAACTGTACAAATTTTCATTTAAAAGGACGAAGAGAAATTAAAATTATTGTCAATTTTTAATTTATATAATAAAAAATTCAATTTGATGTTTATAAAACAAGCATACTGCTTTACGTTGACTGAATAAAGAACTCTTATTATTATTATTTTTATTACGAAGAAAAGAAGAAAGAGTAAGAAAGTAAAATTATCGATGAAAGAGAAAAAAAAAAGTCTCCTTTAAGAAGGAGAAAACTATGATATCAATTGGCGAAGAAAAAAATATATAGAAATATCGACGAGAGAGAGATAAAAAAATATGGAATTATCAAGGATGCGTATATTTTTAAAAGATCAATACGAAAAAAATCGATTAGATTAAAATAATAAGATGTACAATTAAAAAATAATAATAAATAAAATTAAAATAATATAAAATTAAAAATAGATGTCTTTTTTAAAATTCATCTAAAATTGTGAATATTTTTTCTAATTAAATATAAAAATAAAATTAAAAAAATAGGGTTCAATAAATTGAGGCTTAAACATGCTTTAGGCCATTATAAATGTGCATGATTAAATAGAATGCAGAAAATTCTCCAGTATCAAAGATTAATCTAATTATATATTTAATTTTTTAAATCGATTAATTTTGAAAATGATTAATTTGATTTTACATAAATTTTTCATGGATCATCTCTATAAATCTAGAGATGTGAATGATAAATCGCTCCCTAACTAATATTTTAGGATTATCTTTCTATCCAAAAATATTAATTTAAAATATATTACAATAATTCAAAATATATTAAAGTTAAAAATCTATTCATGAATATCAATTCAACAAAAATTATAAAGAAAATTGGGATCATGAATATCTAATCAACAAAAATTATAAAGAAAATTGGGATCGCATCAAATCATACGCCAATCCGACGCACTGTTGTTGGACGGTCTGTTTCCCCACCTCGCGATCACTCCACTAGTGTGACTTTTCCTCGGCACGCAATTAACCCCGAGAGTCGCGTGCACCCTTTTTCTAGCAACAGGTTTGACTTAGCATAGTATCCAATGAAAAGTCAACCTTTTAAATGTCAGCAAGCACGTGTGATGTCAATGCGACTTGTAAGGCAGATATATTACGCCCGCACATATTCTTTGGTACACCAATAACTCATTGCCACGCGTGTCTGTAGGCCCCCGCGGCGGATATATAAGGACCAAAGAGCTACCAGGAAGGCAGTAACAGCTGCGCTATGTACTGCGACATGGACATCCATCCTTACTTTTCGGCCGCCGCGGCGGCTGCTGCCACCGCTCTCTTCCTTGCTCTCCACCTCCTTTTCAGCTTCAGGAGACGATCGTTGCGCCTCCCCTTGCCGCCTGGCCCCCGAGGTGTCCCCATCCTCGGTGCCCTCCACCTGATCGGTGCTCACGCGCACGTCAACCTCGCCCGCCTTTCCGCCAAGCACGGTCCTGTTATGTTCCTCCGCTTGGGCTCCCACGGCTGCGTCGTTGCTTCGGACTCCGCCGCCGCAGGCAGTTTCCTCAAGGCCCTCGACCTTCAGTTTGCCAACCGCCCCGACAGCATCAGCGTCCGAGACATCAGCTACAACCGCCAGAACCTCATCATGGCCGACTACACGCCCACTTGGAAGCTCCTCCGTCGCGCCTGCACTCTCCACTTCCTCGGAAGCAAGGCCATCGCTGAATGGGGCCATGTCCGCCACCGCGAGATCGCCCTCATGGTTCGGTCCCTGTGCGCCCAGGCTGGTCCCGTGGCGCTTCCGGACGTGCTGGTGTGCGCGCTGGCCAACGTTATCGGCGTGGTCGTGATGAGCAAACGAGTGTTCGACTCGCGGGGCGAGGAGTCGAACCGGTTCAAGGAGTTGGTACTGGCGGTGACCACCGGCGGGGGGCAGTTCAACTTGGGAGATTTCTTCCCGTGGATAGCGTGGATGGACCTGCAGGGAATACAGGGAAAGCTGAAGCGGGCGCGGGTGGCGTTCGACGAGATACTAACGAAGTTACTGGCGGAGCACGAGGCGAGGAAGGAGGAACGGGAGCGCGAGGGGCGGCCAGACTTCCTCGACAAGATCATGAACGGCACCAAGGACGGCGAGGCCCTCACAGATGCAAACATCAGGTCGCTCATCATCGTAAGTTGAAATAATCATTCTCTCTCCCTCTGTTTTAATTTTTAATACAGTTTGACTTTTCCAGTTCGATAGCAATTTTTCACAATTATTCTTGATTTAATATGAGTCAATTTTTCACTCTGTAAGATAAAACAGATCAAATTAATTGAGGTATAATAAAACAAGGATATCCATCAACAGCGAGAAAGATTGAAATATAATCTAGTATAGAATTATTAGCTCCTCGTAACTGCAGTGTGACTCTCAGTGACTCAGTTTATTTTTTTAATAAAAAATAATTTTTTATTATCAAAATACTCTCAATATTTTAAAACTAATATTATTTCACTCTTAACCATTAATTCACTCAGGGGAGCTAGTAATGGTCTAAATACATTTTTGTTTCCCTTTATTGGTGAAATTATCTAAATAGATACCACTTGAAATACTGCAGGACTTGTTCGTGGCCGGCAGCGACACCACGGCCATCGTCGTCGAATGGGCGATCGCCGAGATGCTGAAGAACCCGTCCATCCTGAAGCGCGCGCAGGAGGAGGCCGACGCCGCCATCGGCCACGGTCGCCTGCTGCGGGAGTCCGACCTCCCCAACCTCCCCTTTCTTCACGCCATCTGCAAGGAGGCGCTGCGCCTGCACCCGCCCACGCCGCTCGCCCTCCCCCACTTCTCCTACGAGCCCTGCGAGGTCAACGGCTTCCATGTCCCCGCCAACACCCGTCTCCTCGTCAACATCTGGGCCATCGGCCGCGACCCTCGGGTGTGGCCCGACCCGCTCCGGTTCGACCCGGACAGGTTCATGGGCCAGCGGGCAGCCAAGTACGACCCGCTGGGGAGCGACTTCGAGTTAATCCCGTTCGGCGCAGGCCGGAGGGTTTGCACAGGCAAGGCAGCGGCCATGTTGCTGCTGCAGTACATGCTCGGCGTGCTGGTCCACGCATTTGATTGGAGGCTGCCGGAGGGGGAGAAGCTCGACATGGAGGAGAAGCACGGACTGACGACGCCCAAGCTGGTGCCGCTCAAGGCATTGTTGACTCCACGGTTGTCTCCGACGGCCTACGACGCCGCCTGATGTACTTTGTGTATATATATATATATATGCAGAAATATATGTATGATAATAAAGATCAATTTGAGTTTAGCAGTATAAATTTGTATTTTAGGATTGATATAGATATGAATATATTTTTCCCTGCATGATTAAGATGAAACACTCAATTGTATACTGCAAAGAAAAGAAACGAAAGATCAAAAAAAGAAATATGAAACATTTCCTGCGGCTTGAATTGATGAAGACAAACCTAAGACTGACATGATAAGGTTTAAATATATAATATAATGGTTAATTTTTTTAAAAAAAAATATTAATGATTTTATGTCAATTCTAAAGATAATTTAATTTTTTTGAAGCCATTAAATTATCTTCTCGATCCTTCTTTCAAAAAAAACAAACTATTGCCTTGACTTCCAGTCTTCTACGTTGCAAATTGAAGTATTTTAAGGATCGATGCATACGGAAAATACAGACATCACGAGGTTTGACTAACTCGACTGATTAGAAATCTACAAATTTATTTTATATGTAATAAAATAAAAATATTTGAATTTGGACTCAATTAATCCCAGACGCATATGGATTGCTTTCTATTTAATTCACCTATTGAATAAATTTAAAAACACGAGAAAAATATCTTAAAATTTTCATTTTATAAAAAAATAAATAAATATTTAAATAGTCTATTGATACCGCTGCAACACCCGGGGCAAAAATCTACAACTTTAATCTGAAATAAATAAATAACAGATTATTTTCTTTCCAGGCTGACGACGCACGCAGGATCGAGCTTAGATTCTGTGACTGCTGAGAGACTTGGATTCCGCGTTCACACTACACTGGGATTGAGAGAGATTCGTTGGAAACCTGGAACTGAAAGGGACAGTCTCTCTTCTCTTGACAAAGTGTGGAAAATACTTACACTTTCCTTGTCTCTTTCGACACTCCTTGACTTTGTCAGCTACTTCTAGATTTTTTATTTTTTTCAATGGTGGATTTTGTGCCCCGATGCGTAGATCCTCTCAGCACCATCCAAACTAGCTACATAATTTGTATCCTCAATAATTAAACTTATTCTAGAGAGAGAAACAAACACACACAGATGAATTCAACCAAGAACAAACAGTAGCAGTTGCATCAATGTAATTCATCACGCATTCACACTGCTGAGATGCGTTTCCACCACGGTATGCATGGTGCTTCCTATGCATCCGAACAGTTATGTCTCTTTCTGCCATTAAACTTTGCTAGTGCCGTGGCTACTTGGCGGCTAAGTGAGAAGGTAAATATCATCTCTTTTAGTAAATATCATCTCTTTCAACTAGAATTGAGTTGACTATTATAATAGTCGTGAAATTTATTGGGTAGGACGTTAAAGTGATGAATTTTATTTTTATAAAAAAGTTATCATTACAAGACATATATTATTACAGAGGAATGTTATGTTGCACGACGAGGAGTCTGTGATCCGTGTGCGACACCCGTGATCCACTATCGTTGTCGTCGTCATCGCCGCACCGTTCGGCCACCGCCGCCCTCCGCCTCGGGCGCAATCGATGCGCCACTCACTGGTGCTTCGTCTGACATCGAATTCCGATCGGATAATAGTCGGAATCCGATGGAATTCAGCAAAACAGGATCAGCAGTGCGCGCGCGTCGTTTTAGCCAAATCACGGTCGGATTCCGACCAAATCGCGGTCGGAGACCGACCGAGGAAGGACCGATATGCGATGCTGGTCCTTCCTCGGTCGCGATTTGGCCAGAATCCGACTGTGATTTGGCCGGAAACGGCGCACGCCACTGTCGACGGCGATCAGGCCGGATTCCGACCGAATCACGGTCGGAGACCGGGAAGGACCGACGTCCGACGCCGGTCCTTCCTCAGTCGGTCTCCGTCGCAATTCGACCGGAATCTAGCCCGATCGCCGTCGACAGTGGCGCACAGTGGGGGGTGGTGTTTTCGGATAAATTATGCCGGATTTCGACCACTATCCGGCCGAAATCTGACGCCGGACGAAGCACTAGCAAGTGGCACGTCGATCGCGGCCGAAGCAATGGTCGGACGGTGCGGCGAAGGTGGCAACAACGGCAATGAGTCAGGGAGTCACACACGGATCGCGTACGAATTTGTCGTGCAGCGTAGCAAACCTCTATTATTATAATAAATAAAGATTAAATCTTGATAAAGTTATAAAAATATTTTTAACCTATTCCCAGATACTATTTTATTTTTCGGAAAGGGAGGAGTAGGGCGGCTTTAAATGTAGTGGGGCCATAGATAGATCATAAGAGAGAGACAAATTTTCATCCGTATTCATGCCTTGCCTTTTTTTCAGGACTACGTCACCGTGGGCCCAACCCTCTCTGTCCATCTTATCTTCCGGGAAGAAGGCCACACAGCAACCACCATTGACATTCATTGCTGGGCCTCTAAAGCTACCTCCTTCCTTCCTCCCTCCCTCCTTCCCAATCCCGTTGCTTTCCAGGAAGTAGCCAGTGCTCCGGCGACCACGGCCCAGCCTCAACCCCTATAAAGCTCCCAGCTCCCTCCCCTCTCCTCTCCATTAACCATTTTTGCGTCTGATCGATCGGCATGGAGAAGATGGTTATTGGCCGCCATCGCCAGTGCCTCGCGGGGTCGATTGCTAAGAAGAAGCCCGTCAAGGTGGTGTACATCTCCAACCCCATGAGGTTCACCACCAGCGCCGCCGCCTTCCGCGGCCTCGTGCAGAAGCTCACCGGCCGGGATTCCGACCCCGACGCCAAATCGCGTCGTCGCTGTCGCCCAACAGCACCGAGTCGACGACGTCGGTGGAGCCGTGCAACAGTTTGGTGGCTCCGAGCGAAGTGTTCGACGAGGGCTTCGACGCGCAGATGCTCATGGAGGGCTTCTGCGAATTCTTGTCGTCGTCGTCGTCTACGTCGATGGCGCCGCCGCCGTATTGCATCCAGTGAATTGTCACAGAATCAAGCGGGAGAGCTTGGATATATATATACTATATATAGATAACAGAATCTATAGATTTGGTGATCAAATCTATCTAATATATATATATGAGATCTCCCGCGATCGAGGTTCTGATAGTGTTTAATTTGTCATGTGTACAGGATATTGTTTAATTATGTTTCCACTATATATATTATTTCATAGTTGCTGAGATTTCCATTTTTTAATATTCATAGTAAATTTCTATAAATAAGGCCATGCACATTTTACAAATTTCTGACAACAAAAAAAGGTACGTCATATGCTATGTATTGTGATTTTGCAAGGCAAAAGACATTAATAAATGCAAGCTTCTTTGTTATAATTTCAAATATAAGAAAATAAATGTAGAATAGAAAAAACTTAGAGAAATAAATATTGCCTTAATCAATCAATTTGTGAAATGCTAGCAAAGGTTATATAATTATTTATAGGCAAATAGGGACGTTTGATCAACAATATTAATTACCTAGCTCCTAACTGATAAAAGAACTTATTTGTCCTAATAATTATTTTATTTTAGGGATAATAAATTTAACTTAATGGAGTAAGTTTGAATAATTCTTTAGGATCGGAGGTGTCCAATATTGAGTTTATTTACTAAACTACTAAAATGTTGTCTAAATATTTTGGTGAAATGTAAATCACATGTTTGTAAATGAATTAAAAATTAATTTTCAAATATTTTTATGACTTGGAGAGAAAGATGTCGTCAACGATCATCACTACATTCTAGCAAACATATGTACATGACTTAAAATTAAGTCACATATGATATAGTCCTAGCTTGGTGAAAAGGGAAAAAATTTATTAATTTAGATACCATATAAAAATAAATAAAAAGAGACACATAATTCTCTTTGTTAATTTGTTAAAAAGTTACATTCTTATACTTATAAGGCATATAAGAGACTCTCTAGAATTAATTGCTGACTAATAAAATTTTTATTTATTTTAAAAATAACATTTTTAAGATAAAATAATTCTGAACAATTTCCTTTTGTTAATTAGCTACTCAGACAATAACTTGTAAATGTAATAAATAAATTATTAAAAAACATATTAGACTCCATTTTGATTAAATTATTCTTTGATACTTCTTATGTGTCAATCTCGAACTATTTAGGTCATTTTTTCTTGCACTATCCATTTTAGGTGAGAAGTCATTCTCACTTTTCATTTTCATTTTGAAACATAAATGAACAATTGTTTCACTAACCTTTTTTAGCAATATTTTTCTATTATTCTTTTCCTCTACTCATTTGACAATATATGACGATCATGAATTCACATAGAATGCTCAAATTTCTTTTCAGTAAATTAATTATTCTCTAATTTTGAAATCGAAATTATATTTAAATAATTTAGAAAGTCAAATAAACAAGTTAACTTTCCCTATAATATAACTAAATAACAACAAATAAATTCATTAACATATGAAAATTTACCATATGATAGGTGATTGATCAAATCCATTAATCGACTGATGACACCAGTTAAGTTTCCAATCGAATTTTGAAGCTTTTGTACGCTACTACAATGCCTATTAGTCGACTGATTGAACCTATCAATCGATTGTTATTGCGACAAAACACTGTAGAAAAATACATTTCACAGCCACTGTAATAATACTGTAGCAATGCTATAAAAATCATATTTTTGAAGTTTTGCATCCGTTTGTCGATCGATATACCACATCAATCGACTAATACTCCTGTTTTAGTCTTACAAAATCAATTTCTCGTCTTGTCTAGTGTCGGTTGACATCAACCTACCAGAATATTTTTTGCTCGGCATCTGGTCAACTTTGATCTGTCGAGACTTCATATTGTCTTACATTCGATTAACCTTGATATGCTAGGACTTTCTCGTTGCCTAACATCTGATCTACCTTGATCTGTCGAGACTTTCTCGTCGTCTACCATTCGATCAATCTTGATCTGCCGAGACTTCCTTGTTACCTGATATCCTATCAGCCTTGATATGCCGAGACTTCACACATCTCATGCTAACTTTCTATTGAACTTCCGATCGCTAAGTGTTTGATCAACCATAATTCACTTAGACTTTCTTTTTATGTCAATTTCATGTTGGACTTCTGATCACCAAGTGTTCAATCACCTATGATTTACTTGGACTTCTCACTTGCTAACTCCTTGTTGGAGTGTGTGATCAACCACGATCCACTTGGACTTTGCATCTCGTGTCAACTTCCAATTGAACTTCTGATCACCAAGTGTTCAGTCAACTGTGATTCACTTGGACTTTCCACTTCTTTATCAAGTATCCAGACAATCTTAACTTACTTAACTTTTACTCAATCAAATTAACGTATTGATCAACTATGAAGTATCAGATTAATTTTAATATGTTTGACGTTTTACTCGACTAACTAACATATTGATCAAACATCGAAACTCAATTTGAGTTAACTTGAACTTAGTTAACCTAATCAATCTTGACTAGAGATCGATTGCACCAATAAGATTAAATTGTCATTTGTATCCCTTATACATTTAATGATAATATGATATTATATTGATCTAAGTATTGGAAGTAATAATAATTATAAAATAATATGATAAATTAAATGAGATGCAAGATAACTCGACTAAGAATTAACATGCAAATAAACAAATTATATTTATAATAGTATGTTATTTATTTATTTATTTATAAAATGATGACTAAAATAAAGAACTCTGCAGGTGTCGCTCGAGATCATCAAACTTAGAAGATTTCCAGTTTGCTCATCTTCTCTAGCTAGCAAACCTCCCCACTGTCCCAGCTTGGTGTCAAACCTCCTCCCAGAGATGGTGACTCAAAGCTCCTGTTCAGTAACCTTGTATCAGCAAGGGAGCTAGCAAAAGAACGATTCAAATTCTACCTAGCTAATTAAGAGATCAATAAATGAAACTTTTATAGAAAGAAAAGATTAATTACCAAAGTGTTTGAAGATATATAAGCAGGGATGGATACAGAAATTAGAGTTATGAGGGGTTTGACTTAATATAATGAATTATATATTATAATAATATAATAATATATAATAATAATATAATAATAATAATAATAATAAGTCATTTACACTATACCATTCAATAAAGTTGTGCCTTACGAGATTTTGAAACATAAAATTCATCTATAATAGAATCTAAATCTATATCCTTAGTTAAATCTCGTTCAATATAGTGTGTCAAGCAATCTTTAAAAAAAATCATCCTCCATTTTATTGCGAAGTAATAGTTAATCAATGGATCCAAAAGTATAATAAATCATATGTGAAGATGAAATGAAATATAAGTTATGAACATACTCAAAAATAAAATCCTAAAAGTTACAAAACATAAAAAAAATAACATATATAATTTATAAAAAGAAAAATAATAATTGATCACAACTCATATTAAAAATTAATAAAATTATAAATAATGAGTAAAAAAGATAAAAGTACTTACTTTTTGGGATTATAATTTAAAGTAAGAAAACCTCGATGTCCAACTAAGATCGTAGTTGTGTTTAGAATTTTAAACCTAGAATGCAAGAGATAAAAATGAATGAGTATAAGAAAAAAAAAAATCAAATGAATAATAAATAATAATAATAATTTCAATTAATTTTTTTTACAACATCTTCATTCTCCACCAAATTCAATTAAAAAAGATGTGACACATATCTCCTATTTGTTTAATAAATTATCAAACAAATCAATTACTAATTAATTTACATATTGGTATAACAAATCACTCAATATTAAACTGGTTTCACATTATCACAAAATTATTAATCAAATTATGAAATAAATCATTAATCACTCAATTTTCACTGGTCATGAAAAATTGAAAAGCAGTCTCTTGGTCTAGCGGCAATAGCAGGCCGACAGCGATCACGGCGGCAGGCGGCGACAGCAGCGGCCGCGACGGCAGTAGGCGGGCAGTAGTAGGTGGCAACAGCAGTCGCAGCGGCAGGCGACAGGAGCAGGGCAGCGGCCCGGCCGGCAGGTTCCACATATCACAGCGGCAGGCCGGCAGCGGCCGCGCGATTTGATCACGCTTGGCGCTCGCACTGGTGAACGCGCCGACGCGGTAAGAACTAAGAAGGGAAATCTCAATAAGCTGGATCGAAAGAGGAGAAGAACGGAAAAAATACTTGAGATTTGAGATTACTCGCCGTCATCGCCGTCACGCCGTAGAGTTCCTCGTCGCCGTCATGTCGTGGAGAAGTTGTCGTGCACTCCGCACTCGCGTGGGTCAAGAACCAACGAAAAAAACCTAAACTCCTAAAAAAAATTACGGAAAACAGGGCTGGGCTACAGCCCAGTACAGCCCTAGTATTGCCTCCGTCTAATATAAGAATCAAAGCCTTTAAGCTTGTTCCAGCTCTTGAGCATATCCTTTAGCATCTGATAACTTAGCCTATAGATGATCAAAGAATTATGCGATGCGAGTAACTTCCGAATCTTGCATGGGACGAAGGCAAAGATATGCCAAGGAGAAGATCGTCAAAGAGAAGGATTGATCGACACGAAAAAGGAATATAGAGGTTGCAATAAATGAATAATCAAACATCACCCCCGGCCACAATCTCTAAAATATATTCTAATATTCCACACTCGATATGTGCTGATAATTAAGAGAAATTCTTTCTTTCCTTCACGATCGAACTAATTGGTCAACCATTTATTATAATTAATCATTCATTTCGATGGTGGTTGGATATGATGCTACTTTTCTGGGAAAGATATAATTAATTAAGCTGCAATAAACAGGAGAATAATACGATGCGTCTTTGTCTTTGTCTTTGTCTTTTGTCTTTTGAGGGCCCATGACACTACGCATGGTTCCTGCTACAACCACACACAATAATGAATTGAAAAAAAAAGCTCAAGACCTAACTTAATGATACCATCGATTTCTATACACAAAACTAGAAGACAGAGCAAAATCAACGGGGCAATATTAAGTATTATTTAGCACAAGATCTGATGGACACTTTATGGAACAAATCCAACAATGCAGTTTTATTTATTATTATTATTATTATTGTATATATTTTAGTCTTTAACTTTAGATTTTAGTTTGAGATTCGAGCGTCGTTGGATTGGGCGAAGACAAATTGTCTCTCTGTTTTGCTGCTTGTTTGTGGATTCGCTTGTTGGTGGCGGAGGGAATATTAAGTGAAGGAATTAGCAGGGCATTTTATCAAACCACACCCTCAATTTTATTTTATTAAAGAGTACATCTAATTTCGAAAATATCCTTCCCATTTATTTCAATCCTAAATTAAATTAAAAAATGAATTTTTTTTTATTTAAACCGAATCAAATTGAATTGAATTGGATCAGAAAAAAACAATTATTTTATCAAGAAATTTCATATAAAAGTCATCAATGGCAATAGAATATTTATTATCATTATTTTAAATTATGCCATTCAATTTATCTATATTCTTATTTGAAAAAACTTTAATTTTTTAAATTTAATATCTAACTATAAGAAAATAAATAAAAGTAAATTATTAATTCTTATTAACATTCTTTTGTACGTTTAAAATTTTTTAAAATTTCAAAAATAAAAATATGAATAAATTTAGAAGATCATTATTATTGTGTTTAATGTTATAATTTTTTTAAAAAATAAATTTTTTAATATCCTCGATGACTTTTGTAAGAAACTCCTTGGTGAAATAATTAAGTTTTTATTTTTTTTCTTAATCCGATTTGATTTAATTTAGTTTGATTCGATTTAAAATTAGTTTTTATTTTAATTTGGGGCTTAAATAGACCGGAAGGATATTTTAAAAATTAGATGTGTCAATTCAAAAAATTTAGTGCTAGTGTTTAGACTGCTTTAGTAGAAATATAGAAGGCACCAAATAAGGAAAAGCATATCTATGGAATGATAAAATATTTAAAAGGTAAATAAGAAAATAAAAGTTTGAATTTTAATGAAAATAATTTTAAAAATATTGACCTTTGAATTTATCTGAATTGCTTCAAAATCGTTTACCTTCGGAATCATTCCCATAAGAAAATGAAAGCAATAAAGGTTCTGAGGATTGATGGAGATAAAAGGGTATCTTTTATTTTTATTATTGTTATTTTTTTCCATTTCTTTAAAAAGTATTTTATCCTTTTTATTGTAGTATTTTACCAAAACTATTATAAACTCTAGGTGAATTTAGTCAAATTAATAATTTTGACTAAAACAGTAGTTAACTGAGTTAAAATAAATTTAGTTAATATTAAAAATAATTTTTATTTATTTTGAAGTAATTTTGATTAAAATTATCTGCAGCAAACTGGATCAAAATTTTATTTGAAAAGATTTTATTTACGGTTTGACAGTGCATTAATTGAAAAAAATATAGATAATTTTTGAAATTCACTTTTTAAAAAAAAAAATAAGAAAAAATAATTTTAAAAATGATATGGAAAAAACTCACTTTTAATCCTCTTCAAGTCAGCCGATCTTAAAATTCCACCAACGGCTCGAAAGCTGTATCAAGTCATCTTGTTGCACAAGGCTTTCTTACAATATGGGTTGCAATTGATCCGTCAACCACTACGTCCGATGCCATTGCAGGTTACTGCTTAGGTTAACTTAACACGGCGGTACAACTTATCTACCAGCTTTCCTTTTTGGTTTGCGCTGCTTTTAATTCCCTCAACGCCTTCCAGTTCCCACTGAAACCTACCCACCTCGGAGCAGCACTGAAACCCTAACTTCAGATCTTGTTGCGTGTGAGCCTTTATCCTGGGGGAGGAGCCATGGCCATCGCCGGCGATGTAGCCACAGGAATCATAGTGGTGGTCGTGGCGGCGGCTTTGCTCTCGCAGTCGTTGGTCTCGTCCAACTCCGAGGGGGATGCTCTGTACGCGCTGCGGAAGAGTCTTTCGGATCCTGACAACGTGCTTCAGAGTTGGGATCCGACGCTTGTGAATCCCTGCACTTGGTTCCATATCACTTGCAACCAGGACAATCGCGTCACTCGAGTGTAGGCCTTCTTTCGCCTTTTTTGTTTCCTGCTGGCCTTTTGAGTTAGCTTTTGGTTTCTCTTAATTTTGGAACTTTGTCCTGATTTTTTTTTAAGGAAAGATTGTAAATTTGTAATACACGTTGATCTGTGCAATAAGTGTATTTTGCCCCCGAAATCTCGTGTGTTTCATATTTGAATGACTTCAATTTTGAAATGATTTTCCAGATTAAGTCATCTTAGCTATCTTGATATGAAGGGCATCTAGGAATACCAAGTATAAATTTGAGGTGGCAGCGTTAAGATGGTTAAGTTGCACTTTTCATGTCAATATTTTGTGAATACCGCAGTTCTTTTCTTTTCAGACACACAGCCTTGATATTCCTCTTCCAATGTGTTACTCATGAATGCAGCTGATTGAGAGAGGATTTTTGTTTTTTAGAATCATATTTCGATAAGGCTCCTTAGTGCACTCACAAGTAGTAGATTAGTTGGAAGAGTTTCTCCATTTCTTCTAGCTGTGGCTAACAGTTCTGCAACATGTACAAATAGACACTCAAAGATTATGTTCAAGGGTAGTCATAAGTTTGAGTCAATGTAAAACTTGACAAAGGTGCAAAAAATCCTCTTTAAGCCTGTCATTAGTTGAAAATGTAAGAGAAGAAGGAAAATATGCAATTTTCTGTTTTCCCCCTAATTGGCTGAAAATAGTTTTTTAGTTGCTCTTATTCTTTCGTAGTCATATTTATAGTTATTTTTTACTATAACCACCTCAAACATGCAAATTTGAGTTTAAGATGGTGTGTTTCCTTCATTTAACTCACAATTAGTGGGTGCTAGTTGCAAGTTTTGTTATTTCAATTACTTGGTATCATATCTAACATTTCTAATAAGACTTGAATATGTTAATTTAATCGATTTTTTTTGTTGCGTGTGTGTTCTCATGATTTTGTTACTAGTATTTTTTTTTGTTATTCACAAATTGTTTTTTGCAGGGACTTGGGCAATTCAAATTTATCTGGCCATCTTGTTCCTGAACTTGGACATCTTGAACGCCTGCAATATTTGTAAGAATCACATATCTTTAGCAGTGACTTTTCTAGTTGATATGCCAATCTCTGTTCCTGTGTGTTTCCTTTTTTTTTTTGTCTTCATAAAATACATATTATTTTCCTATTTCTCTGAATGTGGTTTAAACATGCTAGTCAAAGTACTCATTATTAGATTGTGATTAAGGAAAATTAGTTGACTATTTTATTTGCACCAGGAACCCATTGGATTGGAAATTCTGTTTAGTTATCCTTAGACAATTGTCTAGGTTTTGTATCAGTAATCCTTGTCTCGTATGTATAGAGGAACTGTAGTGGGGAGTGATGTTAGTATTACTTAGTGATTATCATACACACTTAGTGATTATCATAAACAAAATATCTAGAGAGAAGACATCAGTTGATTAATTTATCATTTTTTATCACTTGTTTGTTTTGTCCTTCCAACACATGCTTGCATCTTGTGTCCAATGCAAAAGCAATTACTTACCAGCAAAGCATACTTATATATGCACATATTAGGGTGATAGTTCCGTAGAATTCAGTCGTATTGCTAGTGGTTACTCTTAAACATGGCATATCATCGTTTTGCTGATAGGCTCTGTTTGCTCCAATACCAAATTGTGAGACACCATATAGTTGTCAACAACAAGGTGTTATTAGATTCAACCAATATCCTATGCTGTTAGTATCATAGTTTTATCCAGTGGTGAAAAGTGTGGAGTTTCATAGGAGATCAGCCATCCCAAAGTTGCTCTATGCTGAGCACACTTAGCATCAGACTTCTTATGAAGAACCAAACCAATTTCACCAAGAGATATCTTAGTTATTGAGAGTATGTAAATCCATTTTAAAGCATGTCACACTCATTGGCGTAGTTACACTTTTTCTTTTGATCATTTTCTTCTGCTAAGAACATATCTGCAATGCTCTCCTCATCTACAATTTAGTGGTTTTTTTCTTCTAATTTTCTCAATTGCACATTTCATATTAGCAAACAAACATGGGCAATAATTGTATAGAACCGAAAACTAGTTAACTCAATTTGTTAACAATGAGCTTGCAAACATTTTATAACAAACTTAGTTATTTACTTTTCCTAAATTTTGATAATGGCCATATTTCTTTATTCTTTATTAGGATATATACAAAATATAATATTTTTATAATTTCAAATTATCTATAATAGGACAACAAAAATGTGAAAATGATATGTAACTTAGCATCAGACTTCAGCAGAACCAACTTTTATTTCAAATTCTAAACATTGAGAGTATGTTCATTTTAAAGCATGTCACACATGCGTAGTTGCACTTTTTCATTATAGCATTTTCTTCTGCTAAGAACATATCTGCAATGCTCCCCTCATCTACAAGTTGTTTATGTTCATTTGCACATTTCATATTAGCAAACAAACATGGGCAATAATTGTATAGAACTCGAAAACTAGTTAACTCAATTTGTTAACATTTATGAGATTGCAAACATTTTATAAACAAACTTAGTTATTTACTTTTCTAAATTTTGATAATGGTCATATTTCTTTATTCTTTATTTGGATATATACAAAATATAATATTTTTATAATTTCAAATTATCTATAATAGGACAACAAAAATGTGAAAATGATATGTATCATTTGTTTGGTCAATGTTTTAACTAAATATAAAGACAACAGTATCGCTAGTTAAGCTAATTAAACAGCTCGAGCTTGGCTTGAGCTCAATAAGATTTTGAATATGCAAGTTTGATAAGAAAATAAACAGTCAAGCTCAGCTTGGCTTAGCATGTCTTGTTTACACTCCTACCTAACATGGGATCCTACTCATGTGTCATAATCTGTGGAATCAAATCTGAATGCAATATATCCTAGCTAGATCCCATGAACTGATCAACAATTGAATTGTTTATTTTGTACTACCAGATGTTCTGTTTTTGTTTATTTGAAAACTGGAATGAATTGGGGCAGGTATTCATTCCATATCCCAATCTATTGTCTAAACTCTAGGTTTAGACAGTTAATCATGTTCCTGGATTGACTGATCAGATTTGGATGAAGATTTGTTAGATCCTTTCTTGAAAATTATAGTTACTGGGAAGTAAAATTGTAATCGAGCAATCTTACTAATTTAGATTGGCCCTTCTTGATGATTTAATTTGATCAATTGCAGAATATTGGATCGAGTAGAATTCAGTATTTTTTTTCTAAGTAATTCAAGTCAGATAAGTTTTATTTGCCTCTTTGCAACTCTTTTAGGTGATTTTGTTCATTTCGCTGATTCTGGTCTATTTTGATATTTAGCACAAGATTCGTAATCTAATCCTTCAACGAATTACCATCTTTACTTATGAGGAGTGAAGTTTCTCAGATCAAGTATAGATAAGAATGCTACTTCTTGCCTGCATATTATGGTCGATAAGCTTCAAATATTTCTTGATCTTCATGTTAGATATCGTAGAATTTATCATGGTTGCTGGATGAACTTTCACTTTAGTTTTTTTGGCTAATGAAGAGCACTGTAATGATGTTTGCTAAAGTATAGTACTTTTCTTTGGTGTGTTTATGGTGAAGAAAACTAATACTTCTTAGTATCAGCCAAAGTCTATAATACTTCTGTAACCCCGCTCTTGCAGGGAGCTCTACAAAAACAATATTCAAGGAACAATACCAGCAGAATTTGGTAATCTGAAGAGTCTCATTAGCCTAGACTTGTATAATAACAATATCTCCGGTGTCATCCCTCCGATGCTAGGGAAGCTGAAGTCCCTAGTGTTCTTGTAAGTTATCAATTTTTAGCTTTTATTTTGGTATGAAAATCATCCATAAAAAAAGTTATTTGTTATTGTTGGCGGGATCATTACTAAACAGATGTTTCATTAGCCCGTGTTCAAGTAAATTGTTAACTAGGACAATGAACAGTATTTTTTATTTTCAATATTTTAGTTTTAATCTGTAGAAAATTATATCTTTCTGTGTCTTGTTTTAGATTGCTTTCCATCTATTTGTATCACTATCAACAATAATACATTTAATGCTTGCGCTTTCCAGACGGCTCAATGATAACCATTTGACTGGTCAAATTCCAAGAGAACTGGTTAAAATTTCTACACTTAAAGTTGTGTAAGTGCATCAATTTGGTTAATATACATCATGTTATTCATTGCAGGACTTAGGTTTGATATTCATTAGTTTATTCCCTACAATACTTACTTTTTCTAGTTATGGTGTGCTTACTTTTGTTGCTTTCAGGGATGTATCAAACAATGACCTTTGTGGAACAATTCCCACTACTGGGCCATTTGAACACTTCCCCTTAAACAAGTACCATCGTGTTCTCAATGTTTCTTCCTTATTTATTATTCTTTACCTATAGTTCTCTGCTATTTATGTGCTGGTTGTTTTGAGCTAAGATAAATTCTTTTGCTAGCAAATTATGTGAATGAATGTCAGCTCTCATATATAGTTAAAGGCAGTGACTTGAACTATACTGTTCTTTATATCGCTGAATTAGGAAGAAAAAATGTTGCAGCAAAATTTGGAGTGAAGTCGACCTCTCTAACTAATTTATGTAGTTGATTATATCAACAATAAAACTTCCAAGTAAAGTTGGTTTAAGTTTCGACTGTGTGATTAATGTAAAGGGCTCACTTACTATTTATAAAGTTAAAATTCAAGTTGAAGAAAAATGTAATAAAATTGCTTAATAAGCTGATAGTTTTAACTTACGGATGTAGGCCTACTTTAGAAGTCAACCTTCATTAAGTCCAACTCACACTGGGACTAAGCAAGCATTGACGATGTTGTAAGAATGGGTGTTAAACTTGCAATCTGGATCTTAGGAGTCTGTGATCCTAAGAACCAAATTGGCCTTAACAATCCAGGTGTCATGTTGCATCTTAATTTGATTAGCATCTCATGAACCTACAATCTGATCATTTATTCACTCATGCTTCTAGATAGCATCTTGATCTTCACAAGGATGACTTAATACCTTGTGAAGGTCATTGAGATTCACATATATATTCAATAGGGAAGGTAAATTACCTCTGAATCTCCCTTGTGAGAATGTACTCCTTATCCTTAACATAGTCATTTTTTTAACTGAGTCTCTTTCCTGTTGCTGTCATAAATGGATCTCAAATAGTTAGTAATTGCTATTCACTTCTAAGTCCTTGTGACGAATGAAACCATTAATTCCTGTCTAGGTGTTTTTTTTTTTCAGAATTCATTAAAAATCATGTCTAGGAAATCATGTAGGAGTATGGATTAATTGCTAAGTATGACTCATTGTTGAAGTTTACAAGAGCAGGACATTTTTGGCAATGAATCATCTTTGATTGTGGAATAGTCATGCAGATGTCCCATGGACACACCTACTTTGACAATAAGCTGATTGATGATAATAGTTCCATACCTAGTGGATTGGTTATTTAGGTAGATGAACTGAGGGGAAAAGGTATTTTGAGAAAAAGGAACGTGTTTGTGCATGACTTATGCATGATATTGAGCCTACATTTGTGTTTAGTATATTTTCACCATTTTCACCTAGCTATATTAGTCCCGATTCCTAACTATTTAGCAACTATTTAGGGTTGATTACATAGATCTTATCCATCCATTGAACTTTATTGAAGACTAATGGTAATAAGATTCAAATCAATTAAATTATATTGTATTGTAAACTGTGATCTAGGCAGAGCGAACTCAATCTTGCTTAGAGGCCCACGGAGAGCAATTGAACGTCATCCCTCTTATGAGCATCATTATTTATCAAAAATGTTAGATCAATGTGTTGAGAAGAGCCACTACAACTACTTTGAGAGATGAGGGATATTGATGAGCCACTACTATGAGAGAGATGAGAGAGATGCTAGTAATCAAAATGCAAGATGAGCTTAAATTTATGAAAACTAGAATAGAAAATGCAGATAACTTGAGGAACATTACCCTTTATATATTAACAAACTATGGATTATAGAAATTTGCATCGTTAATCACATTATCCTATGTATATAGAAAAGTCAAATCACTTTCTTGAAAATAATAATCATTATGAGCCTAAACATATTTGAACAACCAGCATTTTGTTTGATGAAAGAATGAATTCTGATGTATTCATTGATTGGTTAATTGAAATAATAGACTTGATTATCATAACATGGCCTCTATTGAAGAAGTACAATTTGCCAAATTCATACTTGATGGATTTACTAGAACATATTGGCAATGTGTCTAAACCAATACCAATTGATAAAGATCAAAATCTATCAAATATTGGCTTGAAATAAAATGTAGACTTGGAGAAAGGTATGTACCACATACTTTGACGATGATCCATACAACAAATTTACAGGTCGATAGTTATCATAGTTATGTATAGTAGAATACTAATCACAATTTGAAATTTATGTAGGTGTTGTCATATTAGCCAAGAACCTGGATTGACATTTCCACTCACTAATGGACTTTGACAAAAAAAAAGCGAGATATTTTCATTTACAAGTAGAGGATGTCTTTTTTAAAGCCAAAAGGATTGAATATACTCTTGAGCATAAGGAAACTTTATAGGATGATTACCATTTTACATCTAGAACATCGATGACCAAAAACACATGACTTCAAAGGGAAGAAGATTATCAAAATGTATCAACACTAAGAGCTCCAACCTTACCTAAATTCATGGACCTATAATGGTGGTACGAGATCTGAGAAAATTCCTGAATTGACTTTATCATAGAAGATCCTTTTAATGATTTGATTTTAAAGGACTTCTCTTACAATTTTTTACTTGAGTCTTCTCAGGATCTCACTAACTATTCTCTACTTAAACCTTATAAAGAAGAGCTTTCTGGCAGTCCTTTATATGGCAGTCCTTTGCATGAGCCTTCTAAAGAGTCTTCTAATGATCTGCACTTAAAACTTCTCAACGGCTCTTTGATGATCCTTCACCTAGACCTAGGGAACCCTTTAACAATCCGTTTTTTAGCCTTTAAAGAGCCCTCACCTTTTTTACTTTAGTATTCTGCAAAATCCTCAACTTAAGTGGCACTCAATGTAACAGAAATTGTGCTTTCGGAGTCTGTTGGTTATCCTTTCAATTGGAACTCACTGCAAATACATCCTCTGGGGTTTAATTTTGTTTTTTTTTGTTTGCTTTTCTGTTTCCTACCTCTAACTGTTCCCGTATGTGCAGTTTTGAAAACAATCCACGTCTGGAAGGTCCAGAGTTGCAGGGCCTTGCATTGTATGACACAAACTGCTGAAAAGGAATTGATGAAATCAAATCATGGTTGGCGTTAACGTGATGTGTGAGAGTAGGTTTAAACATTAAACTCGAGCTTTAATGTAGGTGCAACCTATCTTGTTTGTAATCGTACCTTAAGACATATTTTATTTGTATGCTTATGTAGATAAGTCTATCCCGAACGAATGCTTGTTGTCAATAAAAGTTGGATTATGTTAGTGTAATTAAATTTGAATCTGGGGATTTGGTGATCTGATCATTGCAATAGACCTCATTTCTTATAAAGTTCTATTTTTTCCCCCACTAGATTACACAGATGTAAAATCTCTTCATCAATGGTCATGTAACGAAGTCACTGAAACTACTAGATGATGGCTTCTAGTTGGAAGCATGGATTAGCTTTGATCTCTTTGGATGTGTGTTAGAACACGTTTTGTGAAGACGAGTGTCAACTCTGTTCCTTTCCTATGAGTGAACAACGGTGTTAGTTTTTTTTTTTTTTGTAGTTGGGTATCAGTTTTTGGAGTAGATTAATCTCAGGATGGATGGTCCTGGATTTATATTCCGTCCGTTAAATAAATCGGGAAGGGAAGTGTTTGTGATTGTCTATTCGGAGTTGATTAATCTTAGAGTAGATGGTTTAGATTCGTATTAAATTGAAAAGTGCTTGTGATTGTATGTCTGAAGTGGTCAGGATCCAATTTTAAGTGTCTTATTAACCGTTAAAGTGTCTAACCTTCCATCAAATTCCCGGGACAACAATGGTGTTAGATGAAACAATAAAAAAGAAATAATGATTTGTATACTCTTTAGTAAAAAGTGAAATTCGCTATCTAGTAGTTTCACACGATTGGTTCCATGACCATCTATGAGGAGGTAAATCGAGAAAAACCAGTTGGCTACGATGAAGGAGGGCATTGCTTTGATTTCGTCGAAATTCGATCCTTGTCTATTTCAAATAACTCTGTTCCATCATAATTAGCTCAACTATGTCTCCGGAACAATAATTTGTATACTCCATTACGACTTATATGACAAAATTTGTAAGGATCTAGCGACCCATTATTTGACAAACGTGTCGAAAAAAAGCAGCACATGCAAGTGCAACATAGATTCTTCCAACTTGTCATCCATGAAGAATTAGAATACAAATAACTATTTTTCTCTTCAAGCCAATATTTATTTATTTATTTATTTTATATAAATTAGATTCATAAACAAGAGCAAATACAAACGAACCTCGGAAGGGCTCCTATAAATTTGTCTCCTTTAAATCATCTCTATTGTATACAAATAATGATATTATTGGCCTTAATCTATGTTTTTTTAAAATCTTAATTATAAGTGTAATTATCTATTTATTGTATACAAGTCAATTTGAACTTTACCTGCTCTAATAATGCACATTTATTTATATTATTGGCCTTAATCCTTTTCTTTATATTTATTTGTTTTTTATTTTTTTAAATTTTTATTTAATTTTATTTTTTATTAATTTTATTTAAAAATAGCTCTCATATATATTTTTTAAGTGTAATTTTTATTTAATTATTTTTTAATCAATTTTGTTTATTATTTTTTATCAATACTATTTTTGAATTCTATAGATCTCAAATATAAAAAAGTCATCGGTCCATTTTAACTACAAGTCAATTTGAACTTTACCTGCTCTATTACGGGTCATACCAGCTAGCACATTTATTTTTTTATATTTTTAAAAAATATAAATATTTATTAATATAAAAAATAAGGGCATAATTTGAAAGAACCGTGATGGCGTAAGGCTCTGTAGAAGTTGGGTACCGATTTTTCCAACCAGATGCGACGCGCAGCGACGGACGTCTGTCGCCACGATCTCGCGCTTTCGCAAGATCCATCAGCCGCCATGGTCCCTGCGGTTCTCTTTTCCCCTCGCTGTTCCATTGGCCGTTCCCAGAAGCTTCAGATGTTACAGCTCGGTGACGCACGCACGAGCTATTCAGCGGTTTGTCTTCGTCAGACTGGAAAAGCTTTTAAATTGCGGTAGGCTTTAGAAATTTTATAGGCTGGATTGGTGTTGTTTTCAGGTTGTAGCTAGTTAGGGCGGCTTCTCTGGAGCAGTGTTTGAAATGGATGATGCTAAAGGGGATACGAGGCCTCTGTTGAAGGTGTACCATGAGAATTGTCCCGGATGCAAGCAGGAGCAGAAGAATGAGGTTCGCAGAGGAGTTCCATATAGGGATTTCATCTTCATTTGGGTCGTCTCACTGTGTTCTGGTAAGTCGATATTCACTCTGCCCTCTGGACACTAGAGTTCAATCTGTCAAAATTAAAATGCCCTTGGTAGATTTGGTGCGTGTTAGTGTCAGATTCCTATGCCAGAAGAACCAGCTGCAAATGGAAAAGTGCCGGGAAAAAAGTTTTACCCGGCTTTGTTTCTCACTTTTTCATTGGACGTGAATGGGAGGAAGCGGTTGGGATTTCCAATTTCATCCTAGATAGCATTACTTTTCATATGTTTTCATCCGGTTGATGGTAAAAAAATCTTGGCCAATTGCATAAAAAGCCTAGGCCCCAGGCCGCAAATGGTCATAACATAACAAACATTAAACATTAAGGATACCGTATCTATAAACATCACATATCAAGAAGTAATACAAAGTTAAGTGTTGACAAAAAATTTAGTATCAAAATATGATAAGATGCTTACAATCATCGACCATATAAAAATATGACATTTGCTGTAACAATAACATTTCAAAAGAGTCATTGGCCAAGGCTGACTTATTTTAACACTCAACCAAGTTTTGGTCACTAAGCATAGTGGCCAAAATTTGTTTGAGCACCAAAGTATAATATAAAATTGTTGAAAATCACATCATAGGTAATAAATAACCATAACATTCATAGGTTTGTTTTTTTTCTCTCTTTTGACACTCAACTAAATTTTGATCAAAACTTAGTTACTGTAACGGGTGGAAGGGGAGATGGTGCTGTTGAAGGTAGTCTGAGAAGAGGGGCATGAGGGGGTAATTAAATGAAAAAGCAGGGTGAAGTTTAAAAATAGGGACCTTTACAAGGCAATTAGCTAAAATTTTAAGCAAAAACTTATATTTTTTAATCACTTACTTTAATATAGTTTTAAACATTCAATTGTAAAACTCTCCTTTTCCACTTCAAAGAATCACAAATAAGGAAATCTTTCTTTATTCGTGTTTTAGTACTTTATAGCATGCCTGTGTATCAAAATAAGAGGAACTTTTTTGGATGAAACTGGCTATATTTTTGGATGAACATTTTTGGAGAATAAAAGGTAATCCCTGCCAGTGTATTAGAATATACTGGTACAATGTTAATTTAGAAAATCCAGGCCAAACTAAAATTAAAAAAAAAAGAATCATAATTGTTCTGCACTCATATTTGAGGAGTTTCTGCATGACTGTTCGAAATTATTTGCAGCTTTATTTTGCTTTCTAGGAAAATATTCGAGTAAGTTGTGTTAGTTCAGTGAATCGGACTAAACAAGTTCATGTAGATTTTTTATTTAATTTCTTATAATTCAATTTCTTTGATAATGAGTTAATTTGTGTTTGGTTTAACTGCTTGTATTTTTTTTCCAGCTTTACCAATATCATCCTCATTTCCTTTCTTGTACTTCATGGTATGTACAACAAAACTTGATTACAAATTTCTTGTTGAAGTTGCATTAATACTGAGCCTCGTGTTTGCTTCATAACATCCAATCTATATTGAAATGATGGATAAGAGAAGCTTAAATCAGTTTTTCATCTCATATGATTTAGTTTTGGAACAAATGGTGATCCGAACTGCCTGTAACTAAAACATTATTCCATGTGATTTTCATCATGAATATTGACTGGATAGTCAGCATTATAACACCTCTGAACATCCATATTTTCAAGATAGATTGTAAGGAAATAAAGATGAGGTGTTTGATATTTGTGAAGCTAAATTTAAGACTTTCCTTGAACCAAAACTCAATGTTGGAAATTACTGACTTTCAAAGAAATCTCTGAACACATGTTGTGACCTATAGAAGCACGTTATTGACCACCACCTACCCTAATCCACAGTTGGAGCCAAAAAATTGCAACTAAAACTTTTTGATGCCAAGGACTCAATTGGTGCAATTTTATAAATAAACTCTGTATTTCATGAAAATTCTGTCTCCTATTTGATCCTTCAGAAGCTACCTCACCTATTTTAGTACTAAAGAAGTAGAGTGCATGGGATGCTCTCGATTAGTGTTTATTAGTTCTTGATTTCATATATTGAGTAGATAATGTATTTGATCAGAAGTACATCAATCTGCAATTTTCAATCAGTATTCTGGAAGGACCATGATTGTTGATACAGATTTCTCAAGGATATTGTTTCTGCAATTGCTGCTATAATTTCGATCCACATTTTATGATCTTTTTACATGCTTCTTGATGTATACTTGAAAGGACACTGTGTTGAGGATGTTTTCCTATGTTCCTTCTAGTTATTTATGTCATGATGTTGAATATTATTTTCTGATTCTATAATACACTAATTCAAACTGTAATAAGTTTGCTAGAAATGTTGTTATCCCTGGATTTTGAGACTGGACTATCTCATTAGCCTTCTCCATTATAACATGTTAGATAAGAGACTTGCACATTGCGAAAACAGATGAAGATATTGGATTTTATGCTGGATTTATAGGTAATACTTCTAAAGACTCCATTCTTATTCCTCCATTAGTATGGATGATATATCACATATGACGGTAATACTTCTATAAGCTCCATTCATTATTCCTCTTAATATCTTGCATATCACTCTCTATATGATAAAGGTCAAAGAAAACAATCTTTTCTTGGAGTATAACTGAAGTATTGAATATCTGTGGAGATATTATTTGAAATATAGATCTGTTTCTGATTGAAGGATCTTCATTTATGATTGGAAGAGCCTTGACCTCAATATTTTGGGGAGTTGTGGCAGATCGTCATGGAAGAAAACCAGTTATAGTCATTAGTATCTTTTCAGTGTATGAATTATGTGACTCCTTGTTCATTAATTAAATCAATTCTTAATTTTTCTGAATGATGAATACATTAATTTTGTTTCCTTGCTTTCCTTCAGAATCGTTTTCAACACACTTTTTGGTCTTAGCACAAGCTATTGGATGGCCATTATTTCTAGAGCACTTCTTGGATGTCTTAGTGGTTTGCTTGGTCCAATAAAGGTTTGTTATGTTGATAGTCGGCTAGAAATTACTTTCCAAAATATTAATTACAAATGTTATAGTTTGTAACTAGGAGCTTGATGTGGAATTAAATGCAGGCTTATGCTTCAGAAGTCTGTCGAAAAGAATATCAAGCTCTAGGCTTATCTCTTGTAAGAATCTCTATGATATTACTCGATCTTCTTCAATGCCCCACAACTAGATGGTTATAATCAAGCTTAACATCCAAATATTTACTTCTAGGTTAGTACCTCACGAGCAATAGGGTTAATTATAGGTCCGGCCATCGGAGGATACCTTGCCCAGGTATTGATTTAATTGATGTCATTCATGAAAAACCTATTGGATATTCTGTTAGAGTCGAACGATTTGTTTATTTGAGTTTTCTTTGTAGGTCAAATGGATTTTTTTTATTTGTGATTCTTGTTTTTTATGGAAAATTTAGGTTATTAATGACTCCAAAACATCTTTTTTAAACATCTAAAAAGCCTCATCTGTGTGCCTCTAACCCATTTAGTACTCGTATGTTTTTGCCATCCTTATTTGACACTGGTGGCTTCTCCATTTTTAATTCTAAAAGAAATAAAATTTTCCAAGAACTGGAATCACATTTCATAAAGTAACAGATATTTTCACTATAATTGTAAAGCAAAAATTAGCCTGTATACTGCAAAAGACACTTTTGACTAATTACAAAAGGACTACTAGTTTTAAGAGGAAGATGATCCCTAATTATTACATCTTTGATTGTTAACTTGTTTTCTAATTTCAGGAGATTGTAGTTTCTTCAGTAGTTGAGTGCATAGTTAAACTAATCTATACTTAATAAGTGTCTAGATATTGAAGTCTACATATTCTATCCTTGTTTTGCTATTTGTCTTCTTTTGGGAAAAGATGTGAAAATGATATCCATCAGTTTTATCTTGAAATATTTATAAACATACTATTGAAAATATTGCCTGAGGTGCACCCTAGAGCACTCTTATCATTAAAAAGTAGATTGTAGAAGCATAACTCCAGCACCAAAACTGAACTATAAAGTATATGAGTTTTTTTTTCCATTTAATAGAGATCCAACCAAGCCAACCAATTAAAATATTGTCTTGACTCTTATGTTGGGATTTTTCTTTGTTCCTCATGCTTGCTTGCTTTCTGGTTCGTTACCTTTTGATACTTTCTTTGCTTCCATTATTCATGCTATCTCCTTTTCTGTTTCATTATCAGTTGATGCAGTTTTCCCAGTTTTTATTTTGAAACGAATATCCTTTTCATTTCAAAGAGGAAAATGAGAACAAGTATATATAGCACTTTCCTGTTTCATGAAAAATACTTTCTTAATGAAATAACACAGATTAGTATTTTACTACTGGTCGGAGTTGGAAACTAAGTAACATTATTTAGAAATACCATCTGTTGTATAATAATGGTAATGCTGTCATTTAAGATATGTTTACACGTGCTTATATCTTTGTTTTGTAGGTCCTGTTTATACTATATATTGCATTTTTAACTACATGTTTTTTTGGTTTACATATGTCAGCCTGCAGAGAAGTATCCAAATGTGTTCTCAAACGACTCATTGTTTGGCAGGTGAAATAGAAATATCAATGACCTGTGCTTCATATTTTCACCCCAATACTAAATAGTTTTAAAATTTAATCCAGGTTTCCTTACTTCCTACCTTGCTTGTGTATATCTCTCGTGGCAGCTGTTGCATTGGTTACCTGTTTATGGCTTCCTGTAAGTTTAAGTTTTAGTTGACTATTTGTTTAGTTCATTTAGCAAACAGGATTTTTCAGAGTGTTTATGCTTGCAAATATCTTAATGAAAATCATAATTCAGTATCCTGTACCTTGTTCATATATGAAATTATGCAACTGAACCTATAGCTTCTTTCTAGTAACAACTGATATTCAAAAATTTAATTGTTGATTGCAGTTGATGAAAGTCTACAGTTTTCAACTTTTAGCAGCATGCTTATTATACTTAGGTATTGATCTAGCACAGGGCTTTAGAGAAATGTGCATGCATCTGGGATATTTTGGATAAATCTTATACATAAATCCAAGATGAGGCATCAATGAATCAAGATCACAGAACCAAGGAGTATAAATAAGGGCAAAAATCAAAAGGGCGCTTTTTTTTTTTTTTCAAATCATCAAAGGGGTACCCCACTTTGATTTTTTTTATCAAAAGGATGCTCCATCCCACAATTCAACCGTGTACAATTACTCAACTGTTTTCATTATTATCTCCCGCCTAAATTCTGAACCGGTCAGACACGTTGTAGCAGCTACGAAACTGTAGCTGCTACAACATATTGTAGCAATTACGATTTTGTAGCTGCTACAACGTGAATATTAGGTGAGCAGGTTGAATCCGCATTGTTGTAGCTATAGTTTCGTAGTGCTACAAAAGGGTTGAATTCACATTGTAGCAGCTACGAAATTATAACTGCTACAATGTGAATTTTTTAAAACAGATTAACTATGCATTGTAGCAGCTACGAAACCGTAACTGCTACAACATATGTAGCAACTACGAAACCTACAACATATGTAGCAACTACAAAACCGTAGCTACTACAACGCGCTCAACCGGCTAATAGGCAGGAGATAATAATGCGAACAGTACTAACAGTACTGAAGGGAAGTTAGGTAATTGTACAGGATTGAACAGTGGGGTGGGGCACCCTTTTGATAAAGAATCAAAGTGAGACGCCCCTTTGATGATTTGAAAAAAAAAGGACGCTCTTTTGACTTTTGCCCTATAAATAATGGTTGTGTAGGTTCATTTACTTGACCAAGATGGAGCATGAGAATTTCTTATCGGAACCACATTCTGTTTGACATACTTACACTGGAGGGATTTTGATCTGACCATTTAATTGTGAAGAACCTTTATGACCTTTCAGCTTAGCCCTCTCCAGTGCCAATAGTCCATGCTGGGTTGAGTTCTGAGACTTTCTTATCTATTAAGAATCCAGTTCTGTTGAACATTGACTATGAATCCAAATACTCTACATATTGGCTACTTCTGCAATATACGTGAAATGATTTCTAGACAGATATTATAATTTTCTGTTTTACTCGTGCTTCTCTTAGCCTAGGGAGGGGCTACCTAACCTTATTTCCTACCTTTCAATTAGCTAATTGGATGGCAAACTGAGTTCATTTCATTAGGGGATGATCAATCTTTATGATGTTGGTGCTTTTGGCTTATCTCTGATTCCATTTTATTGTGGAGAAAATATCATCAGAGGATCACTTTATCCTGCAGCTCAATATATCTTTGGATTTTATGGTTCATTCTTTTGCAGGAGACTTTGCACATGCACCATGAGAAACTTGACGATCTAGAGGGTTCATTAATTGGATATGAGGCAAAAGAAACTGGTGATGAAACTGAAGGAACTATGATGGAAGCTAAGCAAAGCTTGATTAAGAATTGGCATTTGATTTCTGCAATCACAGTTTATTGTGTCTTTGCTCTTCAAGACATGGCATACTCTGAGGTAGCATGATTTTCATGAACATCTATTTATCTATGCTTTTTACAAGGTTATCATTCTTATGATGCTTGGAACATATTGTTCTGTTAATAAGAGTATGAAGCACACACATGTAATGACTAATCTGGTTAGAGAAAGAAAAACATACTAAGAACACAAAGCACGTTATGTGGAATATATGGCAAACTTTGACAAATATGCAAAAGGATGTTATCCTAAATCATGGAGCACAATAAATAGCAAGTGTTTTAGAGTAAAAGCAATTAGTTCACATGCCTTATTCTTTTAGGAAAAAATACTTGCTATTCAAAATATAATTCCTGCTAATATTAATTGTGATGTACGATAAATAAGGAATTAGCATGAGGAAGTTATCATTTCTGTTTCTCAAACTATAATATGATGCAAATATTATAATATTACAGATTTTCTCTTTATGGGCTGTGAGCAGCAAAAAATCTGGCGGTTTGAGCTTTTCATCTAAAGATGTTGGTGAAGTGCTTGCAATCTCAGGTAAATAGATCATTAAATTGAACTGCATGTGCAGTTAACTGACAGGTTCCACATTAGCTGGAATGGTTGCATCATATTTCATCAATAATCTAAAATATGCTAATTTGTTATTTTCAATTTATAACTTGCATGCCACTTGCTAAGAGTTTGAGAGTGGTCCATGTAATTATGTTGCTCAAAACATTAACTAATCTTATGACGTTACTCCCAGAATTATCATTTCCTGAATGCTCAGTTGCTGACTTGTTTCTTTATAGGTTTCAGTCTTCTGATGTATCAACTGTTTCTTTATCCACTTTTAGAGAAGTACCTAGGACCCATCCCTTCAACTCGTGTTGCAGCGGTATCCGTGAAATTTCATTCGTTTGTATTCATTTGTGTCATTAAATGTTGATATATTTATATTTTTAAGCATAGCTTAACATTTTTTAGTACCACTATGTTCTGTGCAGATTCTTTCTATACCACTGCTAACCAGTTACCCATTCATGTCTAAGCTTTCTGGATTTCTTCTACTTCTTGTTGTAAACTGTGCTTCCTTCTTGAAGAATATTTCTTCGGTGAGTACTTATCTTTCTTTTTGCAGCACCATGTGGAAAGATTGTCATACCAAATAAGATGTATTAATGTTTGCATGTTAATACAAAGCTGACGTGTTTACGCAACATAAATTGTTGCACCGGCTGCTGTTTTACCTATTCCCCGTAGGTGGTGTTTGGTATAGATGATGGATCACCAGGGTGATAAACAGAAATCAAACTGCTGCTTATTCATAGTTAGTGGTGACTAGGAAAAATAAGAATGCTTTCTTCCAATGTATATTCAACACAAACGATTAGTGTGAGTCAAAATATCAGTCCTTTGAACAATTAATGGAAGTTAAGATATCACTCCTTCAACACAAACAATTAGTGTGATTTAAGATATCACTCCTTTGAACAATTAATGGAAGTTAAAATATCATTCTTCGAACAATCAATGGAATCACCCAATTGATGCTCATTTGGCAAACATGGTGATAACTGGAATAAGACAATTATGAAAATGTGATACATCTCTTTTTGCAGGCATAGTCCTTTGTCATCAGTAGGTAACAATCTTTTGTATTACCTTCTATGTAATTACTAGCACGAGCTATGAAACTCCACCTTATTTTCTTAGGATGAAAAAGCATTTACCTGAATGCGGGTCAGTTATTGAAATGGATGTGATAGTTGAATGTGGAAAGCCTTTTGTAACAGTATAGAAAACCTATACATTCGATGATTCGAAATTAATGGAGAAAAACATGAGAATATATCTGCATGAAATTTATCCTTGAGAATTTCATTTCAAGATTTTTTCATTTTTTTAATGCTTACCTTAAAATGCTATTTTAACCATGTTATCGACAATTTAATCAGGTAACAATTATCACTGGGTGTAATATCCTACAGAATAATGCTGTGGTAATCCTTTTTGCACATGGTAGATTTTAGACAAATTCCTTTTACAAAACCAGTTTTATCGACTTTCACAACACTTTACAGTCTCAGCATCAGAGAGGTGCTGCAAATGGTATTTCTGTCACAGCAATGTCTATTTTTAAAGCTGTAGCTCCAGCAGGTGGAGGAGCTTTGTAAGTATTACATTATTCTCATAATAGCACTCTTGATATGTCATAGTATCATAATTAAGCAAGCAAATTCCGTTAATCAAGCATGCATTCATTTCTTATGCGGCATGTATATATTTTGAAATTTAAACTCTCAATATGTCGTAATATGGTTCACAGATCAATATAAAGTTTGAATGCTCAATGACACGATGGGGGTTGAAATTTAAACTGCAATGAATACCATAGATAAGTTAGGGAAGAATTTGTTCCATTTCAACAAGGATAGGGAGGAATACTGGAAGAGAAGAATTAGATTATCTACTACCTTCAACTGTTCGGTTTCAATTCAGAAGAGTAGAGAAATAAAATGCAAATGTGAACTAGAATTTACAAAGCCCTAACCATCATAACTTTAGCGAAATATTATATGCAACAAACAGATTGGTTAAGGCTGTATCTTTCACTTGAATTATCGGCCTTATCCATCAACAGAATAGCTTACTAATGAGTTTCTTCTAGTAAGATTCCTCAGATCATATATCCTAGTGCCTAATTTCAATTTTCTTTTTGGAATTTGCTGTCTGCAGATTTTCATGGTCACAAAAGCGTCAACAAGCTTTCTTCTTACCAGGTATATCTTTGTTTCTCGGTGCAGCTTTGTATCTCTCAAAAAGATCCTCCATCGTTGATAAGACAGTGTTCATATTAATCCTTCTTTAACAAAAAATCTACATGTTTCTAGCTGAAAAGTAGTGAATACTAATTGGTGTACTTGCAGGCGACCACATGGTATTCTTTGCCCTCAATGCAGTCACAGTAATCGGGTTGATGCTGACCATGAAACCATTTCTAACTCAACCAAGCAGTAAGAACTGAGAAAGCCTTAGCAAAGTTTTAGATATATGTTTGAAGGAGAATGGATTACCGATGAAGCAAGACGCCCGATATGAGAAGCAAATGGTTAAATTATATTCCAAATTTCTTCTCGGTAAATAATTCTTTGAATTGCTTTCTAAAGATGTCAAGTTCATGGAAACATTAGGAATGTTAATATGAGTTAATTCATTTATATGGTATCATATTAGTTTTAGATTTTGTAGTTATTCTATTTTTGAATCTGTTCAGACCTTGTGGATAGCTTCAAGACATGATAAACGAGGTCGATGATCGACTCACCCGAGATTCTTACCCGATCTCACCTGATCGCGTCATTCTGACGCAATCATAACGTCAGGCAGAATCGCTGCGAGTAGCCATGCCCGTCGCGGTAGCTAGGTCAAAAGTCAAAACTTGGACTTTGATCGACGAGCCGCCTTAATTAATTAGGCCTGTCTGCTCATGCACCATCAACGACCGATGTGGTCGTAGCTTGTTGGCCATTAATGCGGTACGATCTGCGTCAATCTCGCACAAACTTACCATGTTGCAGTATTTTTTTTATAATATATAGAATTCAGATATCTGAACTTTAAACTTAATTAATCCTGAAGACGTTTTTGTTCATCGAATAAATCTGAAAATAAGATGTTATCTAATTTGATTAATTGATCACACAAACTACACCATCTACGTGGTTGATTGCTAAATCTACTACACGTTTCCAGGTGTTGCTAAAAAAGTACACAGCATTTTATATTAAAAAAGATTTTTTTTTTTTTTAACGAAGGAAGGGGAAAAGAAGATAATCGGCATGTAACGTCCGTTACATGATTCCCCACGACTCGAGGGTGGGGAAGGCCGGCGAGAATGCGACGTCGCCGTCGAAATCCGGGAGTTCTAAAGGCGCCCCGAGCGAGCCTACGCCGTTGGCCAGCAAGAGCGCCGAGGTGTCGAGCGTGGGCAGGCAGAGCTGCTGCAGGGCCGCGCGGGAGCCCGGCGCGGCCCGGATCGGCTCCGGCTTGACCAACGCGTCGGGAGCGGGCGGCTGGTTCCCAACCACCTGGATGCCGGTGACGCGCTGCACCATCTCCCGGAAGTTGGCCGGGTCGGCGTTGATGTAGGTCGTGGGCGATCGCTTCGTGGCGCGCGACCTGCGCTTGGCGACGCGCGCCCCGGAGGCGGGGCCGAGCGGGTGGCTCCGCGGCTGGAGGGGCGCGGCGGAGGGGGCGAGCTGGCGGCTGCGGTGGAGGAGGAAAGGGGAGGAGGAGGAGGAGGTGGCGGAGGAGGGGGACGGGGAGGCGGCGGCGGCGGAGGGGGTGGTGGCTCCGCCGGAGGAAGAAGTGTCAGCTGCGAGCGAGATCTGGAGGGCGCGGGTGAGCGCCTCGTTGTCCCTGGCGAAGGCCTCGCTCATCCACGCCGACTCCGACCGATACAGCCACGGATCGAGCACCGAGCAGTCCTCCGCCATCATCAAGCCACTCGTTCTCCCAGAGCAATCGATCCAAAGACGGCGGATTTGGGAGGGGAATGGGAGTGAGCGGTTCTGAGCGGGCGGGGCGGGCTTTAATAGGCGCGGCCATCGGGCCACGTGTACCTCCAGCCTCTGCTGTCGGATGACCGCGATCTAGCGGCTGGCGTCGCGTGGGATCGCCTTTTTCTTCTGTTACAAAAAAATTAAAAACAAAACAAAATACATTTTGATTTTATTTGGATTTTTTTTATGGAAATGCCGTTGACCGTCAAACCGCGTCGTCTGAGTAACCATCCTCTGCCAGCAGCGCCGTGTTTATTCACAATGCTGCCACTAGTATTGGCGCAGAGAATAGACCATAATTTTCAAATTATTTACGATTATGACCGGAAACGGCGCAACTAGGAAATAGGAAGAACTGAAGAAGGGTGATCAGTGCAATTCCCGTAAGAACTAGGGGTGTTTTGGGTATCGAAGTAGAGAAAAAAAGTTGTGCGCCAGCAGTGACGTCATAATTCTCTAAAATGATATAAGCTTTAGAGAATTATGAATTGTAGTTTATTGTCTAATTTAAATGGCTTACATGACGGATGCAAAGACGATATATTATAGTTTAATGTTAAATTTGAATCATGACTTATACACAAGATTTTCAAAATATTTATCTTATTTAGCGTTTAAAATCTAAGAAGACTGAATTGTGTTGACTTTGAGGCGCACGAGTCGCTTTCACTGGCTGGGTGAGGTGGGCCCAGTCATCTGCTGTTTGCCAGCAAGCAGTGACTTTGATGGTCCAAGTCCACTGTCATTCCCATGCCGCTCAGTCCAATCAATTCCTTCCGTGGGGGTTAACCATCTAATTGACTCGGTCAAACAATAGCTCCAAGAATCATCAGGTTTTTTTCCTCAAGTATTATTATGTTTTATTCCTTGAATCATAAATATCAAGAGTTTAGGGTATTTTTACAGGAGTATTTTGTTAGTGATACCCCCAAGTCTCATCATTTTAGAGACTGCCTTTGTTTGTGTTTGCGTTAGTGTTTTTTTTTTTCTAACTTTTTTTGAGAACCTAAATTTAATTTTGAATGACTAAACATATTTATTCCAATCGGATATCGTGAACGGTTAAACTACCAATCAACAAATCTCTAATTCATGCACCACTGCTCCCGCCAATTAAGGGACTGAGAAGAAGCTAATCGAACGGATTAGTTGAATGCCGAAATTCTGACAAACCACTCTGACACTCAAGTCAGTTTTGATGGAAGAGGAAGAATAAGTAATAATATGTGTAGTTGCTCAAGTTGTGGGAAAGAGTTTTCATACTTACAGGAAGGTTTATATACTTACGAGCAGTGGCGGATCCAGACTAATTTTTCAACCGGGGCTCAATTTTTTCAACCAGGCCGGCTACAGAATTTTTCGAGCTTCCGATCCTTGTGGATGCTCGAAAAATTTGAACAACCTTGAACAGTCTCCCAACTCCAGATATTCAGATTCCATAAGCATATCGTCGAAAGGAAATCAAACCGAATTATAATTCGATGTTGGCTATTTCGTGAATCTTCCTTGCAAATGTTGCAGCAACAAGTAGGGGGAAGGCAATAGTTGCATCGCAGTGAACCTGCTTGATTTCAGTAGAAAGAAGATTAGGATTTGATTCAGAAACTTTTACATTCAGTTAATGTTAAAGAAGAAACAAAGTGGTTCATTCAAAGAGCCAAACCACAAACTAAAATGCAAATGAAATATTAGCTTATTAATGATTCATTCAATGCCTTAAAACATAAACCGAAATGCATACATATTAGTTCATAGCAGTATCGTAAACTTGAGTGACATTAACTCATTAGGACTCTGCTATACATTCAACAACAGTAGGCAGTACTCCCTCAATCATCTCATTGGTTGGAACATGTTGGCATTGCAGATATGATGCTTTGGGAGGCCCCCACCAGGAATAATGATTCCAGTCTTTCTCAGACCCACATGTACGGCTTCTCCGTTCATAGCTCGGATGTCTGCAGTCTGAAATGTCAACAATCAAGATGTAAAGAAGAAAAAAAGTAGCTAAGTTCAGAAGAATTCTCACCTTGCACAATATCTATAAGCAAACCAGGATTCCGGAGACAGCAAGTGCTTGTCCCTTTGCAGTCGGTACAGCCTGTGAATTACAGTTAAAAATCATCATTAATGAAAGCTCTATATTTGACCAGCTAAAGAAGACTAGAAGGACATACTCGTTTGCTCTCATCCATGTCAGCTTTATTATCAACAAGAATCTTGTTCACATTATCAGAAGCATGTTCAATGTTGTGGATCCAATTCCTAATGTCAGGGGGGGCTCAGCCCCCCCTTGGATCCGCCACTGCTTACGAGAAGGAATATTCACGTTAGTCTGGAGGGCAGACCTTTGTCGGGGCCGAGGGGACAAATTTTGACGATTGTTGCCAGTTGGCCCCGATATGAGGTATCTGGGGATCTATTAACCTTATAACTGCCATATGGTTCGGCAGTACTGATTATTCTTACCTTTTGGTTGTAGGCGCAGACACTAGGGACCAAGGAACTGGGCATGACAACCTTATAACCGTTCTGATCCTTTGTCAGGACTGTACACTTGAGGGATTTTAGTAGCTTCTAGGATCAAGATGGCAAAGAGGCCAAAATAGTCAAGGTCGAGATGACTGAGAGAAAGACAGAGAGATCGAGATGGTCTATGTTAGGATGATCAAGATTGGGATGGGAGTGTTAATCCACCTAAGATTGACTATTAACTTTTTTATTTGACACATCGATCCGCTTCTTGAACTTTTCCTATCACGTAGGCTAATCAGGATTCTAGATTGTTAAGAAACAAGTCTATTTTCCATACTTTCATTTTCCATATATACTTTCAATTTTTAAAAATACAAAATTTGTGTTATGTTTGACAGTAAGGATCCAGAATGATGTTCCTGGTGGTGCAATTAAGGCATCAAATTAGATAGTTTTTAATTAATTACATCAAGTTAAATGCTAATTGACGTACTCATGGATCATCTACTGTGGCATCGTCATGAGATTGAAATGGAATTTGCAAGCCCTTCGAGTCACTCTCCACCTCATTCTTTTTTCCTAACTGAAAGCTCAAACAGAGCAATCAAATTGGTCGAAGGACTGACTGAATTAAAAAAAGGCAGTCAGAATGATTTTGATGTTCTAACTTTCCTGGTGATTAACTCCTTCTAACAAAAGTTGAGGTTTCTTCTGCAAGTTGTAGCAGGATTGTGATTTGTGAATGTGCAGTGGAGGCTGCCCCCACTGAATTTCTAGAGAACAGAACAATATCTAGGATCAAACTGTTCCAGAATGGACCAGTTGAAGAAATGAAACGGTTGGTGTCATATTGATGATTGTACTGATCCCCAAAGAACAATAGACCTCTAACTCTCCGCGGAGAAGAGGGAGGATTACGTCAAACAATTGCAGGAATTAATCAAAGAAATTTACATGATTAAGAGAAGTAGCTAGAGCTCTCAGTTTCGCCAATCAAAGAGCATTACAATCTGACAAGAACGCAGCTACTTCATGGCCAAACTAATTCAACAGCAACTCTCATGTCCATCAGCTCTTCTTCTTCCTCTTTGTCTCCGTCCGTCGCCGACGACATTTTTTCAGCATTTCTCTTGCAATTTGCGGTGGTGGACCTGATGCGATTTCGTGAAGCCGCAGCAGCAGCAGCAGCCTCTAGCCTCATCAGTTCAACTCTCCCAGCTTCTTTTAGATGCAGTAGCTCTGACACAATAAGCACAAGGGAAGCCATGATAACTTGGATTACTGTATAACTTGGAGATGGTGCCCGAGAAATCGATCGTAGAGTTTATATAGAGAGAGAGCTCATCGTTTCTCGGATCTGGTAAAGCTGCCGTTGGTTTTGAGGATGAAGCTGAATGGAAAAGTATAGCAGCAGCAGTGGATTTGATAATTTGCCGATTGGATGCTTGAAGCAGTGGGCTTTGCTTGATGGTTTCAGACTTTTATTTTTATTCTTTTTCTTTTCGCTTTTTGTGGGCGAACGGCTTTTGAATGTCTCTGTCGTTTGTCGCTTGTGTTTTCATTTCAGCAGGTGGCGCCCATGGGAAGTAATTCTGCTGCAAGGGTGGGTGGAAGTCAATTAAGTTGACCTAATTGGATCCGATCTAAGTATAAATTGTTTAAATTTTAAATAAATAATATGAAAATTAATCGAATATAATTGGTACCTTGATTTTTCATGAGGATCTTTAAGAGTCTAACTCAGTGATATTACAATAAAAGCTGAAATTCACTATTCCAACGGTCCTAATGTAGTCGGTCCTATGACTCCCTATAAATCTATAAGGAAGTAAATAAAAGCTATAATTGACTACTACGAAAAAGAATATTATCTCGACTTCGTCGAGATTTGACCTTTACCCACTTCAACAAATTTATCCTCACTAACCAACTCAACCATACTCATAAACTTATGTGCCATCATATACGAGTATGAGTAGAGTGGAAATTACCACTTATCCTTCGATCAACTAATTAGCTTGTCGATTGAAATAGGAAGGAATGGGCTATTGATGTTCTCATCATATAGAACGTTTTCAAATCTTTGGGAAGAAAAATCATGTTTCACACAGCTCAATTTAGATCAGTAAAATGTTGCTTTTAGAAAAGCAAACACAACCTCAGACTGAAATCTAGCAAGCGTACAAGGATTTCAGTTGGTCGAGACTCTCAAATCAAATGATTAATGAACTGGTTTCGCCATTGCTTCATGGGAAATAAAGCATTGTATTCTTGCACTTGTCGATATTACTTAGAATTGGAACTGCATCTCCTTTGTGTAGCCAAGATCATCCAGGTGTGCTGCCATGGCCTTATTCATGGGCGGCGGACCGCATCTCAGAACCTGCCAATTGTAAACATACAAAACTATGTAAATCTATACACACAAACATGTACAATCAGAGCTATTGCGGTCGACTACAAGGATTTTAGACCATCACTTGTGAGGATGACCTTATATGAAGTCCGGTTAAGGTCTATGCTCATCAGGTTTTAGACATTGTTTTGACTGTATTTTAGAGCTTCATTGTACTGATAGATGACTATGTAGTTCCTCATGCCTACCTGGATGTCATGTGCCGGCGCAGGACAGTGAGTTTTGATCATATCTTTTGATACGAACCCGACACCACCTTCCCAACCATCAGGAGGCTGCAGAAAAAAGGATATAGTAATGTTCAGAAAACAATGAGGATGCAAATGAACACTTGAAGTGAAACACATATAGCATGGCAAGTATATGCTCTTGTCGAAGTAATAATAATTTGTTATAATTCAAACCAACTAGCATTTTTTGTCAATTGCTTAAATGGACTGATAAATTATCCAAAATATGATTGTGGTTCGTGGAATAAAATAATTATAATTGAAGAAGTATTATGTGAGAATTTAATCATTAAGAAACTATCATAAAAGCTAGTCAAGATATGAATGAGAGGTAATATTGAAATTGACTCCATAAAATAGAACTTCAAATGAGAATCAACAGAGAGAATATTTCACCTGGTTAAGCACATAATAAATTTGGAAGCGATCAGGATAATTCCTAGCCAAGCTGTCCAACTCTTCCTGCATGTGATAAATTTTCTCGTAACCTTTAAAAGATCAACAAACACTCTTCAAACTCAAAAAAATAGCAACTAATGCATACTCCTACCAGTAGCTGGTAAGCACTAGTACAAACAATTAGGAAAGATAATTACTGTATAATCTGTTAGGTGAAAAGCAACAAAAAGTTTGAATTTACCTTCAGAAGGATGTCTTCATAAGTGACATTAGCATAGATAAGGTGAACCTTAGTTTTATCCTTTGGATTTTCCAGTATGGCCCGTGTAACCTGGGATGAAAATGGTATATTATGAGTTTGACTATTTTGGTCATACCAATGACATGAAGATAAATCATTCTTTACTTGAAACATTGGAGTAATGCCAGATCCACCAGCTATCATTCCAAAAGCTCTGACTTGGCCAACTTGATATTTGAAGCGCCCCTAGAGTATTAAAGGGATGATTAGAACTCATATGGATAGCTGTTTACTAAAAAAAATGCAGTTGTATAAAGGAAAGTTATTCAGGAAGGAGCGAAAGTTTCCATTTCAAGTTATTATACTCCAAAAAAATTGAAAACAAAAATTAAAATAAAATATTTATCAAAAAATGCAGTTGTATAAACGAAAGTTATTCAGGAAAGAGTGAAAGTTTCCATTTCCAGTTATTATTCTCCAAAAAAATTGAAAACAAAAATTAAAATAAAATATTTATCAAAAACTTTTTTGATAATAGAATACTAAACTTTGCTTTTTTCTACAGAAAAGATGCTTGATCTTCATCAAAAAAGAACAAAAACTAAAAAATACTTCAAAAATGGAAAAGAAAAAAAAAGATAAGGGCATCTTTTCTTCTACAAAAATGATAGATGAAGTAGCACCAAGCTTGAAATAGAAGTACTTAAATAAGAACCTAGCAAAACGACAGAAATAATTGCAAATTTTAGATGGGAAGCGCATAAATTAACTCTCAACCCAAGGAAATACCAGTAACAAAAGAAATTCAAAATCCACTTTTTGGGAAAAGCCGATCATAAGAAGAATCAGGTTAGTTGTATCCGATCCAAAATGGATTGAGTTGCACATTCACAGGCTGTATACCCATCAATCATATGTCATCTCAAAACAGGAATTGAAGGACTAGGTGCCATTGATGTATTTGTCGACAGAATTATCCACAATACCAGGATAGAAGTACATAATATTAGATTATGGCAACATAATAAGATGAACAAGTATAGTGTACCTTAGGCCCTTTTACAGACATGTAGTCACCAACTTTCATTTCACGGAAATGATGAGACATTCTTCCTTGAGGATACATCTGCATCATCGGCAACAATGTTCACAATATAATCATGTTAAGCAGCTCAGGTATATACTCAAACATGCATGTCATGGTTCATAGCTTTGTTAAGGTTATATGCAGTATAACTATGCAAATAGACCATTTACATACTCCGATAAAAGATTATATGGTTTGTGTAGCATTGAATGCAAAGTATTCTAATATCAATTGGCTCGTGGAATTGAAACCACTCATTGAGTCAAGCTAAAATCCACTTCTAGTGTCAATTGATGATAGATGTCCCCTATAACCAGTAGTTTGAGAAACTCAACAATGCCATCTTCTAAAAATTTCCTTCCTAAAACAGATTATTAACTTTGCAAATCAATGTTTGAAACTTTTTGGAGTTAATTTAATTTCACAACAGATCAATACTTAAGAGACTAAAATCTCATTTGCAGTTTGGTTATTTACTATGAGGTAGATGTCAAATGTTTTCAATACTAGGTTTACATTGATTAATTACTAAAACTATTTGAATTTTATTATTATAATAAGGACCATATATGCACCCGTATACCATATATGTGCTATGAGGTTACCCAACTACATGGCACATGCCAGCTGTCTATTGTTTTCAAGAGCATAGATATACACTGAGCAAGAATTGCTTTTTTACTTAATTTAATGATCTGTATTTACCTTGATAACAAGTTCAAAGTATCCAAGATCAGAGTCCAGAGTAGTTGGTGTATATGGTTTAATAACTTCATCACCAAGATTGTCTTTTCCCCTGCCAATGCAAACAAAAATACCATGAAATTAATAAAAAAACATTCGGCTATATAGCATGCAGACAGATTACAAACCTGCAACTTATATGCTGGCCAATTGGAAGACCTAGCACAGAACTGGGGGAAGGAAGAGCAAATTGAAATTTAGCCACATTGTGGCTAAGCTGTTTTTTCTGAACAAGTTTGAAATCCCTGAAATTCTCAGGATCCAAGGAGCCTGTGAAAGCAAAAAAAAAAAAAAATGATAATTAAAAGGGCCTATTAGATTTTAAACATTTTTCAATAAAGAAAATTCAGTTTCACTGTCCAACCCTAAACTATCCTATAACAATCATTATAACTCAAAAATAGAAAGATTGCTGCTTTTGTAATAGAATCTAAGCATCATCTTCAAGATATCATCAGTTTCACGGCCAAGTCAAAGTGACAAACAATTTAAGAACCTATTCCCTTGAGATATTTACAGCAAAGTCAGTTGAACAAGAAGAGAAAGGGCATAACTCTGAACCATAATCTAATCATCCTCAAACTTCGACTCATCAGACCAACTCAAAGACAAACTAAATGATGAGATCTTAAATTTAAAGACAAACTTCAAGTCGCGACCTTTCAGCGAACCTAAGAAGGAAAAGCACGCACACACATATCCAATAGAACAAAAACGAGCCATCGCTTAATACAAAGAAGAAGACGGCCAGATCCACAACACGGCAAAAAAAAAAAAAAAAAAGTCAAACCGATCCAAACAGATCGAGGCTCGGCTCAAGAAACATCGAACGGACACCCAAAGTCTCACCTTTTGTTTTCCTGCCCAAGCAGAAGTAAATGGCGCCTGCAGCGACGGCAACCCCGGCGACGGCTATCCCGACTGTCTCGACGCCGCAGGACTCCAAGAAATCCATGGATTTGCAGAAAAGGAGACTCCTTCTGGCTCCAATTCCCCTCTCTCCCTCGTCTACTCTTTCCGATCCTACTTCTGCCTCTTCTCCAACAGCTCGCTTACCTGCCTCCAATAGGAAAAACGCCCCTCCTTCCAACGAATCGGATGGTTCGCCTTGTTAAAATTTTTAAATTTAGGGTTCCTTTTTGCAATTGGATCACAAATTAGTGTTGGGTCCCGGCCAGGGGTGAATCGGTCAATCCATAATTTCAATTTCACAATAAAATATTATCATTATTTATTTATTTATTATTATTGAGTTGATCACCAATCGGACGGAATTTAGTACGGGGTAGGTGTACGATAAGTAGGCAGATATTTGATAAATATTTCAGCAATGCCACTGCTCCAGGGTTAGGTGATGCCCACTAATTCCTAGCCGAACGGATTCAAAATAAACCGGAAAAAAACAGAAAATCTAGTGTTCGATACCCAGTTTGACCATGACCATGGTTGACTCCCATTTTGTTCGGGCATCTGGTTTGACTTGCTTGCCCAGCATCGAGGCCGTTGACTTGGGTTAAATCGGAGAGATGACGACGAAGTTGAGCTGAAATTAATGGATGCAACTCAGAATTTGATTCTGTTTCAATTGAAAATAATACAAAATAAAATAATTGAACCATAGAAACTCCATATACAGTTAATAAAATTTAAAATATCTTAATACAGGAGTATATAAAATTATAAAATTAGTATTTGTATAATACAACTTTCCACAAGGTGTCCCCCTAATCTTGAAGATGAGGACCGGTGGTTAACTAGCATTTGGTCAACGATCCGATTTCCATCTAAATGAATGTACACACAATGCAAGAAACTAAAACCGATCAAAACTAATGGAAAAAAAAAGCTAATAAATGAGCATCAGAGTTGTGAGAAAGTCCTCAATGGAATCTCTGATGCATTTCTGTTCTTCAACTTCGATCGCACTCGCTAAGCGATATGATGTGTAGAGCACATCCCTACGTCTGAGAAACCATCTGTTAGACATTAACTTGAAGAGAGAACACGGTGTCGATCGAATGAAAATGAAATGGTAAAGCTCACCAAAATAGGAGGAACACATATACTGAATTTCTATAGAAATTGTACAAGATCATGTAGGCCATCCTCTGGTAATTCCAATGGCCATGAACCAACCAAAGTGGCACTAAGAATCTGAAATGATCCAACATCAGCCTGCCGGTCCTCTTGGCCTCTTATGCCGATCTCAACATCAGCCATTTGGATCATAGAGCCATCCATTCGCACCTGATCTTGCAATTTACAAACCAAGTGGTATAAGGACGTGAGATTTTCTATCATCTCTACACTAGAATGCAAGTGTTCAGAGCTAGTTGCAATACCATCTCCGATCGCGAGAGTCATATCATTGGTTCGGTTCCTTATAAGAGCGACTGTTCCAGCCTTTTGCAGCGGAGCAACACGGCAGCGCAATACGACATCGCATAGGGTGGCCACTCTGAACAGCTGCACCACAAGAACAACAAGCAAATCAACATGAATTTCCAGTGAAATCCTTCAACAACAACTCTGAAGATGTATGCAATGCATGTGAATGCTTACCTCGTCTTCCAATTCAGTCTCCAAGATGTGAACAAGGCTGGTGGCGTCGATGATCAGAGCCAAAGGAACCCGATGGCATTGAGACTTTAATCAATCACATGAAACAAATGATCCATTTAAAATAGGGCTTAATACATCATTGATACTTGGCTGCAAACTAATGGTCAAACTAAATGTATGTGACCTCCATTTGCCAACTATCTGTTTAAGATTGAAGCCACATCAAAGTGAGCACAATATAATAACTTCATGACCAAACTCCAGTTCTTCATTCATCAGAATCAAACATTATATTTGAATAATATTTATGTCTCAGATTATACAACACAACATAGAAACAGCTCTATGCCTTAAAGAACACATAGAACTAGTCTCTCGAGATTATATACATAGATATGTATATGCAAATATGTTAGGTTCCTCTTCTTTCTCTTCCATCTTCCAACAACTATGGTACACACAATGACACAAACAAGTGATGCTTGGACGTGAGTAAGATCCTTACAGTTACCATAAACATGGAGATGGCAGCAAGTCGTCTACAGTTTTCATCTCTCTGCTGTGGCAAGTCGAGTCTTCTCTTCAGAGTCTTCAACGCCTCCATTGACTGTGGGCACAATAATATTAGGGCTTGTAGAATCTTCATCAGGATTTGGAACAGGAACTGGATTGTTAGCGAAACTGAAGGAGAGATCTTTGTTTGCAGCCAGAGCCAGCAGTTCTGATTCCTCCAAACCCTTTGCTGGCCCAAGACTGCACCTATCTGTGCTGTGCGTGGCCAAAGCACCTTTAAACTTCTTAATCTGGTCCATAAACAAATTGATGAAAACAAAATGATGAAGAACAATTGTGAGGAAAGCTGCATTTAGGGCCGTTATAATTTTACAGTTGCATTGGTGCAGCTAAAGCTGCAGAGTCGACCCTGTGCTCCACGGTAAAACCTGAAGAAGGGAAGGACATGGACATTCAAGGTGTAGCACATGGACTTGTGCTTCTCGTAGTTTATTTGAAGAAATTGGATGTCAGGATTCATCTCTGCAATCTGACAGATCTGCATCAAGAGAGATTGAAACTTTCGAATTACATGAGATTGGTGATATAAAGCAATTGATCGGAGAAATTCCGTTGAAAGATCATGCCTTTGGATAAAGGGCCCTGCAGCCTCCACATCCAGGGGAGAAGAAATCTACGATGACAAGTTTGTCACCGGCGTTCAATAAGGAGTTGGCAAGATCGTGTGCCGACTCGATCTCCTTCATGTTGGGTTGGAGACCCTTTTCCCACCATTTCTGAGATTTCCCGAAGGAAAGAGTCATCTGGATCCAATCCGCCCAAAGTTGCATTATCAATTTTAATCAAGATAATAAAAAAAACCTAAAACATCGCTTTTGTTTTTCTTTTCCATGGAACGAACGAGACTGCCATGACTTTTGAGACGAATTAATACTTTGGATCATCAAAGATCGAGCATTCAAGAACAAATACTAACTCGAACCACTAGATCTCAAAGCTTGTACCTACCTGCACAGGAATCGCCGAGAGGACACCCCGCGAGGTCTTCCGCCGCGGCGTCCCAACATGAAGTCTCCGCACATGGAAACCAGCGCTACGAGAAACCAACCTCAAGGTTTCAATCTTCAGCGAAGAAACTCGGCGAAGCGTCACGAAGCCCGGGCTTTTCCTCCTCGCCAAAGAACACGAAAATGGACGGCGCCCGCCGCACGGCGAAAGGAAGCTCCTCTGAGACGATACCTGCGCCATGGGCACGGCGGACCGAGGCGTCTCCTTCCTGGCGTTGAGATTCCGAAACCAAATGGCCCAAAAGGGGATCAACACGGGGCGATCGGGAACAGGAACGAGAGGCGAGAGAGCCTTCGAGGGGAAGCAAACGAGGGAGATGGAGAAAAATAGAAGCGGGGCGAACGGAAACAGGTTGGCCCAATTTTGTCCTCTCCGTTCCGTTTGACAGATAATCTTAACCGTCGATTAAGATAAGTGAACGGTGGATTTGAGTCAAGTGAGGACTTATCAATTATAGACCCGTCTCCCTGGAAATGTACAGGATTTGGATAAACCCAAAAACAAAACAAAAACAAAACAAAACAATAATATTTTTTATTAATTATTAAATTTGATAATACAAATTTATATATTTATTTTAAAATTTTATTTATTTATTTAGTATATTAAAAAAATATTTATTGATAAATATGATTCAAGAATATTATCCACGAATATTGTTCTACCAATATTATTCACGAATAATATTATTAACAAGTTATTCATATTTATTTATTTAATTGATTGAACATAAATAATTTCTTACTAAATTAAACATCAAATTTATTCATAAACATTCAGTTCATTTATAGTACGACTCTATCTAGGACTGTGCTAAGCCCAACAACATGCCTAGCCGATATACTTAAAATCAAATGAATAAGAAATTTAATAAACAATAGAGATTTTTTTAAAAAATAAAAAAAATCATAAAATCTATAATTTTATTTTAGATTTTTTAAAAAAAAAAAGGCCTAAGCCCTATGCACTAAGCAAATGGCCTATTAGGGCTAGGTTGTGCTAGACCGAATCAATCAATTTTAACATTTGCAATATTAGTCCTCACATTTGCACTCTCAAATAAATTCACAGATTCTCCGTACATGATCAAATAAGTTCGGTCAAATTCATTACATGAATAAGTCAAGCAACCTTTTGTATTGTTACTATCAATCAATGTTGCAACCAGATGATTTCATTCACCCTATGTGTCTTTTATCGTTTGCTTCACGGCGAGATAAAGAGAGATAAATCAAGTATCGAGCAACTTTTTAGGTGGGAAGATATTTTTCTACCACCTGAATTGACTCATACTTAATAATATAATTCTACCATCCGAATATCAACTTGACTATGTCCTAAAACTTTATTACTATCAAACAAGCTAGTTATATATGTAATTGATATGGATCAATATTCTATAATCTTGAAGGATAAAATTTACTTAAACAAATGTAAACAAGCAAACAATTATAGCGGTACCATCGATCAAATCATTACATAAAATTCTATCAATTAATAATCATAATTTTAAAACAAAGAAATTTACCCCTACAAATTTAATTACACCTAATAAAAGTTGGATGTGGATCATTGCTCATCCACTACCTAGAATTTGCGATGCGATCAATATTTATATAAAAAAACAAAATTACAACCAAACTCATTTTGGTTAGGGAAATTTTACCGATCGATTAATTCTTTCTTTTTTAGTGAAACAAAATAAATATCAAAAGTAATAGAGAGAATGAAATACACTATAGCACTAGAATAAAAACAAGAAGAACTCTAGGTCTTTGGTTGATCGATCAACCAATCAGACTAGACGACATGAGAACACAATTAGATGGAGCAACAGGACCTAAGGTAGGAATTTCGGCTCTTCATAAATGATCGTGGGATCGGCCGTGTAAAGCCATTGGATTGACGGATTCCACCTTACTGCTGCAGAAATCTCGGCTCACAGATCGAGCAACAAGATTTGACATATTAAATCAATGAAAACTTTGGGATCTAATTTAGGGGCTTCAGTCGACTAACAATTATAGGTTTCATATATAATCAATGAGCTCCACTTAGAGTGTTGCCTCGCTAAATTTTGTTTGCAACTCCATCGAGAATGCCTTAGTTATCGATCAGAGGTGGAATATAATCTATTATGCCTATGATAGAGTGTATTGGTTCATGCACTCTACATATATACAAGCATCTAATGTTTTCACCATTGACCCATTGTGTTTGGAAGTAATCAAATTGCACTGAAAAGCAAGATTATATTAAAAAATGTAAATATTATGGTTAGGATTAAATTAGGGTAAGAGTTATATTTTGGTTAGCTTTAGCTAGGATATTGATGGCAAACAACACTAGTGGCGTTGGTTGTTGGTGTCATCAATCTTAGGTTAAGGTGGATCAGTTTGACTCGAGTTTGAGTTTTGATATTTAATCAATATGTTAGTTGGATGTCAAGGTTAAGATTGACCTGATACTTGATGGTGAAGAGAAATCCAAGTGGGGCATGAAGGACTAGACATTTGGCACAAAGAGGAAAGTCTAAGTGGATCAAAGTTGATCGGACACTTAGTCAACAGAGAGTTAGCAAGTGAAATCTAAATGTGTCACGGTTGATCGGACACTTGGTAATCGGAAATCCATCAGGGAGTTGACATGATGAGAAATTCAAGTGAGTTACGGTTAATCAGATACTTGATAATTGACGAACGGAAAGTCTCGACAAATCACTGATGATCGAATGTTGGGCAGAAGAAGTGCTGACAAGTCGATACTGATTGGATGTGAGGCAACGAGTATGTCCCAGCAAGGTTGATTGGATGCTAGGCAATGAAAAAGTTTTGGTAGGTCAAGGTTAACCAGATGTTAAGTAATATGAAGTCCTAGTAAGTCACGGATAATTGGATGTCGGGCTGAAAAAGTTCTGGTAAGTTTAGGTCAATCGGATACCAAACAAGATGAGCATTCAAACTTTAAAAAGCTAAAATAGGATTAATAATTGATTAGTGAGTAAGACTAATCGATTGGTAAATCATAAATCTCAAAAAAGGTTGCTGGCTAAAATAGGGTTAATAATGGATTGGTGAGGTTCATCAATCGATTGATAAATTCTAAATTCGAAATTCAAGATTTAGGATTGGCTATCAATCGATTGACAGAAGGTGGCCAGCAAATAAAATGCTTTGGAATCGATTGATATAATCAATTGATCTAAAGCAATTAATTGACAGAAGGTGGTTATCGAACAGAATGCTTTGGAATCAATTGGCGTAATCGATTGGTCTAAAAAAATCGATTACAATCGATTGGTAAAGCAAAAATAATAGTTCTGTAAGTTTAAATGGTCAGATCTGACATGATAATCAATTAGTGAGTAAGGTCATTTTCGGATCAACAAGAGGCTATTACAAACAACAAGAAAGCATCCAAAGTAAGGTTTCATTGTAAAGTTGTTTTAATTTTTTATTTCTTTTATCTTTGCATCTTATTCTTATTGTTGTGTTCTTGGCTTTTCCGTCTTCGAAAGGTATCCGAAAAGGAAGAATTTATAGTGGAGAAAAATTACTATAAGAGTAGGCATTAGATTAGTCACCTTAAGAAGGTGGATACCAAGTAAATCTGTTAGAACTGATGGAATCAAAATATCGCCACAATGGCATGATATTGTCCATTTTGGGTCTAAACCCTCATGGCTTTGTTCTTGGACTCTCCCCAAAAAGTCTCATGCCAATGGAGATATCTTCCATTCTTTTAAATCTATGATTTTTTCTATGTGTTTTAGATGTGGAACTATTCTTGCACCCTTACAACCCAACAATTCACCCCTCAAACAAAGGACCATAGGCCCCCCCTCAAACGAAAAGCCTCCATTTGATGTCCAAACCCTCGATCCACTAGGACTTTTTGCCCCTCGGTCCATCCGATCTACAGGACTTCTTGCTTGGCCGCAACCGGTGAAATACCACTTGTTAGAACCGATGAAATTGGTCCTCAATGACATGATATTGTCCACGGGAGCTAAACCCTCATGGTTAGACTCTCCCCTAGATCAAGGCTCTTCCATTCTTTTAAACCATGATTTTTCCATGTGTGAAATACCACTTGTGTTTGCACCCTTGCAACCCAACAAAATCTTCTATTCACACCCCTTCCCCTCCGGCCCCCCCCCCCCCCCCCCCCTCTAATCCTAACATTGGTGACAAGGAGTTGAGAAGATCATTAGTGTAAGATGGCAAACAACAAAGCGAGAACTACTACAATGACTTAGGGGTGGATGACGACAATGACAAAGAGGTGTAAGATGATGATAAGTTGGTAGGATTTTGGTGGGGAGAAGATGCGTGCGTAGAGATTCTTTCAGAGGTCATGGTGATTTAATTATTTGAGATTTCTTTCAGCTAGACTATTATTGTTTATTTGTAAGTTACAATCTTATCCTACTAGTTAGGGTCAGTTAATTTTGATGAAACTTCCATATTAAAAAACTCTACCAAATCTCAAACAAACTAATATTTAGTTCCTCCTCCACTTCTCATTGGTTCACTGTTAATGTAGATTTTTTCCACTGAAATATCATATATTTTCGATCATATAAGATCAATTGCTTCTATTCTAGAACTAGAATTAATTAGGGTTACAAAGGAGCTACCAAATCTACAAGTAAACTTTATACAGTATCATTATCATCATGCTAAAAAAACATGACCCCTCAACGATATAAGCATGATATAGTTGGATGACATAATATAACACCTCCACATAAATATTTTTCTAGAGAAAGCAATATTAAACAGACAAGAAACAAAAAAAGAATACGTAAAATTTCCTCATATTCTACATATGCTAGCATTGAACTCGTGTACGCATGCATATACATATGCCATGATAAGCCTCATTTCTTTATCTCAAGCACCATCAGGAAATTATATATATTAATTCGACGTGGTAGAAAATTATAGAACTCTTCATCTTCTTTTTTACTTTCCTACTAGGGACAATATTTTACTTAAATCTCCTAAATTTGGAGATCGATCATGAAATGAAACCATTTGCTCATTAGCGTAATTAAGCTTATTGATCTAATCACACGAATACAACCCCCTTCCACTTGCCCTTCCACGACCTCATGACCTTTAACTGAAAAAGAAAGAATTCCTTTTGGCCTAACAGTCAATCTCCCTACTTGCACTCTCATTTCTTATGCATGATCTATATATATACACAAGAATATATATTATGATGATATATATAATACTGACACATGCATTAACTAGACCAATAATATTCTTTAGGTAGTTTTACAGATCGATCATTCAAAATCCGTAAGTAGTTGTTGTCCATGCCTCATCCAAGTGTTGGCAGATGGTCTCGCCATCAGTGATGCCTCGTCCTGGTGCAAGCTGTAAGAGCCCAAGGAACAGTCGCTGTAGTAATTTGGTGATTGTAGTGGAGGGGCGGCGGCTAATTGTGAACCAAAAGTCGGATTCATCGAGCTCATCATCATCGCCTGTACTTGTGGATAATTCCCATCGCCCATCATAGCATCGACGCCTTTCGAGTCAAAGACGCGATCATCAATTAGGTTGGATTCCATCAAGGAATAATCCATGAGACCATCTCCATGTGGTGCAGGAGCAGTACTGGTGAATAATGATCTCTTCAACCCTGTGCTCTTGTGGATGACCCTGCACACGGCCCATTCCTCCTTTGCAGATTTGGGAGGTCATTGGAATGGTGGTGATTGCCTTCGAGCCTGAACTCATGCATGACCCAGTTGGTCTTGACTCCCCTGGGGGCTCTTCCCTTGTAGAACACAAGCGTCTTCTTCATGCCGACGAGGGCGCCCGCGCCCTTACTGGCCTTGCAGAAGATCTCCCTGTCTTTGCCCGTGGCCTTCCAGTAGCCGGACTCCGTGGCCCTGTTGGTCCTCATCCCGGTCGGGTACTTCTTGTCCCTTTGGCAGAAGAAGTACATCGTCTCCACCTTCCCCCCCTGCATCTTTGCCTTGCCTAAGAATATAATACATATCAAATTACTGCCCTAAAGAAAAAAAGATATATCTATCTATATATATAGTCGATCGATGAAGAATATATATATATATTATGCATACTTGGAAGTTGCCAGGGCTCGCACTTGTTCAAGTCTGCGTCTGCTATGGCTGTGGCGGTGAAGGTTGGGTTGGAGATCTTTGGGACGAGGTAGTGAGTGATGATCTCTAGATCCGTGGGGTGGAATCTGAAGCCCGGAGGGAGTTCTATGCCCTGCGCCATGGCCGGCTTCACCTGAGAAACAGACGAGAGATGATGAGGAAGGTTGAGGGGAGAAAGGGGAGATTAAAAAGAGGAGAGACAGAGGGGAAAGAGTTGATATATAGAAGACGGCTCGTAGATTTAGATACGTGCAGTACAAGGAACAGGTAATCAGGATAGCTCCATCCATCCGATTCACTTTAATGCTCTTGTCACTGGTTTTATTGACCTCATTATTCGAAGATTTAATTAAGCAAACTAGCTAAAAACATATCAAATATATATCTAATTTCAGTAACTAGGAATAGTTGTTATATGTTTATTCTGTTAACTAAACTAACAAATGCTTGTTTTATTGTATATTTAATATTATATATTCTATTACTCTAATTAGTTTTTTAAATTTAATAGGCATACATAACTTTAATTAATGTGAATAAACTCGATATAAATGACTTGTTATTTATATATAAATATATGAGGAATGGGAAAGGATAAACAAAACTATAATTAAGATGTACGTAACCTCAATCCCTCGGATAATAACCATTTGAAGATGACGTTTTTGGTCAAAAATTAAGACTTTTCTACGTAAAATATTAGTAATAATTATTTTATGGAACTTCCTCGATAGACGTGAAAGACTGGTACATTGTTCATGATCCTTAATACCTTTGCTCGATGCGCCATGTGCAAGAAACATGAAAAAGAATCCTTATGAACTTTCTTCCTGTCTCCTCTGTTTCAAGATGTGAAATTGTGGCTCCATTATTTTACCAAAAATATTTTTTTAAAATTTTTTTCAACATAATGTTAAATCGGATAATGAGAAGTACTTCTGGTAAAAAAAAAAATCTAACACTTTGTCTATGAATCTTTAACTGTCATTCTCCAACCCTTTTTCCTCATCATCAGCCTATATAACTCGCTTCATTTATTTAGATGATCTATCTTTCATTGTGTATTTAAATTAATTAGCTTTTAATTATATGTAGTTTCACTCGCTCGATCAATCAAACCATTGACACATTTGCATAAAAAGTGTAGATCACTGATCATGCTGACTTATCTAAACAGCTCTAATCGCTCAACCAATCCAACATACTTGAATTGCTTAGCCATTCTAGCCTAGTTGAACCTAGCCCATTTGGCAGGTTCAAGAATTAAATACCTTCAAATAGCAACTCAACTTGAAATAATGGGAGGCAGAAGAGGTAGTGGCTGGGCCAAAGTTGTTTGAGGGCAGTACTCTGATTTGGCCACTGTTGGTTGATCAATCGATGGTGTTATGGGCAGATATGCTCTAGTCAAAAAGGTCAAGGCTTGGCCCATGTGGAGGCAATACGTTGGATGCCACGTTTGTACCCACTGAGCTCCCTGCCCGAGCTCCGTGTCCAAGCTCCCCGTCGTAGCTTAGTGTCCAAGCTCCGACTCGGCACCGACCTTCTGTGGCGGACTCGGCGCCCGATCGACTCCGTGACTTATTCGGTGCCCAACCGACTCTGCTCTTGATTGAATCCGTGATCTCCTAGACAGAGGTTAACTCTCCAGTCAATCCAGTCTCACCAAGTCCGCACTTCCACCCAAGTGGTCTTATTCCATCATTACTATCTCCTTTGCTCTATCACTCATGTTGTCGGACCGCCTCCTGAAGGATATGTTTGATGGTAAAATACTTAACGATAGATCATTTACCCTATTAATACAGCATGGGCTCCTACCATACTAAGCATGAGTGATGGGACCCTCAATTGGCACGATGATGAAATATTTTTCTTATTGTTGATATGACGTTCCCCTTACTGTCGATGTGTCGTCTCCATATAATGACTCTGCTTCTCGCGGGTGCATGTACGCACACACAACCAAAATTTTTTTTGATTCCTACACCCCTCTATCCTCTTCTCCATCTTTGGTCGGGGAGTTGATTTGAGCATCGGAGCAGTTGAGCCAGGGCATCCCTACCTTCGTTCTCACTCTCCTTCATTTCTTTCTAGCTTTACGGGAGCACCATCCTCTCTCATCAGGTCGTGGATCCTGTATGACTCCGTCAACGTAAAGGTCAGGTGTCCGGTGACTCATCCAGAGGCGATCTCAAGTAGGAACAGATGACATTGCTCAGGTTGGCCAGAAACAATGTCACTATTGGTCAGCCAACGACAATAATATTTTTGTTTCAATCCGACTCGAACCCATCCAAATTGACACTCCTATTTTCTGAGCTCGATTGGAATCTCTATCAGTCGAACCTTCTAAGATCATGTTGATATCCCCTCAACATGAGGAATCCATCCTGACATCTCCGGTGTTGGTCGTCTGTTAGCACTAGGTTGGCTCCTAAGACCGAGACCTACTTTGTAGAGGCATATCCCTTCGATGATTGATTCGGCGATTCGACGATTCTCTTCGATGGTTGGCTCGATGTTCAAAATTTTGCCCTAAGCATAGTAGATGGACGATCACCGAGCTGACTCGGAGGTGATCTCCGAGTAGGCATACACTCTTCAGTTGCATAGTGAATTTCTCAAGCATACTGTCAGCACTCATGGGTGGAATGCCCCCGAGAATGATAAAAAGAACAATATCGTTCACCCTTGATATTTGACCTATTGGAACGATCTGGAGTTGGGACTGCTTCCACAATTTGAATAGTTTGCCCAACTATTTGAGTCGAGATAACTGATGTGGCATGAACAACTCCTTGTGTCAAAGAGGTGGTGGGGGAGCCTTGCGGTCAAACCGAGTTGGAATTGATGTATGCACCACGATATCCTTTTTTTTTGTAGCTTGGGCTTTTTCCACGTTGATGTATTTCAGTGTGCATCCCAACATAAGATCGAAAGTCATCGGTGGTTTTGTCACCAAAGATCAAAAGAAATCTCCTTCTTGCAAACCTTGAGAGAAAGCGATGATGAGTACTTCGAAGGTAGTCGAGGGCACGCCCATAGCCACTTTATTGAACCGATGAATGTAATCCCTCAAGCTTTCTTTAGTTGTCTTCTTCAAGGCAAATAGGTTGAGTGGTGTCTTCTGGTACCTCTTACTGCTGACAAAGTGTTGCAACTTTACAATCATGAAATCGGTGAAGGTTTGAATTAACGCAGATGGTAGTTGGTCAAACCATCGATGAGCGAGGCCGGATAGAATCATTAGAAATACTCTACATTTGACGTCATCTGTATATTAATATAGCATGACATTCTTCTCGAACCAACCCAAATGATCCTCGGGGTTAGATGACCCATTATAATCCTCGAGCTGAGGTACTCAAAAATTACAAGGTAGTTTATCATTCAAGATGTAACTCTAAAGACTTGTTCTCAACCGGTATGAATTTTTTGCCCTTACTCTAATTTAGGGGTGGCATTTCTCCCGTCGCCGATCCATCTAAGTGTTCTTTAGGTGGGATCACCATCTAACTCCATTGCTTAGCGAAGGTGGTGGGGAGGGGTCCTACTATGCCCCTCAACTCCCAACTAGGAACAGGTGTCACCTCGGTTGAGGCGTCCAGTACTTTTTCAGGAGTCAGATTCTTTGGAGGAAGATTTTGCAGAACCTGCTGCACTGCTCGATCAACCAATGTTTGAAACTTGTCTCTGACCATGGTAATGGTCTCATCACGAGCTACATCTCTTGCAAAGGTAGGACATTCAATAGTTATCCTGGGTTCCACCATCACCACGTTTCAGTTCATGTGTTTCTCATAGGCGGTGTCAATTTGTTCTTGTCTGAAATCGCAATCTGGTGAATCAGTAAACAGCAAATGTTGAGGTGAAGAAGTAGGTGGTGCTAATGATGATGAAGATGTCTACAACACTCAAACGAGGGTTTGAACGGGCACCGAGGTAGGCTCAAGTTAGGATTTCCTTTCCGTATTAAGAGTAGTAGAAAAAATGAAGAAAAAGAAGAAGAGAGAGGGTTTAGTGGAGTTATTTAGGAGTGAGCCCCCTCCATTACCTTCTATAGAGTTTATATAATTATCAAAAGAGCATCTCCACGTCAGAGCTGAGGAGGAGATCAAATCCAATATTCATTAGTTGCCCCTCCATCCGCTAAATGTCACATGTCTGAAGAAGGACATCTAGGGGACCATATCTGACAGCAATATAACGCTTTATTACCCACACGATGCCACATGTTCTGGAATATTCATTGTCGTTATTCATTTCAGGCGTGACTAGGCTTAATGAGGAATCAAGTGGCCGAGATGAAGGAGTTGGGTGGCCGAGCTGAAGGAGGAGTCGAGTGGATGTTTTGACCTCCACATATGTTTGACTTTGACCTCCATATAGGCCTTATTGTTACTTGACTATGCCACGTGTAGATCCTACTATCCACCACATCAATAGGGAATGCAACTTTCAAATGACGAAGTAGAAAACTTTGATACTGAACGAACGAAAGCTACGAGAACAGGAAAATAAAAGTGAGTAATAACATCACTTCATAAGATAAAAGTGTAAAAACGTAACTATGCGAGCTTTAATTCTTTTATATCCTAAGATGATACATCGGCAACTTAAATAAGTGCAAATCCTTCTTTATATATAATCTTGAACTATGAACCGAATCATAAACCATAAATCGTAACCGTCTTGGATGGTTAAGATTAAGGGTCAACCTTCCAAGAATCGTCGAACCCTCGATTCCAAACTATGGTCGGGTCTAAGCGCACACATAAACATAGAAGAGGGCAATGACCCGACAGAGTTCACTCGGGATACATCACATATCCCCACATATCCCCCCTCCAAATCGGGATGAGGAACGAAATCGAATGGAGTCCGATTGAATAAATATACGGCGATTGCGACCATAAGGTATTGTCAGAGATTGTGGTTAGAAAAAGTCTGCTCAAGATGGTTGGAGTATGTCTAAGAATCGCTAAAGCCTAACGAGATGGAGAGGCCAAGAGCAAATGGGGTCTAGACAGTGTTTGGCCCATGTAAGAACGTAGAAGAGGCCATGATTCAATCGGGTTCGCTCATGATACATTATATATTACTTTCAAATCAGATTAAGAAGCGAAGTTGAATAAAATCCTAAATAAACATGAAACCATTAGAAGCAATAGGGTCCGAGAATGTCGTTGGGTAAACAAGCCCATCAGTCGGTCAATAACAGCTAGCTCGATGGTGGTGCTTTGGCTAGCTGACAATGGCGCTTCCGACTGGCAACCACGATGCTCTGGGTCGATCAGCTCACCCATAATCAGTCAACTTGGATGCACGTGCTAAATTTTTGCAATGCAAGAATAAAACCTGGACCGAGAAAAATGGTAAATTCAATGGTACAAATTTGAAGAATCCTGAGACAATCAAGTCAACTCAACGGTCGTGAGATGAATTGTCAACGCTGGATTGTTGACCAGTGTTTTGACCTCAATCGACTGCAATCTTATCACATGCACAACCCAGCGACGCATACGTACTCAGTGACTTCATCTCCACACCTCGCTGTCTGATCTGTCTCTGTTCTGGTCAAGCCCTCGCGCGCACCGCGAACCTGCCGCGCACGCGCCTCGCCGCCACAGCTCTTTTGTCTCCGCCAGCGCGCCCCGTCCCTTGCCCTCTCGCACACACCAACGGGCCAAGGCCAACTCCAACTTTCTCCCTATATATTCGCCTCCTCCCACTCTTACTCCGCTCAACCGCACACCAACTGTTCGATCTATTTCCCAAGCGACAGACTTCAATGGACACCAGGAGAGACGCTGAGGCGGAGCTGAACCTCCCTCCCGGCTTCCGCTTCCACCCCACAGACGAGGAGCTCGTCGTCGATTACCTCGTCCGCAAGGCCTCCGGCCAGCGCCTCCACGTCCCCATCATCTCCGAGATCGACCTCTACAAGTTCGACCCCTGGGACCTTCCAGGTATGTATATCTATATTTGTGCCCATCAATCACTCCGTCGAACACCTTGTGAGTGCTCTAAAAATTGCGCCTTTCCGGCACCAGAGATGGCGTTGTTCGGAACCAAAGAATGGTACTTCTTCACTCCGAGAGACCGAAAGTACCAGAACGGGTCGAGGCCGAACAGAGCCGCCGGACGAGGGTACTGGAAGGCCACCGGCGCCGACAAGCCGGTAACACCGCCGGGAAGCCGTCGGCCCCTCGGGATAAAGAAGGCTCTAGTGTTCTACCACGGCAAGGCGCCCAGAGGCGTCAAGACGGACTGGATCATGCATGAGTACCGCCTCGCCGATGTCGATCGATCCGCCAATAACAAGAAGGGCGACCTGAGAGTAAGTCGCACACATGGCTTTCTCATTAATTCGTAGAATTACGATAATTGACCAGAGAAACTTCATCGCCGCAGTTGGATGATTGCGTCTTGTGCCGCTTGTACAACAAAAAGAACAACTGGGAGAAGAAGATGAAGCAGAAACAGATGCCGCCGTCTCCGAGGACCGCCGATTCCTTCGACACGAACGAAGATGCAAGGTCATGGAGTACTAAAGACTCCGATGCCGAACAAGTTGCCGGCGCCGGCGGCTTCCAGGAGGTGGATGCAGTGAAAGAAGAGGATGATTGGTTTACGTACCTGAATCTGGATGACTTCCAGAGCACCATGGAGGCGATTGGATTTGGACCTGCCTCAGTCTTCAGCATCTCGAACCAGGATTACTTCGACCAGAACCAATCAAACGCGCAGTCATTCTGGAATTAGATTTAGAGGTGGTCAGGGGAGATGTATCCCTCTGTATATAGTAGCAGGGTAAGATCGAGTTAGCACATGAAAGGTAAAGAACAACTCTAAACGTGGCAGTTTCAGAAGATTGATATACGTATGCATCTCCAAGATGAAGAGAGGGAAGAGTAGGATTCTTTAAATTTGTGTGTTTGTTCTTCACATAATTGATGAAATTATTTTATTAATTTGATCCTAAAAGACAATGGAATTAATATTTCAAATGTTTTTATGGATTTACTTGATGATTTTTGTAGCCCAATTTCGAGGTGGCAGCACAGAGTCCTGATGGGCTGGCTCCTTAACTTCAAGTCTAGCAAAAAGATCAAATCTAATACACACATTCATTACTCTATAACAATTCTAATAAAGTAGAGTAGGTTCCTTTGACTTAGTATACATTTTTAAGGTTAATTAAACTTAATAATTAATATCGTTACAAATACACACAGCGGTTGTTATAATTCTCTGAATTTATTAACTTATCACTTGACCAATAAGTGTTGGCGGACTGTCAAGCACATGTGGAACCTGACTGAGATCACATGGCCCCTGGAATTAAATCATTAATACGGCTAAAAGCCGCCAATCATGCAGGAGCAACAGTGCAATGAGTAGAAGTGCGCCCCTCCGGCACAGCACAGTTCGTAATAGAAGGCATAGTGGTTAATTTTATCTATCTCACATAATTAATTTTATGATCATATGTGTGAATGATAAATCAAAAAATTAAAATTGACCATTATAGAAAAGCATATTGTCTCGATTTTATCGAGATTCAACTCTTACTCACTTCAATAATTATCTACTTCGTAGTAACCAACTCAATCATACCTCAGAAATTACAATAATTAACTCATATAACTAGAATTTGATGCTTGAACTATTAGTAATATTGGATTGCCACATTAGGTTCCGCTTGATCTTTCAGATTATTTTGATGAACTAACTAAGGAGAAGATCATCCACCTCTGAGATTAACTTGGATACCTAAATTAAAAAAAAAAAACAATGCAATGTGCATGGTTACATGATCTACAGGATCCTGTCAAAAATCATCGCCACCTTCTAAATCGAACAGCTAGTTGTGTTGGGATCCCGTGAAACACGAACACCTGTGTATATACTTTTTATATGTATAATCTTCTTCATGTATATTTAATCTCGTAGTTTGGTTAATTATATATATACAAATAACATTAATGTTTGACTCACTGTAGTTTATATTTAATAATATATTCGAGATAGGATGATGGACGTGGTAGTTTGATCATAAATCTATAAATAGCTTTGGACTTCAAAGGATGCCATCAAGTTTGAAGATTAGACTATGAAAATTACAAGATTATATTTCGCGTTTGTTGTAATATAAAAATTACAAGCTTTGGACGTCACACTCCTCGACATTGTATTGAATTTCTAATATTGGATATGAAAAAAGTTAGGAATTTTTGGATTGATAAGTTTGGGATAATGAACTGAAATCTATGTTGAATTATTTAATGACTTTGTAAAGATTTTTTAATTTAGCTTTACATTCTTTGATCGACCAAAGGTTTTCCTAAGTTAACCTAAAAAAATAAAAATTGGATATTAATCATATTCACACTTATATCGTATATTCAGCTAATTATTTTAATCTATTAGGTAACATTTAGAATATAATTTAATAATACCTATAATATAACTAGTTAGAAATTAATTATAGGATATAATTCACAATATAGCACTTATACCAATAATTTAATAGTGATGGGATATGATTTAATAGCATCTAAAAATATAATTTATTTAAATTTTAAACTACAAATTTTTTTGCACCACTAGGGAGACATTCCTTCCTATCATCTTATTTGAAAGTAACTCCACTCGAATTTTATTCATACATTGATGATTTTCATGATTGAATAATTAAATGTTAAGATAAGCACATTCAAACCTATTAATTAATATATTAAAAAAAAGAAGAAGAAAACATGGTGGGGCCCTTGATAGACAAGCAATCACATGCGGGAGACAAATTGCCTTTTGATTGGGATGTGTAGTTTAAGATTGGCATCTCCTTCTATTCAATTTAATTTGGATTGTGATGTCTCCTATGTTGAATGAAGTCTAAGCATCCACTATTTAAATTTCAATTATAATGTATTATAGAATATTTTTCGTTAATAATGAAAATTTTAAGATGTTGACAGTTGATCAAATAATAATAATAATGAAGCATATTAATTATCCATTTATGATTAATTCATGATTAATTAGGCTACCACAATGGCTCATGCTCCTCTGGTCTCAAACCTAATTCTCAAAAAACACCATCGATGAGCATCTTTTTCGAGCATCAGTAGCTATAGCATACTCGATCTTTATAGTGAATAAGACAATATAGTGTTGTGCCAAGATTTAGAAGAGATGTGATGTGTGAATGATTCCTTGCTTATTTGAAAAAAGAATGATGAGAGTTAAAGAAATGAATATGAAAAAAAATGGATATAGTTGGATTTGAGAAAATGTTGAAGGAAATATCTATTATTACTTATGATCAAATACTTTCCTAACAAGCTTGAGTACTTAGAATACTTGGTCTCCGAGGCATGGTGTCGCGGTAGGATAATCAGGTTGTCACCCAGACACTTGCAGTTTGATCCCCAACTACCATGTATTTGCAGGAAGGCAAATGGGGAACTGCAATCAAAGGATGCTGGGCGTTTGGGTTACTTCCTGATTTATCCTTGTGATTCGAAAACCCTTGTCCTCACCCTCATGGATAGTAATTAACTGAGATTTATCTTTTTTTTTTTAGGGCTTAGAATACTAGTTATTATATCTCTTGAATGCTAGTTGAATTCCTTGTCATTCTTTGATATATTGTAAGGAGAAAATATTGAGTATATCGACTTTTATATATACACCATTAGGACATGTACGAGAACAATAGAACTTAAGTGTAAACAAACTAAAAATAATACTCTTTTTTAATGAAAATCAGGTATAAAATGAGTATGCAATTGCTATAGATTGCATTTTAAAATTGTGCTGGAGCAAAATCATTTTGGAATGGTTGACTTAGTTTTTCTTCAAATCATGCAAGTTCTCATGTTTGTAATTTACGATCACATTATTCAACAAATATATAATATATCTAGCATATTAGCAAAATTGATATAAAATATTAAATAGTTACACTTAAAATATTTATATTTTGTTTTTAGTTTTTTAACAATAAAATTAGTTATTGTAAAATCATTGGTTTGTACTTAATTAGTGATAGGATAAAGGGAAAAACCAACTTAACCATCAACAAAGCACTCAAAAGAACGTCTTTGGGTAAATATCATATTATAAAAAAAATGGGGCCCCTTTTTACTAAATCATTCAAAAGTTGATATTATTATTATGAGAAAAAAATTAATAGGGTGCTCTTTTTTATTAAAATAGTTAACCGATAATTATAATCTCATAACTTCTTCTTTCATAAGAAATTATGAAATTATAATATAATATAATATTGACCAATATTAATTAAAGATGAAATATTTATGTTCACAAGGATGAAGTATGTATGTTGTAGAAGTTATAATTATAATTGTTATAATAAAGTATTATTAGTGTTGATCAAAATTGTGTTAGAACAATAAAATCCACATATCTCTATAATGAAATAATATTGTCCATTTTAGATCTAAACCTTCGTAGTTTTATTTTTTGACTTTACCGAAAAGGTTGTTAGGATACAATCAAAGTCTCATATTGAAAATACATAGAAAAGATCATGAGTTTATAAGATGGAAGATATCTCTATTGGTATAAGATATTTTGGGTAGAGCACAAAAATAAATTTATGAGGGCTTAGTCTTAAAGTGGACAATATCATATATATCATTGTGGAGATATATTGATTTCTGTCTTCTCTACCTCATTCGTTTTTTCCCGAGGTTTCCCATATGACTCCACATAGATTATGATTATGATACCAATTGTTAGAACAATGTAATCCACATATTTTCACAATGTTATGATTGTTGGTGCAATCAACCTCAGGTCAAGGTTGATCAAGTTGACCAACCTCAGGACTTCCACACTTGGTGATCGGAAGTCCAATAGGAAAGTTGGTAAAAGAAAAGTCCAAGTGGATCAAGGTTGACTGGACACTTGGTGATTTAAAGTCCTAGCAAGTTAAGGTTGATCAGATGCTAGACAACGACGAAGTCCTGATAGGTTGAGATTAACCAGATATTAGGCAACGAAGAAGTCCTGGTAGGTTAAGATTGATCGAATGCTAGATAATGATGAAGTTCTACAGGTCAAGGTTGACCATATGCTAGGCAACGAGACATCTTGACAAGTCAAGGATAATCGGATGTCATGCAAAGGAAATCGAAAACGACATAGCAAACTTTCGAATGTCATAAATTTTGACTCGGATATCAGAATGGAACGATCTTTAATGTGAAACGAAGCTTGTTCCGATATGTATCTTTTTACTCAAATTAATTCAACTGATTATGTGTATTAGTCGATTGATTTAGATCAGAATCGAACACAAACAAATCGAATCAACTAATCAAGGTAATCAGTCGACTGATCAAGGTAATCAATTGACTGATTAGAATAATTAGTCGACTGATGTTATTTTAGAAGTGTATAGAAATGAATCGATTCGATTAATTGACAAATCAGTTAATTGATATTTGAAAATTAACAAAATCAGACAGATTTCAAAAGGTTCAGAAGTTGTTATTTGGTCGCTGACCAAATCAATTGATTGATAGGCGGAAATCAACCCTAACATTAACTGAATAAGTAGAATTTCGCTTGAAGGAGAAGAAACCAATTTTTAGGGGTTTGAGGATGAAGTGATGCTACATTTTTATACCAATAAGAGGCTATTCTAAGCAATAAGAAATTATCTAAAGCACGATCTCATTTGTAAAAGTATTTTTACTTTTATTTGTATTTGTATTCCTATCTCTTGTTGTATTATTGTATTCTTGTAAGAACAAACTTGTGAGAGGCTTCTCTACCTCCGGAAGGTATCCGAAAAGGAGGAGTTCATAATGGAGGTAGATAGCTCAGAGCGGACCCTTGGATTAGTCGCCTCAAAGAGGCAGATACCAAGTAAAATCTAGGAGTTGTGTATGTGGAGTCACGTTTGAATCAAGTTTTCCACTACGCATTCAAATGACGAGCATAAGATCAAGACGAGAAGCGATCGGAGTTATTCATGATCTCTAACTCGCACAAGTCCGAACAATGATATTGTTCATTTTGGAACTAACCCCTTATATTTTTATTTTTGAACTTTACCAAAAGGACTCATTTCAATAAAGATACTTCCATTTTATATACCCTTAATCTTCTCAATGAGACTTTAATTGTAATCCTAACAAGTTGAACTGCCCATATTGTAATAAGTATGAATCATAACTGTTACAATATTATCGAACAAGAGTGTTTTTGGAAATAAAAATATGAGATAGAATGCAAAGTTGCTTTGATAGTAAATGAAAAAAGTATTTTTTTGACGATTCTAATAAAAAATAATTCCCTTTTATTTTTTTCTCTTTCATCATCATTCATCATCATCATCATCGAAAGAGCACCCACTTAATATTTTTCATTAAATTTTCCTTTTAAAATTTTGCCTAAACCACTAGGTGCTCACCAATCAATATATTGGTTGCCTCGTAAAGTGGTAAGATGACTTGGAGGAAACTTAGAGCATCGTGGTTCGATCCCCAAATTAGAGCATGCTTGGGCGCTTAATTTGGAGGAAAAAGTTGTGTTGAGAGATCCACGATTGAAGTACCCAGTTCAAGGTCCAGGCAACTCTATAGTGGTGGAAAGAACTATGGAGGTCACTCTATAGTGGTGGAAAGAACTATGGTCAGTGGAAAACTTTCATGAGATCAAATTGGTCACTTTTTCAAGATTCATTTGTCCCAAGTAGTTATCTCTCAGACCGTTGATGAGATTAAATTGGATAACTCCACGTAAGCTATATTATTTTAATAATTCAGGTATCAAATTCTTCGAATCTATTAATCTTGGAGGTGAATGGCCTGATCCCATGAAAATTTTCTATTGATCATTAGGATAAATCGAGAAGCGTAAATGATGCGTCGCTCTGTAACCTGCATTCCAGGACTATCTAATTAATCATTCTACAGTGCGAACAATACACCTCATTTTGTAGAATTTATTGTTGGATCGTTGATGAATAAAAATAATTTACAGTACAAGAAATATTTATACAATGGAACTTTCTTTTGTCTTGGTTTCACTTGTTGTTTTGCTTTCTTTTGCTTTAGATTGTTCAAGAATTCGTTGATAAAATCATTTGAATGCTTTTTTATAAAGTTCTTTGCCAACAACTATTCATTGTAGTTCTTTTCGATCAATCGTCAATTAAGTTACCTCAATCAATTGATTACATCAATTGAGTTAATTGAATGAGTTTATTGTTTTCCTCACAATGATTCCTCGAGTCGAGTCAACTGCCATCCTGTAGCACGACCACAACCAAAATTGTTAAATCAATGACTTTCTTCTTGAATTCTTACAGTTTCAGCAGTTGATTATCTTTTTTATTAGTCAACTGCCTAATCGACTATCCATAAATAGAAGTAGTTTACTTGCTGACAATTCGATTTGAGTTGACTATTTAATCAACTCAATCATCAATTGATTGAAAATTTTTTTTAGTCGATTAAAACCTCGACTTCAAGCACCTCTAAGATTGAGTTCTCACCTAAGTCGCTCCTGAGGCATAGCTGAGTTGATTACGACGCAGCAGACTTGCAGAAGAGGACAAAGGTTCGAATCCTAGCGAAGTCAGACAATACCCTTCTACGTCGTGACCAATTGTAATTTCTCGATTTACCTCCTCACAAATGGTCGTGGGGCTGCTAAGGTGGCGAATTCCATCTTTATTGCAGAAGAGTTCTCACCTAAGTAAGTCTGCCCAAAGCCAAATCTCTAGATCACTTATAGATACTTGTCTCACTTAGGTTTCCTTGCAAGAGACCCATGCCTCGGGGTTTTTTTGTCTTGTCAAGAGGTATTACTTTTAGAAGTTTCGAGATATCCTTGTCTATCTAGTATAGGTCAATCTTGGTGTACTATGATTTCATTATTGATCAGGATCAATTAAGTTTGACTCACTAAGACTTCCACATGATCAATGTCAGTTCAATCTTGACCTACCAAAACTTTCACTAATTTAGTCTTAGGTCAATCTTCACCGATAAAATTTCCACTTGTCTAGAGACCACTTCTTGATATTTTCATTTATTTAACATCTAATTCAATCTGATCAATCAAAACTTTATTCACTTATTTAACGTTTATCTATTAAGACTTTATCATTTATTAATTTTTTATTAAACTTTTATTTGTCAACATTTTATTAGTATTTTCACTTGCCCAACTAATATTAAGTATCTAACTTAACGTTAATCTATTTGACATATCAACCAATTGCACTAGCACATCGTCAAACATCTAAACAAACAAATCGTCTAAACATTAAGTTTATAGGGTTGAAAAGTGATTTTGAATGAACAACAAAAAATAACAAACTCGAATAAAGAAACAAAAATATAAATAAATACCTTAAAATGGATGATAGTGTAGATCCAAATAATATTTGCAAAACACAATATAAAAACGCACTGATTCAGCAGAATTAAAAGATTGTGATTGGTCCAATTCTTTTAGATGGCTAAGTTGAAGTACAAAGATTTCTACTATAATGAAATCTGTCATCTTAGCGATCTCATACGATCGATCTTATGATCATTTATGAGGAGGTAAATCGAAAAATTATAATTGGTCACGACGGAAGAGTATATTATCTTAATTTTCTCGAGATTCGATTTTTGTCCACTTCAACAATTCTACTCTGTCATAATCAATTTAATTATGTCCCAGAGACGAATATATATATACTCTTCTTCCTCTGCAATAAAACTATAATGGATAAATTTGTTATAGTGACCGATCCTACCGTCGAAACGGTTTCATATCAGAAAACCTCCTAAGGGATTTGTTGACTAAGGTACTGCTTTAATAGCACCTCAGTCAACAAATACATATTGCTAAGACTTAAATCGCACAGTACCTCAGTCAACAAATACATGTTGCTAAGATGATTCAAATCTGAAAACTCAAACAATACATGTCTTCATGCTTACCATTTGGATAAGACACCTCAACAAAAAAAAATATATATATACTCGGTTAATATTAACAAAAGAGAGGGTATCTTTAATGATTTGGTAAAAGAAAAAAGTTTTCGTTTCTGCTTAATAATTAGACAACGACACGATGTGGTGGTCGTCACAGGCCACCACTCACAGAACTCGCCATGTGAAGCCTTCGCAGGGCGCTCGTCATCATATGCAGCTAGCAAAGCAGAAGATAGACGAAGTAAAGCGATAAGCAAAGCTCCAAACAAAACCGCAGCAGCAGCACAGCAGCAGTAGCACGTATCGCCCACATGTACAGCACTGTGCATGGCTGGTAGTAACTCAGACCAAAGCGCCCTTCACGCTTCCCCTCTAAAGCCCCAGTTAAAAAAAAGAAAAAAAAGCTGCTGCTGCTGCACGCCCAAACAAACCTCACCACCACAAAGTCGCACGGCGCTTTGCATCTTTTTGCACAGAAAAGTTGTCCGACGTTATACAAAGAACAGCACAAACAGCAGCGCTGGCTGGCCTCTGCATGGGCTTGGGTCGCATGAGAAGATGAGGGGCATGCATGATGTACAAATCAAGGCAATGTTGACTCACCACCGCGCCACCACCACCATCAACCCCATCAACAGCAAAGATTTTAGCTGCTGCGTTGTGTTTATGCCCGGCTGAGGCAGTCAGATTGCGTCTCATGCAGTGGTAATAATTAAGATGATGATGGATTTGTGTTGAGCACCATAAAAGCGGCAATAAAGTGAGCGATGGTGGAGGCCAGAAGCCAAAATGATGGGCTTGGGGAACAGGGAATTTAGCAGCACTGAGATTTAATCTCTCTCTGTTTTTTTTTTTTTGGTGTGTGTGTGGGAAAAATAAAGGCGAGATTGAGAGGGTTCAGGTGGTAGAGGCTTGAGAGGAAGGAACGTGCTGCTCTATTTGAGCAGATCCAGATCCAGCGCTGTATCAATTTATATGCTCTTTTCCCCAGGAGTAAAAAAAAATTGAAAATTTGAAGTTAAAAGCAGAGGACAGAGGTGTCACTGCAGCAGGGGAATCAACGCTAAGACTTGCCTGCGCCGGGAGGAGCAGCAGGCGACGGTTGCGTCCCTGCCGGAGAGTTTTGCTCCGTTAGTGGTCAACTGAGTTCCTCGTCCGTGAACTTGTTGAACTTCTGGTGAGCTTTTCCTCTCTCTCTCTCTCTCTTTCTCTCTGTGTTTTTCGTAAAGCCTGCGCTTTTACTGCTTCCTTTGCTGCTCTGAGACGAGCGAGAGGTTTTGAAGGTGAGCGGGCGGTTCGATGGACGTGTACGAGGCGACGCGGGTGGTGTTGGCGAGGATACAGAGCTTGGATGCGGAGAACGCGGCCAAGATCATGGGCTACATCTTGATCCAGGAGCAAGGTGACAAGGAGATGATCCGCCTCGCCTTCGGTCCCGATGTCCTCCTTCAGTCCGTCGTCCTCAAGGCCCGCAATGACCTCGGCCTCCCTGGCTCGCCGCTCGCAGCCTCTGCTCCTCCAACCCCGTCCCCTTTCAGCCTCCTCGCGCGCCAGAACTCCTCCCGCTTCTCCTCCCTCGGCGGCGTCTCTTCGCCAACCTCGTTCGCTTCGCCGTCCGGATTCTTAGGCTCAGGTAGAGGCCTGGATGAGCTGCAGGGCACCGAAGAGATCCTCAGTCCCAACGGTGCCGGTAAGCCGCTCGTGGAAGAGTTCCAGCTTCAGGATCAGCTCTCCTTCCTCAGCGACGCTGCCGCCTGTCCTAATCCCGAACATCCCCTCCCTATTGGCCCCAAATCTACTGGCGATGGAGGCGATCTCTTTTATCCCGATGTTTTATGCCGCAGCCCTAGCGGCGTCGGAGACGATGTCTTCTACCCCGACGTGTTAGGCCGTAGCCCTAGCAGCGGGAGCGACAGTTCGCTGTTTCCTTACAGGTTCGGATGGGGGACCAACGGGAACCACCATCGTCGTAGCTGGTCCGCCGCCGACCTCCTTCTCCGTTCTGATGCCGTGGCCGGGGGGTTCGGTTGGAAGCCCTGCCTCTACTTTGCGAAAGGTTACTGCAAAGACGGCCCCGAGTGCCGATTCCTCCACGGCGATGAGACCATCGCCGCAGCGGAGCATCAGCGCCAGGTGCTGCTGCTGCGGTCGATGAGCCAGAGGATTGGCCGCGCATCGCAGCTCACAGCGTCCGCCTTCCCGTACTCGCCGTTGGGTTCGCTGCCATCTTCACCGTCGTCGACGAGCAAATCTCTCGACTTCTTGCTCCAGCAGCAAAATGACAACCAAAGGTAGCAACTTTCCGCCAGTTTTGTGCAATTTGAAAAAGAAATGATATATATACATCGTGGCTTTCAACAGGGCGGCGGCCGCCGCAGCTCTGCTCCGATCAAGGATGGAAAGAAGCGATATTGCAGGGATGACCAATCCAGGCTCGAGACAGATCTATTTAACGTTCCCCGCAGACAGCACTTTTACTGAAGAAGATGTCTCCAACTACTTCAGGTTTCTCCTTATCAAATCTATAAATGCAGATTGATTTGTTGCCGAGTGCCAGGATTTCTATGACCCTAATCTGTTGCAATTTATGTTGTTGAAATTCCAAAGCATCTACGGGCCAGTACAGGATGTGAGGATCCCATATCAGCAAAAGAGAATGTTTGGTTTTGTAACCTTCATCTACCCCGAAACAGTGAAGGTTATCTTGGCAAAAGGAAATCCTCATTTTGTCTGCGATGCTCGAGTTCTTGTCAAGCCTTACAAGGAGAAAGGCAAAGTCCTCGACAAGTGCAGGCACTCTTCCTCCCTCTCCCTAACTACACATTGTTTCCGGTGTTTCCAGAATGTTGCGTTCTGATGATCTAATACTTCGTCCAGGAAGCAGCAACAGAATGAAAGGGGGGAATTTTCTGGCTGCACGACTCCCACTGGTCTGGAATCTAGAGGAGATCCTTATGACCTTCAACCGCTGGGTTAGGCTTCAGACTGTTGGTTCTGCTTTGTTCCTTGTTGCGATTAGTTGACGCTTGGTCTCGATGCAATGGCAGGAGCGAGGATGTTGTACAACAATAGCAGCCAGGAGCTGCTGCGAAGGAAGCTCGAGGAGCAACAGCAAGCTTTGGAGCTGCAGCGGGCCATTGAGCTGCAAGCAAGAAGACTGATGAATCTCCAGCTCCTTGACCTCAAGAATCGTAGTCTCTTCTCCTCGGCCGCTCCAGCCTCCATCAACCCTCCTACCATATCAGCTCCATTTATAACTATACCTACAACTGATTCGAGTAGCAAAGGTAGCAGCAGCAGTAGCCAAGAACACTCTCCAATTGCAGGTGAGCTTCGCAAGTGAACTATCACACATTACTTTTGTTACTTCTTCAGATGATGAAGTACTATTAACTCTTGCATTTTAGGTGCAGAGCAGAACACGAACACTGCTAATGGCTTCTCAAAGGCGGTCGACTCTAGCAACAAGAAGGAATCTGTCGACGAGGCTAATCCCAATCAAGATAGTGATTCCCATGAAAGGTATACATACAGCCATCAGTTTTTTCAACTGTGTTCATCAAGAATGAATTTTGATCCCATTTGTTTGTTTGTCTGCAAAACATGGACGCAGTGCTGCCGAGCACAACTTGCCCGATAGTCCCTTCGCTTCGCCCACCAAGTCGTCAATCGCACTGGAGGTCGATGCTTTCTCACATGCTGCAGCAACTCAAACCGATAACAGCGGCAAAGACTTCCCGCTTGCCGTGCCACCCTCATCAACCTTTGAGATGCCCTCCTACAAATCTTGTGTATTGGCCATGCCAAGGTATACACAGTCCTATACACTTCGAATACTTGCGATAGATACTAAAAGTTTGAATCCGCTATGAAATTGCTAGGTTCACCAATCATGGAGCCATGGGGATGTAGAGTTAAGCAAACTCTCTTCAGAATTCAGATCGTGGTAAGCACTGCACCATTTCCCATCATTCACTCAAATAATCTCAGCATTATGGATTAATTTTGGCAGGGAAAAGAAGTCAGTGTTAGGTTTTTGAATGTAAGCTTCTACTCAAGTGTTCTCTCTTCACTGCCTGCCTCTAAACAGCTACAGAGCTCTGAAAGAAGCCAGTTCAGTTATTAGTAATTAATCAAGCAAACAATCAGCCATACCACATATCTATTACTAGCTACTACTCGATTAGAATACTACTTACACCTTAATAGTCTACTAATTGCGCTATAGCTGCTCATCGCAATCTCACAAACACCAAACAGAAGAGAAAAAGGACAGGACAGACATCAGAGATATTTCTGGATAGCTGAGCAAGAAAAAAGCAGCAGGCTCGTCATCACTTCATTTTTCTTTGCTCTCTGTCATCTCTAATTGTGACGAACATATATAGATGTAGAAAACGTTCAGATATTTATAAATCTTCTTTCTTCTCATGTGTACAGTGGGTTTTATGTTGTATTGCTGCTCTCATTCTCCAGACAACTTGCTACAGTCACATTAACTTCTCATGATGCGATTGTGATGAGATTTGTTTAAATATAAATATGCATTAGGGTGGAGTTGAAACTGATAGATTCAGGAAGTGTTTTGAGCAAGAAATAAGATACTTGATGTGCCAAATCTGCATGTCGACATAATCTGCGTCTCTTTTTATGTACTGTATATTGTTTTGGCTTCCCTATAAGCCATGGATACATAGAATAATGGTGATCTTGGTGTAATCTTCTTACTGTGTCAGACCCCACGTTCGCAGTCAACAATATCTTGAAGCAGAAATGATCAGAAAATGAATAAAGAAACAAGTTCATCAGCTTTTTTGAACTCTGTGCTCTTTCCGAGAAGTGCAGGAGCAGGAGCAGAACACTGCCGCAGATGCCATTACTTCCCTGTTCTCCGCTTGCATGTGCACTCATGTGCCTCTCCACTCATCTGTTGTTTGTTCCATATCGGAGCTCCATCCATTTTCTCACTTTGAGCAACTTTTCAATAATTGTTTCACTATATAAAGCTTTATATAAAATTGAGCCACATTTTTCATTTTATTTATGAAAACTATTTTTTTTAAGAAAATAGATTCTTTTTTTATTGTGAAGATTTGATAGTAAAATTTGTTTAAAAAATATTGATTTTTTGTCTAATATATGGAAAAAGTTAATCCTTCCTAATAGGGTTTGCTAAAAATAATTAGATGGACTCATCCTTATGGGACAGTCAAGACCGTATTGGATATTTTTTAAGTCTAAGATAATTTTTTTTAATAAAAAAGTGCTCTCTCGAATAGTAAAATCTACCTTTGCTGAATTAATATTATTTTTTTCTCTTTTGACAACTAGACAAACAAATATTTAAAAGTCATTTGTATTAATTATATCTAGTATAATATTAAAATATATGTTAGTTTTTTAAAAAAATATTTTACACTTGCATATGCAAGAGAGAATAATTAAAGAAATTAGAATACATCTTACTGATAAAATATAATTAAAATTTATGATTAATGTTCTCTATGATTTTTTTTTTAAAATATAGAGTACCCAACTTTATAGAATTTTCCTTTAATCTTTCACATTCTCAAGTCACACAATTTATGAATTCATATCGAAAAGAGGAGAAAAACTAACAATTAATTAAAGAATAAAAAGATATCAAAAATAAAATGTACATGGCATATCATCAACTAAGTGGAGCAAATTAAAAAATTTCTAGACCTAATAGTACTTG
>NC_133871.1:27618644-27637203 GCF_044706935.1 Curcuma longa
TTTAATGATTTGATAAAAGAAAAAAGTTTTCGTTTCTGCTTAATAATTAGACAACGACACGATGTGGTGGTCGTCACAGGCCACCACTCACAGAACTCGCCATGTGAAGCCTTCGCAGGGCGCTCGTCATCATATGCAGCTAGCAAAGCACAAAATCGACGAAGTAAAGCGATAAGCAAAGCTCCAAACAAAACCGCAGCAGCAACAGCAGCAGTAGCACGTATCGCCCACATGTACAGCACTGTGCATGGCTGGTAGTAACTCAGACCAAAGCGCCCTTCACGCTTCCCCTCTAAAGCCCCAGTTAAAAAAAAGAGAAAAAAAAGCTGCTGCTGCTGCACGCCCAAACAAACCTCACCACCACAAAGTCGCACGGCGCTTTGCATCTTTTTGCACAGAAAAGTTGTCCGACGTTATACAAAGAACAACACAAACAGCAGCGCTGGCTGGCCTCTGCATGGGCTTGGGTCGCATGAGAAGATGAGGGGCATGCATGATGTACAAATCAAGGCAATGTTGACTCACAACAGCAAAGATTTTAGCTGCTGCGTTGTGTTTATGCCCGGCTGAGGCAGTCAGATTGCGTCTCATGCAGTGGTAATAATTAAGATGATGATGGATTTGTGTTGAGCACCATAAAAGCGGCAATAAAGTGAGCGATGGTGGAGGCCAGAAGCCAAAATGATGGGCTTGGGGAACAGGGAATTTAGCAGCACTGAGATTTAATCTCTCTCTGTTTCTTTTTTTTGGTGTGTGTGTGGGAAAAATAAAGGCGAGATTGAGAGGGTTCAGGTGGTAGAGGCTTGAGAGGAAGGAACGTGCTGCTGCTCTATTTGAGCAGATCCAGATCCAGCGCTGTATCAATTTATATGCTCTTTTCCCCAGGAGTAAAAAAAAATTGAAATTTTGAAGTTAAAAGCAGAGGACAGAGGTGTCACTGCAGCAGGGGAATCAACGCTAAGACTTGCCTGCGCCGGGAGGAGCAGCAGGCGACGGTTGCGTCCCTGCCGGAGAGTTTTGCTCCGTTAGTGGTCAACTGAGTTCCTCGTCCTTGAACTTGTTGAAGTTCTGGTGAGCTTTTCCTCTCTCTCTCTCTCTTTCTCTTTCTCTCTGTGTTTTTCGTAAAGCCTGCGCTTTTACTGCTTCCTTTGCTGCTCTGAGACGAGCGAGAGGTTTTGAAGGTGAGCGGGCGGTTCGATGGACGTGTACGAGGCGACGCGGGTGGTGTTGGCGAGGATACAGAGCTTGGATTCGGAGAACGCGGCCAAGATCATGGGCTACATCTTGATCCAGGAGCAAGGTGACAAGGAGATGATCCGCCTCGCCTTCGGTCCCGATGTCCTCCTTCAGTCCGTCGTCCTCAAGGCCCGCAATGACCTCGGCCTCCCTGGCTCGCCGCTCGCAGCCTCTGCTCCTCCAACGCCGTCCCCTTTTAGCCTCCTCGCGCGCCAGAACTCCTCCTCCCGCTTCTCCTCCCTCGGCGGCGTCTCTTCGCCAACCTCGTTCGCTTCGCCGTCCGGATTCTTAGGCTCAGGTAGAGGCCTGGATGAGCTGCAGGGAACCGAAGAGATCCTCAGTCCCAACGGCGCCGGTAAGCCGCTCGTGGAAGAGTTCCAGCTTCAGGATCAGCTCTCCTTCCTCAGCGACGCTGCCGCCTGTCCTAATCCCGAACATCCCCTCCCTATTGGCCCCAAATCTACTGGCGATGGAGGCGATCTCTTTTATCCCGATGTTTTATGCCGCAGCCCTAGCGGCGTCGGAGACGATCTCTTCTACCCCGACGTGTTAGGCCGTAGCCCTAGCAGCGGGAGCGACAGTTCGCTGTTTCCTTACAGGTTCGGATGGGGGACCAACGGGAACCACCATCGTCGTAGCTGGTCCGCCGCCGACCTCCTTCTCCGTTCTGATGCCGGGGCCGGGGGGTTCGGTTGGAAGCCCTGCCTCTACTTTGCGAAAGGTTACTGCAAAGACGGCCCCGAGTGCCGATTCCTCCACGGCGATGAGACCATCGCCGCAGCGGAGCATCAGCGCCAGGTGCTTTTGCTGCGGTCAATGAGCCAGAGGATTGGCCGCGCATCGCAGCTCACAGCGTCCGCCTTCCCGTACTCGCCGTTGGGTTCGCTGCCATCTTCACCGTCGTCGACGAGCAAATCTCTCGACTTCTTGCTCCAGCAGCAAAATGACAACCAAAGGTAGCAACTTTCCGCCAGTTTTGTGCAATTTGAAAAAGAAATGATACATATACATCGTGGCTTTCAACAGGGCGGCGGCCGCCGCAGCTCTGCTCCGATCAAGGATGGAAAGAAGCGATATTGCAGGGATGACCAATCCAGGCTCGAGGCAGATCTATTTAACGTTCCCCGCAGACAGCACTTTTACTGAAGAAGATGTCTCCAACTACTTCAGGTTTCTCCTTATCAAATCTATAAATGCAGATTGATTTGTTGCCGAGTGCCAGGATTTCTATGACCCTAATCTGTTGCAATTTATGTTGTTGAAATTCCAAAGCATCTACGGGCCAGTACAGGATGTGAGGATCCCATATCAGCAAAAGAGAATGTTTGGTTTTGTAACCTTCATCTACCCCGAAACAGTGAAGGTTATCTTGGCAAAAGGAAATCCTCATTTTGTCTGCGATGCTCGAGTTCTTGTCAAGCCTTACAAGGAGAAAGGCAAAGTCCTTGACAAGTGCAGGCACTCTTCCTCCCTCTCCCTAACTACACATTGTTTCCGTGTTTCCAGAATGTTGCGTTCTGATGATCTAATACTTCGTCCAGGAAGCAGCAACAGAATGAAAGGGGGGAATTTTCTGGCTGCACGACTCCCACTGGTCTGGAATCTAGAGGAGATCCTTATGACCTTCAACCGCTGGGTTAGGCTTCAGACTGTTGGTTCTGCTTTGTTCCTTGTTGCGATTAGTTGACGCTTGGTCTCGATGCAATGGCAGGAGCGAGGATGTTGTACAACAATAGCAGCCAGGAGCTGCTGCGAAGGAAGCTCGAGGAGCAACAGCAAGCTTTGGAGCTGCAGCGGGCCATTGAGCTGCAAGCAAGAAGACTGATGAATCTCCAGCTCCTTGACCTCAAGAATCGTAGTCTCTTCTCCTCGGCCGCTCCAGCCTCCATCAACCCTCCTACCATATCAGCTCCATTTATAACTATACCTACAACTGATTCGAGTAGCAAAGGTAGCAGCAGCAGTAGCCAAGAACACTCTCCGATTGCAGGTGAGCTTTGCAAGTGAACTATCACACATTACTTTTGTTACTTCTTCAGATGATGAAGTACTATTACCTCTTGCATTTTAGGTGCAGAGCAGAACACGAACACTTCTAATGGCTTCTCAAAGGCGATCAACTCTAGCAACAAGAAGGAATCTGTCGATGAGGCTAATCCCAATCAAGATAGTGATTCCCATGAAAGGTATACATAACAGCCATCAGTATTTTCAACTGTGTTCATCAAGAATGAATTTTGATCCCATTTGTTTGTTTGTCTGCAAAACATGGACGCAGTGCTGCCGAGCACAACTTGCCCGATAGTCCCTTTGCTTCGCCCACCAAGTCGTCAATCGCACTGGAGGTCGATGCTTTCTCACATGCTGCAGCAACTCAAACCGATAACAGCGGCAAAGACTTCCCGCTTGCCGTGCCACCCTCATCAACCTTTGAGATGCCCTCCTACAAATCTTGTGTATTGGCCATGCCAAGGTATACACAGTCCTATACACTTCGAATACTTGCGATAGATACTAAAAGTTTGAATCCGCTATGAAATTGCTAGGTTCACCAATCATGGAGCCATGGGGATGTAGAGTTAAGCAAACTCTCTTCAGAATTCAGATCGTGGTAAGCACTGCACCATTTCCCATCATTCACTCAAATAATCTCAGCATTATGGATTAATTTTGGCAGGGAAAAGAAGTCAGTGTTAGGTTTTTGAATGTAAGCTTCTACGAGTGTTCTTTCACTGCCTGCCTCTAAACAGCTACAGAGCTCTGAAAGAAGCCAGTTCAGTTATTAGTAATTAATCAAGCAAACAATCAGCCATACCACATATCTATTACTAGCTACTACTCGATTAGAATACTACTTACACCTTAATAGTCTACTAATTGCGCTATAGCTGCTCATCGCAATCTCACAAACACCAAACAGAAGAGAAAAAGGACAGGACAGACATCAGAGATATTTCTGGATAGCTGAGCAAGAAAAAAGCAGCAGGCTCGTCATCACTTCCTTTTTCTTTGCTCTCTGTCATCTCTAATTGTGACGAACATATATAGATGTAGAAAACGTTCAGATATTTATAAATCTTCTTTCTTCTCATGTGTACAGTGGGTTTTATGTTGTATTGCTGCTCTCATTCATTCTGCAGACAACTTGCTACAGTCACATTAACTTCTCATGATGCGATTGTGATGAGATTTGTTTAAATATAAATATGCATTAGGGTGGAGTTGAAACAGACGGAGTGTTTTCAGCAAGAAATAAGATACTTGATGTGCCAAATCTGCATGTCGACATAATCTGCGTCTCTTTTTATGTACTACATATTGTTTTGGCTTCCCTATAAGCCATGGATACATAGAATAATGGTGATCTTGGTGTAATCTTCATACTGTGTCAGACCCCACGTTCGCAGTCAACAATATCTTGAAGCAGAAATGATCAGAAAATGAATAAAGAAACAAGTTCATCAGCTTTTTTGAACTCTGTGCTCTTTCCGAGAAGTGCAGGAGCAGGAGCAGAACACTGCCGCAGATGCCATTACTTCCCTGTTCTCCGCTTGCATGTGCACTCATGTGCCTCTCCACTCATCTGTTGTTTGTTCCATATCGGAGCTCCATCCATTTTCTCACTTTGAGCAACTTTTCAATAATTGTTTCACTATATAAAGCTTTATATAAAATTGAGCCACATTTTTCATTTTATTTATGAAAACTATTTTATTTATGAAAACTATTTTTTAAGAAAATAGATTCTTTTTTATTGTGAAGATTTGATAGTAAAATTTGTTTAAAAAATATTGATTTTTTTTGTCTAATATATGGAAAAAGTTAATCCTTCCTAAGTAGGGTTTGCTAAAAATAATTAGATGGACTCATCCTTATGGGACAGTCAAGACCATATTGGATATTTTTTAAGTCTAAGATAATTTTTTTTAATAAAAAAGAGCTCTCTCGAATAGTAAAATCTACCTTTGCTTTGAATTAATATTATTTTTTTCTCTTTTGACAACTACACAAACAAATATTTAAAAGTCATTTGTATTAATTATATCTAGTATAATTATTGTTTTTTAAAAATATGAAAAATATAAATACATAAATATTTAAATGAATGATACATACTTGCACAAGAGAGAATAATTAAAGAAATTAGAATACATCTTACTGATAAAATATAATTAAAATTTATGATTATTTTTTTCTATGATATTTTTTAAAAATATGAGTACCCAACTTTATAGAATTTTCCTTTAATCTTTCACATTCTCAAGTCACACAATTTATGAATTCATATCGAAGTGGAGAAAAACTAACAATTAATTAAAGAATAAAAAGATATCAAAAATAAAATGTACATGGCATATCATCAACTAAGTGGAGCAAATTAAAAAATTTCTAGACCTAATAGTACTTGACTCTCAATCAAATGAAGGAGACATACACATTGTATCATCGCATAACCAATCACCATCACGATGTGCGTGCCTTGTAAATTTTTTTAACTTATTTTATTACAGCTTGTGATTAAAAAGAGACTTAAAAAAAATTTGGACTTTTTATAGGCTTGGATAATTAAATTGTTTAAGATTAAAAAATTATTTTTTAAAACTTATAATTAATTTATAATATTTGTTTTTGAAGCCCCTAGATGATTGGGCTCGAGGCGGAGGTATTTGGGCCTCCACAGGTCCGGCCCTGCCTGACAGTTTAGTTGCAATCATAAACACAGATGAAAATTACAAGACATTTTTTTTGATATATACAGGAGATGAATGAGAAAGTGAGAGTCATTTTAAATTGAAAACAATTATAAAATTCTATGCATTGTTTAAGATCAAAATAAGCACTACCACCCCCAGGATTGTCAATTTCACAATATGTTCAATGGCGAAACTGGGCTGCACTGGACTCAGCTTAGCAATTAAAGTCAATATATTATTTTACAATGCAGCCCAGCAATTAAAGTTAAGGCATATGAGGTCAATCTAGTCCAGTGTAGCTTAGAGTCCAATGCAACCCAACAATTGAAGTCCAGGGTAGTTAAAGACCCTGACTACGCCATGAGAATGTTGCGGATTTTTTCTTCTTGTTGAACTTGATAACAATGTGACTAATTAAGAGGTGATTCATAAGATGCACATTAAAGAGCTTAAATCTATCAGCCTATTTTTCAGTATTCTTCTCTCTCTCATGTTTCTTCTTTGTCTCGGGGCATAGTTAAGTTAGTTATTACGGGACAGACTTGCTGAAGTGAGCAAGGGTCGAATCTCGACGAAGCCAAGACAATGCCCTTCTCTATAGTGACCAACTGTAACTTCTCAATTTACCTCTCACAGATAGTCATAGTGCCGACCGTGTAGAACCGTTGGAGTAACAGATTCCACTTTTTATTTAAGAGTATGTCTTTTCTATGTTGACTAGTAGCCCTTCCCTCATTCATCCACCATTGCTAGTTGCTGCCATTGTCATTTTACCAAAAGGTTAGTGCCTACTTCTGCTATGTCACTAGTGTTCGAGTGTCCAAATTCAGTTCTTGGATCTCTGTCTGCAGTAGGTGTTGCCGATAGCAAGGATCCTTGATACTCAATGCATGCATCTCAATCTGACCACAGATGCTGATATCTGGCAGCAACCTTCATAATCGTTCTGCAAGTTCTTGATGATACTTGATTCATTTGTTAATTTGTTGGATTGTCCTTTTTATGGCTTTCTGTCGAATGTTTCCTTAGACTTCATTCATAACATACTTACTGATCGATCATTAGATAAATATATGAAACACAGCATTGAGAGTTCAATCAGCTAGAGCTAAATTAAAAGGAGGAAGACAATTAAGTTGTCTCATGGTATAAAATACATGGGATTTGGAATTTTAAATGTGCGATCCCCAACGCATTCTCCTAACAAATCACTCCATTGATCTCCAACATTGCCTCTGATCCTGTATCCCTCTGCCACTAATTGCCTTCTAATACTAGATTTGTAGTCTACTGCACCATATCCTTTGTAAGCACCACTTCTGCAAAGTTTTTCAGGTGTTAATTTGTAAACACATATATATAACTGCCTATTGCCATAATAATACTGCTTTCTTTTCTTGTTTAATTTAAAAAAACAAAAACAAAAACAAAGATTTACAGTGAAAAACAATTTGATGTCAATTGAGCACTTTTGACTGTTGTTAGTCAAAGACTAGTCAACTGGGTATGAATGCAGTCTATTTAATTATGTATGTTTACCCTAAACTTCATTGTTACCATGGAATAATTAATCAATTTGAGGATACTGTTATTTTAAAATATATTTATTATTATTATTATTATTATTATTATAATAAAAAAAAAGAGAAAATCTTTCCTTCACCTCATGATAAGCCTGTGATGCCCGTCAAATCCCTGAGCTGCCAGATTTTCAACCGTGGAAGCTCCCAAAACGTCCTCGCTTCTTCCGGTGAGCAGAAAAACCTGAAACCCTCTCTCCATCAGCTTCCTGTAAACCCCGAGCACTTGAGGGATTGCAGGGCAAGCCTCTCTCAGTACCCAGCTCACGAATGCCCTCGAGTCGTACGGCTCTCCCCTAACGAGATTGATCATCACAAATGAATCCTCATTCAGTTTCTTTGCACATGAAAATCGCATGGACGGAATATTGATTGATTACCCGAAGTGCTTCTCCCTGTAGTAGGGGAGGTTGGAGAGGCAGGTGTCGTCGACGTCGAGAATCCATGCATCCATGCCGTCGGAGGCCGCGGCGGCGCTGCCGCCGAGGTAGATCGCGATCTGATCGGCGACCTCGGTGACGTCGCTGCCGTACTGGCCGCCCAGCATGTAGCGCTCCACGTGGCCGACGCATTGCGGCGGGACGGTGCGCCACCCGCGGGAATTGTTGGCCTCCACCGCCATCCGCCCGCTGAGGCAGTAGCAGGCATCCGGCGACGACGCCATGGCCTATATATGGAGCTTCTTGATTCGTTAAGCAATATCCATATCCGTAAATATATACAGAGCTCGAAGCTGGACGGCGATTGACTCTTTCCACGGTGGAGGAGGAATATGGAGTTGACTTTGAATGTTAGGAGAATGGAACGATTAATTGGAATATAATTTGAATGAAAAGATAGATAATCATGAGCCCTCGCTCGCAATTGTTTACAGTCTTTGAAGTTCATAAACGGAAGAAGAAAGAAAGAAATTTCTTGGAAAAGATAGATAATAATCATGAGACCTTCGCAATTGCTTAAATTCTTAGGAGTTCATAAACGGAAGAAGAAAGAAAGAAGTTTCTGTGGTGCTTCACAGTTTCATATTTGGTTCAGCAGTAGACTTTTCATCACAAAATGATATCATCCTTCAAATATTAAATCTGGATCTTTTAGTTTTTCCATAACTGAAATTAGATTTGCTAAATTAAGGCAACTTCCTAGGAAACTTACAAACGCAATATTAATTTTGCATGGAATTGTTTTCATAGCTGCTCTGACATGAACAGGAAAGAAAGGATAAACACAAAATGGGGAAAAAGAAATCTTATCAAACTGATGACGACACAATTATCTAAGAAGAACCAGTTCTGGTCTATATTAAGATTTCTCTTAATTATTAAATTTTAAATGGAAAAGTTCAAACCTTGAGCAAGAATGTCAGAAATCAGCAGAAGAAAATCCCAAGACCAAATGCAACAATCAAGTTAGAATATAATTCTCCATTTTAGAGAGCTAAAATAAAATATGTTTGATGTTTATTGAGCGATATTATTAAAAAGCTACAGACAGTGGTCAAGATTAAACTCTCCCCGTACTCCACGTTATTGCCTTAATATGAATGCATTTACTTAATTATAAAATCTGACACTTGAAAGTTGACTTGACTATTACATTGTAGTTATACGTTGCTTGAGGATCATGCTTCAACAGCGACGGCATGATTGCCGACTTCGGGTTATATAAATGATCGATCATTAGATTTTTTTAAAAATTATTTATGCATTGTTATAGGGAAATGTTTAGGTTTACTTTATATGTAAGTCAAGGAAACAGAAAATTAGGAAGAGAAAAGAAATAAAAGTCAATTACCAACTTTATATATATGGTTCACTAGATAAAGAAAAGACAAAGAAGAAGAGTGTTGATCTATGGCTCTAAATTGATATTAGATCACTACTACAAACCACAACAATGAAACAAATTAAAGACCCTCCAAAGAAGGAAGCATCAAAAGAGCAAAGGACTAGTCTATAAAATATGGCTTCTAATGCATGAAAAGTTTGAAACCTCCACCACTAAGCTACGAATTGTGATATGATAGGGTTTATACGGCCGACCAAATCAAACTACCCTGAATCATGAACTTTGAGAATGGTGACGGTGACGACGATGACTAAACTTTAACTTTAACTTGTAGTTTAAATCATCATCATAAGGTTTCTTTCTCCTAGTTGACTTGGACGCAGCAAATTTTGACATTAAATTGGTCGTCGTAGCACGGCCAGCTGGTCAACTTTTGGAGCAAGAACGAACATGGGGATCACATTCATGTGGTAGTTAATTCTGAAACCACAAATTGATGTGCCCGTCGAGCACTTGCTGGTGGTGTAAACACGTTAATCAAAATTAAATTAATGGATTATTGCCACAAACAACCAATCAAATTAATAAATAACGCATGGAATTGGCATGTGTTACGTGTTTCTTCATGTACATATCTTTGTGTATGTTTGTGTGTGTTTTGCTGCTTGTGTGTGTTTCTTGCTGCTTCAAGCATGGGAAACATGGCCGGGCGAAAAGTTGCAAACATAGAGATTAAAAAAAAAAAAAATTTTTTTTGTCGACTTAGAGTTTGTGTTGTTTGGGTTGGAGTTGTATTAGACTTTGTATCATGTATCATTTGTTGACGTTTTCATGTCTACAAGAAAGTCCAAACAACAAACTAGAAAATTTAAACATGAAATATGATTTGTGTAATTGAGTCTGGTAGAAGAAAACAACAAATTAAACGACTCTTTTATTAGCATGAAGGTATTACTTCTGTGCATGACTATAACTCATTGTAGAAATCCCTAGTTAGACAACACTCAACAGAACTTACACTGACGAGGATGATGAAGACTAATTCTTACCTTAATTAATAGGAGACCCCATCAATCCTCCTCAATGATGATGTCGTTGGGCGGTAGGGATTATATTAACCAATGCTAGCTTAAAGGGAAGAAGAAGAAGAAGAAGAAGAGTTTTTCTCCTATTAACGATGCACTCACAAGCACAACCTTTTCCATTCATGGTAGTAATTCGAGAGAAAAGAAGAAACTCCTCGTGGAATAACAGTACAAGATTCAGAAGAGCTAAAATCTAGTTCCAAAACACAATGCTCCTCTTATTTGACTCAACAAGATAAACTTTGAATTGAACACATGCACTTACTCCTGAGAACAAGTTCCAGATACACTGTATCAATCTGCATCATATCACTTTGACCAATATTTTTGCGTTTGTTTCTAAATATCAACTTTAGCAAAAAAAAAAAATTACATAAAAGGATTCTTCTCCAACAATGTATGAAATGAAACTATTTGGGTGGGATCACAATCCAGCCTTAAAAAATAACTGCAGTCTTAAACTGAATAGGTTGATAGACACGACCATACTCGCATTGCAGCAGCAATTATGTTTGGTGGCAGAATAACTTGAACTGAGGCATCGCACTAATTTTCTAGTTGGTGTTGGTGAGTGGTTGCACTCACAGGACCCACTGGGTGTTAGATCTTGATTCTTGCAAGGGCTTCATGCAATTGTCTGTCCTTATTTCCATGTGGAATAAATGCACCAAACACTTCTTTCAAGATTTAGTCTTTGAATACGGGCTACTCTCACATGCCCTGTTCTATTTCACTTTTGCCTCTTGTGCTATAAAACTTGACACTTTTGGTGGGTTCTGCAACATGGACTGCTTCCTCTGACCCACATTTACAAGTGGCCCTTCTTGGCATCTACATCAAACACAATGTACTTGAATTAGTTCCAATTTAATATATATCACCACAGGAAGAAAGAACAATCTTACTTTGATCTCCATCTCTTACGGAAAGTCTCCCCCTCTCTATCTCTGCCTCGTGCATGTGACTGCCAAAAGGTAGGTGTCACATCCTGTCAATTTGTGTCTGTTCCTGTAACGTTTATGCAGAGAAAACAAACAAAAGTTTACTTGCTCATCATGATCCTCACTGTATCTTTGTTCCAAAATATATACTGTCATCCAGTTCATTGAGGGGCCTTGTGGCCTGATCAGTAGCCACTGAATTTACCACACGATTGAGAAACAAATTTTAGCACTGGAATTAAACCTTGATCAGCATTAAAAAAAAAGGATTGGTACATACCTGGGTTAATACTGGATCATGTGCAGTTGCAATCAGCATCATCCTGAGCATCAAACTGCCAATATTTCATTATTGAGACTTAGCAACAAACAATCGATGGAACTTATCCGGGGGAGTGTTATTTGAGTACATATGAATTGTTGATGTAAAGGACCAGTAATTCCATGTCCAGTTTGGACTAGCTTGGTGAAGTAGGAATTCTAGTGCAATCCAAAGCCCAAATTATTTTACAAGATAAGAACACTAAACAGTAGGTGACATAGCACATGAATCTGTCCAGTGAACTGGATATCACAATAGAAATGAAGTAGGCATAAATCTGGAGCAATAATGTCCTCATTCAATTCATTGGTTGCCTGGTATTCTTTACCACCCAACATTTCATGTGGCAGTCTATTAAGTAACGACACTTAATATCATAAGTTAACAGATTGTGCAATAAATCATTCATAAAAAAACAATAGAGTCCTCATTGAAGAAAGCCCTTGTCCCAATTGATACAGTTGTTAAACATTTCAATATTGCAAGAAAATTTGTCCTAAATTACCATCAGAAGCCAGCCCACAGGACTTCAATTAGACACTCAGTGGATGTCCTTGTAAATAATCTACTATATGTAAATAATGACATAAATATAACAATATTTATATTCATAGGACATACAGCATGCATGTCAGTGAAGATGAATTGTTTTTAGGCCATAGCTGATGTTAAACTTTGCTAGTTCTCATATTGCTCCTTAATTACTAGATCATTTAGAAGGTGCTAGCTTATTCAATTGGTAAGGACTTTCCATGGGAATCTCTGCTAAGATTTTGGTTCAGAACTTGTGAAACAGCCTACATCAAGTTCTACATATGTATTTTTGATAATGTAAATTTTCGGCATAATGGGAGGGTAATCATGAGAAAAGATTCATGAGCTGACATCAAATACCAAGAAAAAAAAAATCATATTTTGCTTTTCACCCTTAATGCCAGATTATGCTATATGTAAATTATCTTAAACTTTGAGATAAGTGTACAGAAATTGCCTGTAAAGATCACAGTACGTCCACTCTCATAATGTCACACTTTTCTTCTGTTACATTAAATACACATCCCTTTCCTCATTTCTTCCTCTCTCAGATCTGAAGACAGCTTCCTTGCATTATTGGTGGTCCAAGTACATCAGGTGTCAGAAACGAAACATTGAATTGTTGCAGCCAAGGAATTCCAAATCATATTTAGTATATTGAATGCATAGGATACAACTTCCAATGGGAGAGCAAAGCAATCAACAGATCCATGGAGGCACCGGAGGAGGATTGAAGGAAAGCTAATGACAGTTTGAATTTCTTAAGGATATGCCACAACGAACCAGCAATTTCACATATTGGATCTGACCACAAAAATTGTATGTATTAGAGCCCTCTTGTTACAGATTCACTTTGATATTCTTCATTAATTATGGTTTAGATTGGATTCTACATAATTGGTCATTGAAACTTTTGTTTCAACAATACATCTTCCTTTGAAGAATTCATATTGTTACACTTGATGTGTTTTATCTTTAGACAACTGTGTTTTTAGTAAAGTTCTGATGTTTAATTTTTTGGAATCATTGTTTATGGAATAACTATCAACCATTTTATCGATGAAGTTGAACTTGTTACTGTTGCAGTGTCAATTACTATAGAAGGACAGGATATAAAATGCAATCCTCAACAAAGAGCAGAATGGATGATCTTTTATCTGCTGAGGTTGGAAAGCATGATTATGATTGGTAAGCAATCCTATACTGTATCTTTTTATTTTATTTTTATTTTGGTTCTCATTAACGTGTTCTTACTTCCCCCCAAAGAAAAAAAAAAAAGGATTCCTCCTTCCGAAATTTTCTGAAACTGCATCTGCATCTGATGTGCTTCTAGTCTTCTACCATCATTTGAGTATTCATTTTTTGTGAATATAATTGGAGAGCTTCACATAGACATCTCTAAAACTGGCAGTCTTAGTTAAAAACTCATAATTTATTTAATAATAACAAACTCTAAGAATAATAAGTTTGGGCTTCATTGTAGCGAAACATTATTTAAAAGTGAAGAGTTTACATCAAAGTTGCAATAGGACTAATAGGTGTTCTTTTCCTTCAAGGAATTCAAATACGTAGTGTTTCATTGCATTTATTTGCAGTACTGAGTATAACCTTGTATGTTGTAACTAATGTACCATTCTATCACAGACTATCAGGAGTGAGATATTTTATTTCCAACTTAATTCAACACTCCAATTAAAAAGCAAGAAACTCTCCCAAGGTCAATTTTATCAAATTCCTTAGATTGGAGGATTGTCTTCTTACCATATTATCTACTTTATTCTTGATTGTTCCGGCCAAATACCGTTGATGATCAAGATCGATCAATGAATAGGCTGATGTGCACACTCCTTGGAGGTTGCTGCTGTAGATAATGAAAATATCTGAAAAGCACTCTAAAAAGAAAGTTAGAATGGCGCCGTAGATGGATCCCGACAAACCACTCCAACGCTCAAGTTAGGGTTTTGCAAAAGGAAGGAGATTAAGGGCATGAGAAAATTAGAATTTCGTGTGTGCATACATATACCCATGGATATGAGCCGTCTTTTATAGAGTTATCAATGTCTTCGTTCTCCGAAACATAAACATCCATTTATGCTTTGTTCTGAGATATGCGCTACCGTTTATGATATGTTCCGATATACACGCTTCCGCTGTTCATGTCTTCCTGGATACTTTTCTTGTTTTTCAAGAGAAATAGTTTTAAAGTTTCATGGTCTTGTGGGCGAACCGGCGTTATGGACTCAACCTAGAAGAAAACGAAGAGAGACCCAAGGTTGAGATGAGATTGGCACTCGAGACCAAGCAGAGATCGAGGTCGGCGCCTGAAGCTTGAGGTCGAGGTCAGGACCCGAGGCTTAAGATCGAGGTCAGGACCCATGACCGAGCAGAGGTCGAGGTTGGCGTCTGAGGCTTGAGGTCAAGACCCAAGACCGAGCAGAGGCGAGACTTGAGGCCGAGGTTGGGATCCGACGCTAAGGTTGCCAACTTGCTATCATTTAAGATTTGTCTAATCTTTCTTGAATTTGATTAACAACCCGATGAGCCATGGTGTCGACACCTTATCTGGACAACTAGTCAAGTCCTTGTTCCTGAGAGGATAAGATATTGTATTTAATGATTATGATATGCAAAATCACGTATCAACCTTATCATTGGCACGTTTCACGGTTGTATTAATAGCCGACATGCGTTATCTTCCTCGAGCCGCCAGTATACCTTGCCACAGTGATGGTAACAGTGTGCGAGAATGTTTCTACTGACGCAGTCACAAATCGGATGGTGATGCTGGTTTGCAGTTTATATGATTTTTGCATATGACGATTGAATTTAAATCATCACGCCGACCGAGATATTGTTTGACTGAGCATTAATAAGAGAGATCACATTGCGATCTTGTTAACATGGTTGTACGATCGATGGCTATTACTTTGCCGTAGCTTTTCTCCCCAACAGAGCCATGGTTGTAATTAGTTCTTCCTGTGTTAACCATCGCATTGTCTTGGCTTAGATTTTTCATAGACGGCGCCAATTTATTCCGACCAAATACCGTGGATGATCAAGTCACTGGTTAATGAACGGGCTGATATGCATGCCCCTCAGAGGTTGTTACTAGATATGACGAAAATACCTAAAAAGCACTCTAAAAAGAGAGTTAGAACGACGTCGAGGATGGATCCCGACAAGTCATTCCAATGCTCAAATTAGGATTTTGCTAGAGAAAGGAAATTAAGGACTTAGGGAAATTAGAGTTCCGTGTGTGCATACCTGCGCCTATAGATATGGGCAACATTTTATAGAGTTACCAATATCTCCGTACTCCGAAATATAAACATTCGTTTAAGGTTTGTTCTGTGATACGCGTGACTGTTTATGGTATATTTTGATATATACACTCTTGTTGTCCATATTTTCTGAGATAATTTTCTTGCTTTTCAAGAGAAATAGTTTTAGGGTTTCATGGTTTTGCAGGCAAACCGACCTTATGGACTCAACCTAGAAGCGGACGAAGAGACACCCGAGGTTGAGATGAGATCGGCACTCGAGATCGAATAGAGATCAAGGTTAGCGCCCGAGGTTTGAAGTCGAGATTAGGACCCGAGACTGAGCAGAGGTCGAGGTCGGCATCTAAGGCTTGAGGTTGAGGTTGAGGTAAGGTCGAGGTCGGGACTCGAGACTGAGCAGAGGTTGAGGTCGAGGTCGACGTCCAAGGCTTGAGGCCAAGGTCGGAACTCGAGGCTTGAGGTTGGGATCCAAGACCGAGCAGAGGTCGAGTTTGGATCCCGAGGCTTAAAGTCGAGCTCGGGACCAAAGATCGAGCAAAGGTTGAGGTTGGAACCCGAGGTTGAAGTTGCCAACTTGAGATGAGATCGGCACTCGAGACCGAATAAAGATGTCGAGGTGAGCGCCTGAGGTTTGAAGTCGAGATTAGGACCCGAGACCGAGCAGAGGTCGAGGTTGACGTCCAAGGCTTGAGGTTGAGGTCAAGGTCGGAACTCGAGATTGAGCAGAGGTCGAGGTTTGACCTCGACCTCGACCTCTGCTCGGTCTCAAGTCCACGTCCAAGGCTTGAGGCCAAGGTCGGAACTCGAGGCTTGAGGATCAGGATCCGAGACCGAGCAAAGGTTGAGTTTGGATCCCGAGGCTTAAAGTCGAGCTTGGGACTCGAGATCGGGCAAAGGTTATGGTTGGAACCCGAGGTTGAAGTTGCCAACTTGAGATGAAATCGGCACTCGAGACTGAACAGAGATCGAGGTCAACGCCCAAGGTTTGAAGTCGAGATTAGGACCCGAGACCGAACAGAGGTGTGGAGTCGATGTCCAAGGCTTGAGGTTGAGGTTGAGGTTGAGGTTGAGGTCGAGGTCGGGACTCAAGACTGAGCAGAGGTTGAGGTCGAGGTCGACGTCCAAGGCGTAAGGCCAAGGTCGGAACTCGAGACTTGAGGTCGGGATCCGAGACCGAGCAGAGGTCGAGTTTGGATCCCGAGGCTTAAAGTCAAGCTCGGGACCCGAGATCGAGCAAAGGTTGAGGTTGGAACCCGAGGTTGAAGTTGCCAACTTGTTATCCTTCGAAAGTTGTCTAATCCTCTTTGATTTTGATTAATAACCCCACATCATTCCGGATCTCGCGGGTCACGTGGCAGCTGTAGGCTTCCGCCGTATCATTGATCAAACCTCTAAATTTAGCTTCTCTTTAATCATTCTACAAATTTTCACAAAATTCACTAAGCTACAGCAATAATTCAAGTCTGGTTATGGTGGGAGGACAAACACAACATTAAATTTTATTTCTGTCTCTCTCTGTCTCTCTCTTATGCATGGTTTACCTTCTGAAGTATGTTTGAAATGCAGAAAGCCCAATGAATTTTTTTCCTTTCAAAAATTCCTATTTGAATCAATTATCTAATCTAATAAGTGTTTGATCTAAATTAAAATGCTGACAGGCTTCTCACTCCTCCTGAAACCCCTCTATGTCCCTTCTCAGACGCTGGCAACACCCAAACTACCAAAGCAGCAACAAGTAGCAAAGCTAATGCTAGATCAGTTTCTACTGGAAAAGCTTCAAGAGTGAGTTATCCTCTTCAAAGTTATATCAACTCTATTCTAGAACAGCTACATAAATTTAGCCTATAATGAGGAGCAATTCAAGTTTACATGCTTTTCCAAATTTCTTCAAGCACCTAATTTTGAGCAATTCCATTTTTTTTTAAAGCAAGTGTTGTAGTTTGAGAGTACCTTTTCCAGTTTATCTCAGTCACAATCAGAGAGAGAGTTCTGCTAAGCCAACGAGAAGCAGCTCTACATCAAGATCTGCTGTATCCGGCGCTCTATCATCCTCCACATGCTTGTCAAACAGCACCAGGACAGCAATCCTCAACACTAGCACAGCCTCGGTCACCTCCAAAGCTTCAAACCCCGGCTATCGCTCCGCTTCCAGATCACGGCCATCTACCCCCGCCAAGACTCCAGTCGCCCCGCCATCTACTTCTGATAAACCAAAACAGCCGCAGAACTCTATGCCTTGCACAGCAGCTGCTCGACCAAATTCCCGGCCTTCGACCCCAATCCATCGCGGAACAACGGCAGCCTCGCCTCCAACCATGACCCGATCCGCATCCGTCAGCCATGCTCCAGCAGCAAATCACCTATCCAACGGCGCTTCGAGCCGTCCGAGCTCCCCGGCACCGCGAGGCCGAGCTAGAACGCCGACACCTGCTTCGCCGCGACAGGGAACGGCATCGACGGCTCGTACCCGGTTCGAACTCACAGGGCGTGGCTCCGGTGTCGAGCTCGATTCGCAAGCAGTCATCCTCGCCGATCGTAGCCAGAGGCAGGCATCAAGATAACTCACCGAGTGCTCGTTCGAGCGGCAAATCAAAGAGGGGAAGGCGGCGGCGAACAAGGAGGAGAAGCCGATGGCAGAAGAATCTGCGGCCCGGAGGCCCATCAAGCATTTGTTAGTGGTGAGTAGCAGCACCTCAAGAATCTGCTAAGCTTGTAAAAATGAGATTTTTATCTGAACTCGTCGGAATTCATTCTAGGAGATCAAGCAAAGCATGGGCGGCCTCCGAGCGGCCTCGCTCTTCCCCCAAAGCATTCGCTCCGCGGTCCAAAGGAGCCGATCCTATGGTTCACCGGAGCTGCCAATTCCAGGTCCGGAGGAAATAACTCACCATCATCACCTTCATGGCAATGGAGGAGCCTAGGATAACTTGGCAGTAATGGAAGATCCCCAGAATCTACCAGTGGAGATCTGGCGGCTGTTGCCAAGGAGCAAAGTCTTCCCTTACATAAGTCAATAAACATGTGCTTAAATGCTGAAATATAATGCGCATTCAGAGTTTGACACTCCCCAACAGGGAAATTATATGGTCAAAGTGTGTTTT
>NC_133871.1:27637303-27775117 GCF_044706935.1 Curcuma longa
ATGATTTGTGTAATTGATCAGTCTGGTAGAAGAAAACAACAAATTAAACGATTATTTTATTAGCATGAAGGTATTACTTCTGTGCATGACTATAAACTCATTGTCGAAATCATATCCCTAGTTAGAGGATCTGGTGGCTACCAACACTCAACAGAACTTACACTTACGAGGATGATGAAGACTAGCTAATTCTTACCTTAATTAATTAATAAGAGACCCCATCAATCCTCCTCAATGATGATGTCGTTGGGCGGTAGGGATTATATTAACCAATGCTAGCTTAAAGGGAAGAAGAAGAAGAAGAAGAAGAGTTTTTCTCCTATTAACGATGCACTCACAAGCACAACCTTTTCCATTCATGGTAGTAATTCGAGAGAAAAGAAGAAACTGCCTCGTCGAATAACAGTACAAGATTCAGAAGAGCTAAAATTTAGTTCCAAAACACCATGCTCCTCTTATTTGACTCAACAAGATAAACTTTGAATTGAACGCATGCTCACTTGCTCCCTAGAACAAGTTCCAGATACACTGTATCAATCTGCATCATATCACTTTGACCAATATTGTTGCGTTTGTTTCTAAATATCAACTTTAGCAAAAAAAAAAAAATTACATAAAAGGATTCTTCTCCCAACAGTGTATGAAATGAAACTATTTGGGTGGGATCACAATCCAGCCTTAAAAAATAACTGCAGTCTTAAACTGAATAGGTTGATAGACATGACCATACTCGCATTGCCGCAGCGATTATGTTTGGTGGCAGAATAACTTGAACTGAGGCATCGCACTAATTTTCTAGTTGGTGTTGGTGAGTGGTTGCACTCACAGGACCCCACTGGGTGTTAGATCTTGATTCTTGCAAGGGCTTCATGCAATTGTCTGTCCTTATTTCCATGTGGAATAAATGCACCAAACACTTCTTTCAAGATTTAGTCTTTGAATACGGGCTACTCTCACATGCCCTGTTCTATTTCACTTTTGCCTCTTGTGCTATAAAACTTGACACTTTTGGGTGGGTTCTGCAACATGGACTGCTTCCTCTGACCCACATTTACAAGTGGCCCTTCTTGGCATCTACATCAAACACAATGTACTTGAATTAGTTCCAATTTAATATATATCACCACAGGAAGAAAGAACAATCTTACTTTGATCTCCATCTCTTACGGAAAGTCTCCCCCTCTCTATCTCTGCCTCGTGCATGTGACTGCCAAAAGGTAGGTGTCGCACCCGTCAATTTGTGCTCTGTTCCTGTAACGTTTATGCAGAGAAAACAAACAAAAGTTTACTTGCTCATCATGATCCTCACTGTATCTTTGTTCCAAAATATATACTGTCATCCAGTTCATTGAGGGGCCTTGCGGCCTTGATCAGTAGCCACTGAATTTACCACACGATTGAGAAACAAATTTTAGCACTGGAATTAAACCTTGATAAGCATTAAAAAAAAGGATTGGTACATACCTGGGTTAATACTGGATCATGTGCAGTTGCAATCAGCATCATCCTGAGCATCAAACTGCCAATATTTCATTATTGAGACTTAGCAACAAACAATCGATGGAACTTATCCGGGGGAGTGTTATTTGAGTACATATGAATTGTTGATGTAAAGGACCAGTAATTCCATGTCCAGTTTGGACTAGCTTGGTGAAGTAGGAATTCTAGTGCAATCCAAAGCCCAAATTATTTTACAAGATAAGAACACTAAACAGTAGGTGACATAGCACATGAATCTGTCCAGTGAACTGGATATCACAATAGAAATGAAGTAGGCATAAATCTGGAGCAATAATGTCCTCATTCAATTCATTGGTTGCCTGGTATTCTTTACCACCCAACATTTCATGTGGCAGTCTATTAAGTAACGACACTTAATATCATAAGTTAACAGATTGTGCAATAAATCATTCATAAAAAAACAATAGAGTCCTCGTTGAAGAAAGCCCTTGTCCCAATTGATACAGTTGTTAAACATTTCAATATTGCAAGAAAATTTGTCCTAAATTACCATCAGAAGCCAGCCCACAGGACTTCAATTAGACACTCAGTGGATGTCCTTGTAAATAATCTACTATATGTAAATAATGACATAAATATAACAATATTTATATTCATAGGACATACAGCATGCGTGTCAATGAAGATGAATTGTTTTTAGGCCATAGTTGATGTTAAACTTTGCTAGTTCTCATATTGCTCCTTAATTACTAGATCATTTAGAAGGTGCTAGCTTATTCAATTGGTAAGGACTTTCCATGGGAATCTCTGCTAAGATTTTGGTTCAGAACTTGCGAAACAGCCTACATCAAGTTCTACATATGTATTTTTGATAATGTAAATTTTCGGCATAATGGGAGGGTAATCATGAGAAAAGATTCATGAGCTGACATCAAATACCAAAGAAAAAAAAAAAATCATATTTTGCTTTTCACCCTTAATGCCAGATTATGCTATATGTAAATTATCTTAAACTTTGAGATAAGTGTACAGAAATTGCCTGTGACGTCCACTCTCATAATGTCGCACTTTTCTTCTGTTACATTAAATACACATCCCTTGCCTCATTTCTCTCTCAGATCTGAAGACAGCTTCCTTGCATTATTGGTGGTCCAAGTACATCAGGTGTCAGAAACGAAACATTGAATTGTTGCAGCCAAGGAATTCCAAATCATATTTAGTATATTGAATGCATAGGATACAACTTCCAATGGGAGAGCAAAGCAATCAACAGATCCATGGAGGCACCGGAGGAGGATTGAAGGAAAGCTAATGACAGTTTGAATTTCTTAAGGATATGCCACAATGAACCAGCAATTTCACATATTGGATCTGACCACAAAAATTGTATGTATTAGAGCCCTCTTGTTACAGATTCACTTTGATATTCTTCATTAATTATGGTTTAGATTGGATTCTACATAATTGGTCATTGAAACGTTTGTTTCAACAATACATCTTCCTTTGAAGAATTCATATTGTTACACTTGATGTGTTTTATCTTTAGACAACTGTGTTTTTAGTAAAGTTCTGATGTTTAATTTTTTGGAATCATTGTTTATGGAATAACTATCAACCATTTTATCGATGAAGTTGAACTTGTTACTGTTGCAGTGTCAATTACTATAGAAGGACAGGATATAAAATGCAATCCTCAACAAATAGCAGAATGGATGATCTTTTATCTGCTGAGGTTGGAAAGCATGATTATGATTGGTAAGCAATCCTATACCGTACCTTTTTATTTTGGTTCTCATTAACGTGTTCTTTACTTCCCCCCAAAGAAAAAAAAAATGGATTCCTCCTTCCGAAATTTTCTGAAACTGCATCTGCATCTGATGTGCTTCTAGTCTTCTACCATCGTTTGAGTATTCATTTTTTGTGAATATAATTGGAGAGCTTCACATAGACATCTCTAAAACTGGCAGTCTTAGTTAAAAACTCGTAATTTATTTAATAATAACAAACTCTAAGAATAATAAGTTTGGGCTTCATTGTAGCGAAACATTATTTAAAAGTGAAGAGTTTACATCAAAGTTGCAATAGGACTAATAGGTGTTCTTTTCCTTCAAGGAATTCAAATACGTAGTGTTTCATTGCATTTATTTGCAGTACTGAGTATAACCTTGTATGTTGTAACTAATGTACCATTCTATCACAGACTATCAGGAGTGAGATATTTTATTTCCAACTTAATTCAACACTCCAATTAAAAAGCAAGAAACTCTCCCAAGGTCAATTTTATCAAATTCCTTAGATTGGAGGATTGTCTTCTTACGACATTATCTACTTTATTCTTGATTGTTCCGGCCAAATACCGTTGATGATCAAGATCGATCAATGAATAGGCTGATGTGCACACTCCTTGGAGGTTGCTGCTGTAGATAATGAAAATATCTGAAAAGCACTCGAAAAAGAAAGTTAGAATGGCGCCGTAGATGGATCCCGACAAACCACTCCCACGCTCAAGTTAGGGTTTTGCAAAAGAATGGAGATTAAGGGCATGAGAAAATTAGAATTTCGTGTGTGCATACATATACCCATAGATATGAGCCATCTTTTATAGAGTTATCAATGTCTTCATTTTCCGAAACATAAACATCCATTTATGCTTTGTTCTGAGATATGCGCTACCGTTTATGATATGTTCCGATATACATGCTTCCGCTGTTCATGTCTTCCTGGATACTTTTCTTGTTTTTCAAGAGAAATAGTTTTAAAGTTTCATGGTCTTGTGGGCGAACTGGCGTTATGGACTCAACCTAGAAGAAAACGAAGAGAGACCCAAGGTTGAGATGAGATTGGCACTCGAGACCAAGCAGAGATCGAGGTCGGCGCCTGAAGCTTGAGGTCGAGGTCAGGACCCGAGGCTTAAGATCGAGGTCAGGACCCATGACCGAGCAGAGGTCGAGGTTGGCGTCTGAGGCTTGAGGTCAAGACCCAAGACCGAGCAGAGGCGAGACTTGAGGCCGAGGTTGGGATCCGATGCTAAGGTTGCCAACTTGCTATCATTTAAGATTTGTCTAATCTTTCTTGAATTTGATTAACAACCCGATGAGCCATGGTGTCGACACCTTATCTGGACAACTAGTCAAGTCCTTGTTCCTGAGAGGATAAGATATTGTATTTAATGATCATGATATGCAAAATCACGTATCAACCTTATCATTGGCACGTTTCACGGTTGTATTAATAGCCGACATGCGTTATCTTCCTCGAACCACCAGTATACCTTGCCACAGTGATGGTAACAGTGTGCGAGAATGTTTCTACTGACGCAGTCACAAATCGGATGGTGATGCTGGTTTGCAGTTTATATGATTTTTGCATATGACGATTGAATTTAAATCATCACGCCGACCGAGATATTGTTTGACTGAGCATTAATAAGAGAGATCACATTGCGATCTTGTTAACATGGTTGTACGATCGATGGCTATTACTTTGCCGTAGCTTTTCTCCCCAACAGAGTCATGGTTGTAATTAGTTCTTCCTGTGTTAACCATCGCATTGTCTTGGCTTAGATTTTTCATAGACGGCGCCAATTTATTCCAGCCAAATACCGTGGATGATCAAGCTCATCGGTTAACGAACGGGCTGATATGCATGCTCCTCAGAGGTTGTTATGAGAGATGACGAAAATACCTAAAAAGCACTCTAAAAAGAGAGTTAGAACGACGTCGAGGATGGATCCCGACAAGTCATTCCGATGCTCAAATTAGGTTTTGCTAGAGAAAGGAAATTAAGGACTTAGGGAAATTAGAGTTTCGTGTGTGCATACCTGCGCCTATAGATATGGGCAACATTTTATAGAGTTATCAATATCTCCGTACTCCGAAATATAAACATTCGTTTAAGGTTTGTTCTGTGATACGCGTGACTGTTTATGGTATATTTTGATATATACACTCTTGTTGTCCATATTTTCTGAGATAATTTTCTTGCTTTTCAAGAGAAATAGTCTTAGGGTTTCATGGTTTTGCAGGCAAACCGACCTTATGGACTCAACCTAGAAGCGGACGAAGAGACACCCGAGGTTGAGATGAGATCGGCACTCGAGATCGAATAGAGATCAAGGTTAGCGCCCGAGGTTTGAAGTCGAGATTAGGACCCGAGACTGAGCAGAGGTCGAGGTCGGCATCTAAGGCTTGAGGTTGAGGTTGAGGTTAAGAGGTCGGGACTCGAGACTGAGCAGAGGTTGAGGTCGAGGTCGACGTCCAAGGCTTGAGGCCAAGGTCGGAACTCGAGGCTTGAGGTCGAGATCCAAGACCGAGCAGAGGTCGAGTTTGGATCCCGAGGCTTAAAGTCGAGCTCGGGACCAAAGATCGAGCAAAGGTTGAGGTTGGAACCCGAGGTTGAAGTTGCCAACTTGAGATGAGATCGGCACTCGAGACCGAATAGAGATTGAGGTCAGCGCCTGAGGTTTGAAGTCGAGATTAGGACCCGAGACCGAGCAGAGGTCGAGGTCGACGTCCAAGGCTTGAGGTTGAGGTCGAGGTCGGAACTCGAGATTGAGCAGAGGTCAAGGTTGACCTCGACCTCGACCTCTGCTCGGTCTCGAGTCCCGCGTCCAAGGTTTGAGGCCAAGGTCGGAACTCGAGGCTTGAGATCAGGATCCGAGACCGAGCAAAGGTTGAGTTTGGATCCAGAGGCTTAAAGTCGAGCTTGGGACCCGAGATCGAGCAAAGGTTGAGGTTGGAACCCGAGGTTGAAGTTGCCAACTTGAGATGAAATCGGCACTCGAGACCGAATAGAGATCGAGGTCAACGCCCAAGGTTTGAAGTTGAGATTAGGACCCGAGATCGAACAGAGGTCGAGATCGGTGTCCAAGGCTTGAGGTTGAGGTTGAGGTTGAGGTTGAGGTCGAGGTCGGGACTCAAGACTGAGCAGAGGTTGAGGTCGAGGTCGACGTCCAAGGCTTAAGGCCAAGGTCGGAACTCGAGACTTGAGGTCGGGATCCGAGACCGAGCAGAGGTCGAGTTTGGATCCCGAGGCTTAAAGTCGAGCTCGGGACCCGAGATCGAGCAAAGGTTGAGGTTGGAACCCGAGGTTGAAGTTGCCAACTTGCTATCCTTCGAAATTTGTCTAATCCTCTTTGATTTTGATTAATAACCCCACATCATTCCGGATCTCGCGGGTCACGTGGCAGCTGCAGGCTTCCGCCGTATCATTGATCAAACCTCTAAATTTAGCTTCTCTATAATCATTCTACAAATTTTCACAAAATTCACTAAGCTACAGCAATAATTCAAGTCTGGTTATGGTGGGAGGACAAACACAACATTAAATTTTATTTCTGTCTCTCTCTCTCTCTTATGCATGGTTTACCTTCTGAAGTATGTTTGAAATGCAGAAAGCCCAATGAATTTTTTTCCTTCAAAAATTCCTATTTGAATCAATTATCTAATCTAATAAGTGTTTGATCTAAATTAAAATGCTGACAGGCTTCTCACTCCTCCTGAAACCCCTCTATGTCCCTTCTCAGACGCTGGCAACATCCAAACTACCAAAGCAGCAACAAGTAGCAAAGCTAATGCTAGATCAGTTTCTACTGGAAAAGCTTCAAGAGTGAGTTATCCTCTTCAAAGTTATATTAACTCTATTCTAGAACAGCTACATAAATTTAGCCTATAATGAGGAGCAATTCAAGTTTACATGCTTTTCCAAATTTCTTCAAGCACCTAATTTTGAGCAATTCCATTTTTTTTAAAGCAAGTGTTGTAGTTTGAGAGTACCTTTTTCCATTTATCTCAGTCACAATCAGAGAGAGAGAGTTCTGCTAAGCCAACGAGAAGCAGCTCTACATCAAGGTCTGCTGTATCCGGCACTCTATCATCCTCCACATACTTGTCAAACAGCACCAGGACAGCAATCCTCAACACTAGCACAGCCTCGGTCACCTCCAAAGCTTCAAACCCCGGCTATCGCTCCGCTTCCAGATCACGGCCATCTACCCCCGCCAAGACTCCAGTCGCCCCGCCGTCTACTTCTGATAAACCAAAACAGCCGCAGAACTCTATGTCTTGCACAGCAGCTGCTCGACCAAATTCCCGGCCTTCAACCCCAATCCATCGCGGAACAACGGCAGCCTCGCCTCCAACCATGACCCGATCCGCATCCGTCAGCCACGCTCCAGCAGCAAATCACCTATCCAACGGCGCTTCGAGCCGTCCGAGCTCCCCGGCGCCGCGAGGCCGAGCTAGAACGCCGACACCTGCTTCGCCGCGACAGGGAACGGCATCGACGGCTCGTACCGGTTCGAACTCACAGGGCGTCGCTCCGGTGTCGAGCTCGATTCGCAAGCAGTCATCCTCGCCGATCGTAGCCAGAGGCAGGCATCAAGATAACTCACCGAGTGCTCGTTCGAGCGGCAAATCGAAAGAGGGGAAGGCGGCGGCGAACAAGGAGGAGAAGCCGATGGCAGAAGAATCTGCGGCCCGGAGGCCCATCAAGCATTTGTTAGTAGTGAGTAGCAGCACCTCAAGAATCTGCTAAGCTTGTAAAAATGAGATTTTTATCTGAACTCGTCGGAATTCATTCTAGGAGATCAAGCAAAGCATGGGCGGCCTCCGAGCGGCCTCGCTCTTCCCCCAAAGCATTCGCTCCGCGGTCCAAAGGAGCCGATCCTATGGTTCACCGGAGCTGCCAATTCCAGGTCCGGAGGAAATAACTCACCATCATCACCTTCATGGCAATGGAGGAGCCTAGGATAACTTGGCAGTAATGGAAGATCCCCAGAATCTACCAGTGGAGATCTGGCGGCTGTTGCCAAGGAGCAAAGTCTTCCGTTACATAATAAGTCAATAAACATGTGCTTAAATGCTGAAATATAATGCGCATTCAGAGTTTGACACTCCCCAAAAGGGAAATTATATGGTCAAAGTGTGTTTTATAGATAGCATTTTGATTGGGTCTGCAAACAAAAAAAAATAAAAAAATTCAAATACGAGTTTGATTGTCTATGATATGATTTTTTTGACAAATCAATATATCGCAGAAGATGATTTTTGATATTCGTATGTGAATCAATACATTTAATAATTTTCGCTACGTCGCTAACCACCACAGGCTTGCAGTTTAACAACTACCTAATAGATTCACAAATGATTTAGAACTTAATTCAGGGATAAGTGTAAATCACCACCCATAACATGCCCATAAAGAAGACCACTCATGTTCAAGATCATTGACTAGTAGCTAAATTCGAAAAGAAAGACATAAAAAGGGCTTGGTGCAAGTCAATAACCAAATTAAGGTTGAGAAATAAGTAGGGGTGTAATCAAATCGAATAGTAAGAGGTTCGAGTTCGAGTTCGATTCATTTTTCCTAAGTTCAAGTTCGACTCGAGTTCAACTCGAACTTTAATTTTAAGCTCGAGCTCAGCTCGTAATGAAATTAAATAATTCACGAATGACTCGAGCTCAGTTCAAAAATAGCTTGTTTGAAAATTAAATGAGGTTAGTTTGAGCTTAGTTTAAAAATTGCTTGTTTAAAAGTTAAACGAGCTTAATTTGAGCTTGGCTCGTTAATATATAATATTTATAATTCATATAATATATATATATATATGAATTATAAATATTATATATATTGTATATATATATATATATATATACGTTCGCGAGCCTTTAACGAACATGTTCGTGAGCCTTTAAACGAACATATTCGTGAGTTCACAAATCAAATATTGTTAAGCTCGAGCTCGCCTCGATAATATTTTTGAGCTCGAAATCAAACTCGAACTCGATTCGTTAACTTAATCGAACGAACTCAAATGAATTTTTTTTCGAATCGAGACTCGAATAACTCACGAACAACTTGGCTCATTTACACCCTTGGAAATAAGTGAGAGAAGGTATAACGAGATAAGAAGTATTATGTACCTTAAGCATAGTTTTAACATTAGTCTAATGATCACCACAACAGTGTGGAATCAATTCAATATGTTGGAGAGAAGGACAATTAATGGAGTGCATGAGCAATCGAAGTATTTACAGAAATTATCTTTAACAGATGCTTATGATCTTAAGATCTCACTAGAAATCATCATCTATCAAGTGATAATAATCGAAGCTTTGCCTGATGATTAAAGCTTCATCATACAACTATTTTCGTTTCATCATACAATTACTATAGCTTTACGTTTCAATATGGCAGACAATAACATTCTTGCAGATACAAACAAACAAACTGACCTAAAATTATAACAACAAGCTAGCCATGCTTGACATTAACTGATGTGGCCTCTCAACGTCCTGCAGGGTTCATGATCTCTGAGAAGACAGCATTAGGAGCCAGTCCTTGAGAGTCGTCGCTAGCAAAAATGCTCCGGTCTTGAATGCTCACTGTGGAACTTATGGTGGTTGCGGTAGTTGATTCCGTCGTCGGAGTGTTAAGGTCTTGCTTATGGAACATGCCGAGTGGTATTGCGTCGTCGGATATGCCGTCGATGATGTTGCCGCTGTTCTCTGCGCTTTCCTGGATATGCAGGGCAAATTGAAGGTTCCAAACGACCTCGCCCATGGAAGGTCGTTCCGCCCCGAGATCAGCCAAGCATTTCTCTGCAGTCTCTGCGAACTTCTTGAAGCATTGTGGAGCAATCCTACCCTTCAAGCAGGGGTCCATGATATCCTCGAGAACGCCCTTCTTTTGGCAGTGCAGTGCCCAATCAGCCAAGCTCACTTGCTCCTTTGGAAGTGTCCGGTTAAGAGCTGGCCGAGCACAGAGGACCTCGAACAATACGACCCCAAAAGAGTAAACGTCAGATTTCTCAGTGAGCTGCTGCCTCCTGAAGTACTCTGGATCAAGGTAGCCAAAGCTTCCCTTCACTACTGTGCTGACATGAGTGTCGTCCATTGCCGGGCCAGCTTTCGAAAGTCCGAAATCTGAAACTTTGGCAACCCAATTTGCATCCAACAATATGTTTGTGGTCTTCACGTCTCGATGTATGATGGTGTATGTCGCACCTGAGTGAAGGTAATGCAGCCCATGCGCAGCCCCAATGCAGATCTCAAGTCTTTGTTTCCATGAAAGTGGTGGCTTTCGTGTATTATACAGGTGCTCACGAAGTGTGCCATGAGCCATATAATCGTAGACTAAGATCATTTCATAGTTCTCTTCACAGTAACCGATTAAAGAAACAAGATGCCTGTGTCGGAGCTTGGATAGCATCTCGATTTCGGTCTGGAATTCATGGACACCTTGCTCTGACATTGGGTTGCCACGCTTGATCGCCACCTTCATGGTTCCGTCATCAATCTCCCCAAGGTAGACCTTCCCGAACCCACCAACACCAAGAAGGAGAGATTCATCAAAGTCTTTTGTGGCAGTTTGGATCTCTTCAAAGGAGAAGTAACGGCAAAGATTAGCAGGAAGTGGCGAGGCGTTGCTCCCGGTTGTTGTCCTGGCTGATGCAGCGAAATGTGAGTTGCCGATGAGGGAGAGAGGCAACGCACCATAAGTCCCCTCACTGGTGGCTGCTTCCTCCGCCTTCTGCTTCTTCCAGCGCCTGCATAACATAATGAGGCCAAAAGCAACAAGCAAAAAGGCAACTCCCCCAATTAACCCACCAAGAATAGCAGGAAGAGCCTTATGATTCTTCCGACTGGCACTCCCATTAGGACTATCAGAAGTCTGATCACTACGTGGTTCTGGATTAAAACCAGCTAGACTGTTGCTGCTGTTTTGCAACTTGAAGACCTCGAGCCCGTTTAAAATTGCATCGTAGTACTCTGGCTGCGAGGTGATTTGTGGATGAAGGGCAACCCACAAGTCCATCTGCCCACTTCCCGTCGTAATCACCACGTAATCCCTGTACGTTGCAACGCCTATATTGCCACTCCAAGCAATAACATCTGCGTATCTCTGTGCTGTCTGGTTATTAATGAAAATATCAAAAACTCTTTGGTTCGTCGTGGTTATGGGATACTGGATCTCACAAAAATGAAGCCGGACAAGGTAGTAGAAGCCAGCATCTACTTGAAGAATCCATGTAAGATTGTACTGCAAATTCACTGATGCTTCTAGACCCATTGACCTTGCTGTCTCGTAGACTTCAGTTGGCGCAATGGAAGATGGAACGCCGCGGGCGTATGTGATGCTAACATTTGGATTTTTAGAAAATGTCACACCAACAGCAGCGCCCAAAAGATAACGTGTATCATCTTCCCAAAGCCTGGAAAATCCCCCCTTGGGATCGGTGATTGCTTGGCCACCAACGTTGAGCCGGTAAACAGTTTCGATAGCCGATTCTGGATCGATCTCGTACGTTATGGAATTGACATCACCACCAGTGACAAGCATAGCATTGCCCAAGTTAAAGATGTCAGGGATTGGCACAATCTCGATGCCGTTTATAAAGGCATAAGAATGGTTATGAGTGGGGGAGGGGGAAAAGGTGAGGTTTAGGATGCCGGTGGAGACATTGAGGGAAAATTCACGGGTGAAGTAGTCAACAGTTGTATTTTGAGCGAAAAGAGAAGCACTAAAATTGTGAAGGAGGGTGAAAGTGTCAGCTGTGACAGAGAAGAAGGCATCGTCAGAGGTGTGGTTGCCGTAATCGGAAGGGTAGAAATAGAGGCGGAGGAATACCCGCCCGCCGACGGCGAGAGAGAAATTGTAGGAAAAAGGAGAAGTGAAGACCCGAGCCGTCAAGTACGGTACTCGAGGCACCGATGAACTTTGGCGTGCAGCTCGGGCGCTCTCGCCGCTCAAAGGGTGGGCGAAGTTGAAATCGGCGTCGGAGGTCCAATTTCTTCCATCGAGGACGAAGCTCGATTCAGAAGCTCCGCAACTGAGGAGGATCGTGGAGTTATCATCAGCAGCCAAGATGGCCGGAATCACCGACAAGATTATCAAAGAAGCGCAGGCGAGGGCGCAAGGGGGAACCACAGGATTCTTCATGGGGAAGAAGAGCTCGCTCGAACCTCGAGCAAGATTCGATTTTTCCACCACTGCTCTAGAGAAAACAAGAAGGATGACGCAGAAAGTTCAAAAGAAAGGGGCTTTGGGAGAATCGAATCGAATCGGAGACCAACTTCGCAGATTCAGTGAAACAAGAGGAAGAACGAGTAACGATGCCAATCCTGTACCGGAAAGGCAAAACCTTTAGCAAAAAAATTCAACAAAAACCAAGCAGACACCAGCAGCGACGCCGCATCAAAATCACAAGCAAAAGAACACATAAAATAGAAAGCAGAAAACCTGACCAGATGCAGCAGACGGATCGAGCATCGAGTGCCTCCGATCGTAGAACTGCGCGAGTGACAGTAGCGAGAAGCGTGAAGCGTGAAGCGTTTTGGCTGCTCAGTGCTCGCCCATGTCACTATATTCTTCTACATAGAATCTTGTAGTGATCCAAACGCGCTCCTGCTGTAGAATTCCAAAGTGAATCAGTCAAAGGCAATGTAGAACTTGTTTTGATTTAATTGGACAACGGACAATCAGCGTAGACTTGTTTTGTCCGACACGAAGTCAATCACGAATTCGGTACACAAAAATTCGCTGGACGGCGTATTTTAGGGGGATGGAATAATTGTGATAGATAGAACTGGCGAAGTGACCAGTGGGATGGAAGAGTTCCATGCTCAGTCAGTCAACTATGACTTACTACTTGACGCTTCTTTGGTGTCCCATGTTTTGCGCTCTATCCCATTGGCGAGTCATGTGTGTTTGCTGGTTGAGTAAAATATTATGATCAACTCAATATGTTGGAGAGAAGGACAATGGAGTGCATGAGAAAATGGAAGTATTTAAAGAAATTATCTTTAATATAGATGCTTATGATGTTGAGATCCTAGCTACTTAGAAATCATCATCTATCAAGTGATAATAATCAAAGCTTCCTCTGATGATAAAAGTGTATCGCGTGAAGACTCAAAGCAAGTTAAGATTTAGGATCTAACCTGTTGAATATGGAACTAATTAAGAGACCTAGCCGTTTCGATTTATTGTCATGAGTTACCAAACTGTCTGTGAACCACTGGTTTGAAGCAATTGGTCACTTGATGGATGTCACAGTTAGAGTCTACGTTGGAAAACAAGATGAGCCCTTGGAAGTCTTTGGACGACTTTCACGAGATTCCAACACAGTAGCTATCGATAGAAACGGTGATGGGAGCAGTGGTGCATTCGTTCCATGGAATTTCCACACGGAGGCAGTTCTACATTGCGTTCATATGAAAAGGTCAAAGAGAGAAAAGTCATGACGTAACCAAGTTGATCGATCTCCACCTTCACATTTTTCCTCTTTGCTGTCCTCTTCCACCTTCTGTAATATAGACTGTGCTCTACAGCATGTTCCACTTCCCCGTCAATGGCGGCCACCACCTGCACTAGTAAAGATTACTTCCTTAAGGCAAAATTAGTATGGCTTTACATTTCAATATGGCAGACAATAACATTCTTGCAGATAAAAATAAACTGACCAAAACTAAAATTATAACAACAAGCCATGACATTATACTGATGTGGCAAAAGAGTAAAGATGAAGGCGAGCCTCTCAACGTCCTATAGGGTTCATGATCTCTGAGAAGAGCCAGTCCTCCTCGTTGTGGAGGTTATGATATTAGATCCGATGGAATCTATATATATCTCTACAACGGTACGATATTATCCATTTTAAGTCCATACCCTCGTGGTTTTGTTTTTGGATATTATCCAAAAGACTTCGTACCAATGAGATATTTTTCATCTTATAATTCCAGGATCTTTTTCATATATTTCCAATGTGGGACCTGCTAAATTTGCCTCAACTATGATCATTTCACTCAAAATTATTATAAAAGGTCTAATTCAATTTTTCTAGGAGGACCTACATCTTCAAATCAACCTTCACCCTTCTCTGACAATCTACAGCTCTCGTCTCATTTTGGAGCATTCTCACTTTTCATCCCTCCTAATATAGTTTTATCAGCTCATAAGAACCAAGGATGGCATTCGGATTTTGGATTGACTCATTATGTTACATTGGAGTATGATGTTCTCACAGAAGCTTCGTCTTATTATGGACCTGACATGGTACAGATAGGTAATGACTCAGGTTTATAAATTATTCACCTTGGAAACACATCCTTTCACTCATGTGGTCGAACTTTTCACATGTGCAACACTCATCATGCTCCTTCTATCATCACAAATTTACTTCCCATGCGTCAATTTGGTCTTGATAATAATGTGTTATTTGAATTTCATCCTCATCATTATCTTATAAAAGATCCTACGATAGGACTATTCTACTCCGAGATGACCTCTATCATCTTCAACCCACATCTACCATTGCATTTGTTGGAGAACACTTACAAATTCTCTTGACACACATGTCTTAGCCATCCATCTATTCGTCTTGTTCAAAATATCATTAATCAATATGTATTACCAACTTCTTTAGCCTCCTCATCTCATTTATATGAAGCTTGCAAGAAAGCAAAATCTTATAAGCTATACCTTTTGTGTCTTCTACTCGCACCTCTAGTTTTCCTTTGAAAATTATTTACTTTGATGTGTGGTGTCCTGTTCCTATTCTATCTAATCAAAGTTTCCTTTATTATGTTATTTTTATTGATAACTTTAGCAAGTTCACTAGGATTTTTCTTGTAAAAGGAAAGTCTATTCTCTTTGATATTTTTTGTCATTTTCAAAAGTGTGTTGAATGCTACTTTAATCATAAAATACCCTCCATTCCAAGCGCTTCATTGTCATTTTACCTCCTCTGGCATCCTTCATCAAGTCGCTTGTCCCCACACTCCTGAACAAAATAGATCCGCTGAGAGAAAACATCATCATGTAATTGAAAATGTCTTAGCTCTTCTTAATCATGCCTCAATTCTATTTAAATTTTGGGATGACACCATCCTCAGTCTACCTTATCAATCATTTATCTACTCCCCTACTTTAAAACAAAAGCCCCTTGGAAAGACTTTATAATCGCTCTCCAAATTACTCATTCTTCTATATCTTTGGTTGCACATGTTATCTTTGGTTATGACCTTACTCTAAACACAAGCTAAACCCTCATTCTTAATAATGTATTTTCCTTGGTTATAGTAATTTGCATCATGGGTATCGTTACCTATATATATCAACTGGACGGATATATATTTCTTGACATATTACTTTTGATGAGTTTTTTTCCATTTGTAGTTGTTCCCTTGGACACTCATTCAGATAATCAAGTCACCTTTTTTGTTTCCCCTAATAGTATATCAGAATCCCCACATGTTGTTCTAACAAGACATACTCAAAGTCTAAGGGAGGATGGAATTTTGGGTCTTGCTCCATCTCCATCAATTCTTGCAGACTCAACACTTAGTGATGTCTCGCTCAATCTGACCACTCATCTCCGAGTAATTCCAATGATGATACTTCTCATCGTATGGTTGCTCTAAGTGAGATTTATACTCAATATGTCTACTAGTTTCCACCCATATCCTCTTCAACAAGCTCTAAATACTTCTTTAAATTATGTTGAACTGACTAGCTTTACATAAGCAATCAATGACCCAAATTAGCATGTTGCGATAGTTAGAGAGTTTGATGCTCTTCTCCACAATGAAACATATAGTTTAGTTCCTCATACTACGTCTATGAATATTGTGGGTTCTAAATGGAGTTACTGAATCAAATATCTCACAAATGGATCCATTGAATGTTACAAAACTTGCCTTGTTGCTAAATGTTTTAGTCGACAACTATAGTATTGACTTCAATAATACTTTATCATATCCTCAAAATTACAACTATCAAATTGTTACTATCTATAGCTATTAGCTCCAATTAGTCGATATGATAATTAGATGTCTCCAATGTTTTCCTTCACGATCAACTTGAAGTAATTGTATTTATAGAGCAACCACTAGATTTTATCCATCCACAACTTTTAATACATGTTTGTCAACTTTAGAAATCTATATATGGTCTTTGGCAAGCACCTCATGTACGGTTTCATTATCTATCTAATTGGCCTCACATTCAAAGATTTTCTCAATCAAAAACTGACTCTTCTCTATTTCACAAATGCAATGGGAAATTTATCATTTTTTTCTAATTTACGTGGATGACATTTAATAACCGACAGTGATCAAGAAGACATCGCTTCTTTACTTCATCTTTTTAATCAAGAGTTTCCTATTCGGGATCTCGACAATGCTTGCTTTTTCCTTGACATTGAGTTTCTTCGACATTCTAAAGGTTATCTTCTCTCCCAGAGCAAATATATTACTAGACTTCTTCAATGAGATATAATGAATGGTGCACACCCTATCTCCACACCGACCATTGAAGGAGGTTTTACTGCACCTTCATCCTCTCCTTTAATGGCTGACCCCAAATCTACCAAAGTATTATTGTGGTCCTATAATATATTACCATCACACAACTCGACATTGCTTTTTCTAATTAATCGTGTCTGTCAATATATGCATTACAATTTTACATTGTATTCTTTTATATCGTTAGTCCTCACTAGAGTTGAATATCTATAGTGATGCAGATTGAGTCAGATCTTTTGAAGGCATACATTCTACTAGTGGATATATCATATTCCTAGGACAAAATCTTATTTCTTGACTTTTAAAGAAGCAACCTATGGTCTCTTGCTCAAGCACTAAAGTTGAATATAAAACTATAACTAATGCGACATCAAAAGTTATTTAGTTACCATGCCTTCTTTCAGAATTATATCTTTCCACAACCACTACACCCAAATCCAAGAGATGTGGCTACTGGGATTATCATTTTTTAGTGTGAGAGTCCAAGCACAGCCCCAATACAGATCTCAAGTCTTGCCCACTTAGAAAGCGGCGAGAGGTAACGCACGAGAAGTCCCCTCACTGGTGACTGCTTCCTTCACCTTCTGCTTCTTCCGGCGCCTGCACAATAGAACGAGGCCTAAAGCAACAAGCAAAATGGCAACTCCCCCAGCTAACCCACCAAGAATAGCAGCAACAGCCGTATGATTCTTCTGATTGGCACTCCCATTGGGACTATCAAAAGTCTGACCACCATGTGCTTCTGGATTAAAACCAACTAAACTGCTGCTGCTGTTCGCCAACTTGAAGACCTCGAGCCCGTTCAAAATTGCATCGTAGTACTCTGGTTGCGAGGCGATTTGTGGATGAAGGGCAACCCACAAGTCCATCTGCCCACTTCCTGCTGCAATCACCACGTAATCCCTGTACGTTGCAACACCTATATTGCCACTCCAAGCAATAACATCTGCGTATTTCTGTGCTGTCTGGTTATTAATGAAAATATCAAAAACTCTTTGGTTCGTCTTGGTTATGGGATACTGGATCTCACAAAAATGAAGCCGGACAAGGTAGTAGAAGCCAGCATCTACTTGAAGAATCCATGTAAGATTGTACTGCAAATTCACTGATGCTTCTAGACCCATTGACCTTGCTGTCTCGTAGACTTCCGCTGGCGCAATGTAAGATGGAACGTCGCGGGCGTATGTGATGCTAACATTTGGATCTTTAGAAAATGTCACACCATAAGCAGCGCCCAAAAGATAACGTGTATCATCTTCCCAAAGCCTGGAAAATCCCCCATTGGGAGGGCTGATTGCTTGGCCACCAACGTTGAGCCTGTAAACAGTTTCGATAGCCCATTCTGGATCGATCTCGTACGCTATGGAAATGACATGGTCACCAGTGATAAGCATAGTATTGCCGGAGTTGAAGATGTCAGGGATTGGCACAATCTCGATGCCGTTTATAAAGGCATAAGAATGGTTATGAGTGGGGGAGGGGGAGAAGGTGAGGTTTAGGACTCCGGTGGAGACATTGAGGGAAAATTCACGGGTGAAGGAGTCGACAGGTATATTTTGAGCGAAAAGAGAAGCACTAAAATTGTGAAGGAGGGTGTAAGTGCCGGCTGTGACAGAGAAGAAGGCATCGTCAGAGGTGTAGTTGCCGTAATCGGAAGGGTAGAAATAGAGGCGGAGGAATACCCGACCGCCGACGGCGAGAGAGAAATTGTAGGTAAAAGGGGAAGTGAAGACCCGAGCCGTCAAGTAAGGTACTTGAGGCACCGATGAACTTTGGCGTGCAGCTCGGACGCTCTCGCCGCTCAAAGGGAGGGAGAAGTTGAAATCGGAGTCGGAGGTCCAATCTCTTCCATCGAGGTCGGAGCCCGGTTGAGAAGCTCCACAACTGAGGAGGATCGTGGAGTTATCAGCAGCAGCTAAGGTGGCAGGAGCGAGCGACAACATTATCAAAGAAACGCAGACGAGGGCGCAAGGAAAGAACCACAGGATTCTTCATGGGGAAGAGCTCGAACCTCAAGAAAGATTCGATTTTTCCATCACTGCTCTCGATAAACAAGAAGGATAACGCAGAAAGTTCAAAAAAAAAAAAAGCTTCTTGGAGAATCGAATCGCAGACCAACTTCGCAGATTCTGTGGAAGGAGAAGATCGAAGAGCGAGTAACGATGCCAAGCCTGTACCAGAAAGGTAAAACCTTTAGTAATTAAAACACTCAACAGCAACCAAGCAGACACCAGCAGAGACGCCGCATCAAAATCACAAGCAAAAGAACACCTAAAACACAAAACAGAAAACCTGACCAGATGCAGCAGACGGATCGAGTAGAGTGCCTGCGATCGTAGAACTACGCGAGTGACAGAAGTGAGAGACGAGAAGCTTTTTGACTGCTCAGTGCTTACCGATATCAACCAGCACAAATTCTACACAGAATCTTTATGGTCATGCAACGCGTCAGGCACGGCCACTGCTATTTAATTCCAAAGTGGAACTGAATGATTGTGGAAACGGCTTATCTGACTTTTCCTATTACAATTTACTTTTATATTTTATCAAATTATAAATAACCTTTTTCTAACTCACTACCCACTGCATCACTAAAACATATTTAAAGTCCCCCTGTTAATTATATTAGAGAGTGACACATTTATTATAATGAGTAAAGGGATTAATTTTTTTTATGGTCGGTGAGAAACTTCTGTGGGACCGGATTAAAAAATTGAGTTCATGAGACTAACTATTTATCATTTTTTTTATAAAAAGATTAATTTTTAATGGGCATATATCTTTTAAAAAAAATCTCTCTCACTCTTAATCACTTGACAGTCAATTATAAATTTAAGAACGAACTATGAGATGTCTAAAGTCACCTTTTGCTATAACTAAGATATATTAAAAATTTTAAAAAATAAATCAATTTTATAGAATTTGAAAAGTACTATTTTTTTTTTGAAACAAAATTGCTTTTTTTAAATCTCACATCAGATTAAATATAAAATGGAATCAATATTGAATAACATAATTATTTTGAGAAGAATCTCCAAAATATGGTAGTTTTGTTTTTATCGAATCTGTCCAAGATCAAAAATAAATTTTGATATTGATGACTCAAATTAATGGTCTCATCAATGAATTTTATCTAAAATTAAAATCAATCAATTCAAATCTATATAATTTTGAGTGTTACCATAATCTCCAGTTTTGGTTTCACATCCTACCTAGATTATTTTAAATTTTTAAAATTTATATAATTTTGAATAAATTTGATACAAATTTACTATTAGACTTAGACATATCATATTCATTCAACAATACTAATATATAAATGTTAGGACTCTTTTGATTTTGATCATGACTAAATTTTAAAATTTAAACATTGTATAATTATTAATGAATTTTAATTAAAATTCACTCATTAACAAACCAAGACTAATCCACTTTTAGGAGTTTCCTAAGTCTTACAATACTCTCTAATCTTAGTTTTACACTTAGATAGGTTATTGTGAGTTTCTAAAATTTATACAACTTTAAGTAAATTTGTTTATGCATATGCGAACTAGAAGGGGGGGGGGGGGGGGGGGGGGGGGGGGGGGGGGGGGGGGGGGGGGGGGGGGGGGTGAAGATCTTCGATCTATACGTCTCAATTCCATGCTCGTCTACAAAAGGTTAACACGCAATGGAAATAAAACACATAATAAAAGAAAACACAAGCACATGACAAACTAATTTATTTGATTCATCGCCTCCCAAGGCAACTACTACAAGGCCTAGCTCTATTGATCTACCAGCACTATAATCTTCTCGGACACCTTCTGAAGGCGAAGAAATCTCTTACAACATGTTTCTTATAAAACAACATAAATATACAAATACAAATGAAAGTAACAGTTTTACTCTTTACTTTGAAAGGTTTTCTCATTACTTTTGATTGTTTCTTGATGGTAGAAAATATAGCATTTCATCTTCAAACCCTCAATAATCGCCACTTGAAATCCTCTTTGTAAGGCTCTTGTTCCAGATAACTTTCACCTAGCAATATATATATATATATATATATATATATATATATATATATATATATAATGTTAATTCTAATAAGTTTTTGTTGAATAATGGTAGTTGGATAGAATTAAGAAAATTATTAGTATAGAGTGATATCTGATTCTCTGATGAGTATGAGGATGGAGATGAATATCCGATCCTCCGATGGGTATGAAAATAAAAATTGAATACCCGATGGGGATGAGGATGGGTATAAAATATATGGACTCTGATCCAGACCTGACTCATTGTCATCTCTAGTCAACCCAACAATCGATTATTACTGTAGTAAAAATACTATAGCAGAAAACCCTAACTTGGATTGTAGCCAACCCTGAAGTTACTGTAACAATCATAATTTTCAAGGTTCGCGATTTCAATAAACCTTAAACATTGTATAAATCCCCTGTACTATAGCAACCTTAGTTATTGTAGCAGAAATCCTAGTTATTGTAGTAAATCTTAAAAAATACCTCAAACCTCAATTTCGATATTTAGAGTCTATTAGTTGATTGATACACCTTATCAAATGACTAATACTCCTGTTTCAACCTTAACAAGATAAATTTTCATCTTATCTGGTATCTGGTTAACCTCAATCTATCGAAACTTCTTTGACCCAATATCTAATTAATCTTGATTGGTCAAGACTTTTTGTTGCTTAGCATTCGGTTAACCTTAACCTGTTGAGATTTAACCACTACTTAGCAATCAGCCAATCTTGATATGTCGAGATTTTATGTTGCCTAGCATTCAATCAACCTTGACTTTACAGAATTTCACATTTACCTAACATTTAGTCCTCCCTAACCTATTAGGCTTTCATCCACATATCAAGTATTCAATCCTCCATGATCTACTTGAACTTCATCAATCTCACGCCAAGTGTCCGGTCAACCTTGATCGAGTTAAATTTTGTTTCTCAATGCCAAGGTTCGATCAACCTTGATCAAGTTAAATTTCATTTCTCATGCCAAGTGTCCATGACCCACTTTGATTTGACCTTTTACTTTTGACACTAAATGTTTAGTCAACCATGACCCATTTGAACTTTTTTCTTGCCAAGCCCCTATTGGACTTCTCGTCACATGTCAACTCCTTGTTGAACTTTTGATCACCAAGTGTCCTGTCAATCGTAATATGCTTGGACTTCTTCGTCGTCAAGTGTTCAGTCAACCTTAACCTACTTAACTATTCACTCAACTAATTAACATATTGATCAACTGTCAAATATCTGATTAACCTTGAAATACCTGATGTCTCACTCAACCAACTAATATATTGATCAAACATCGAAACCTAACTCGAGTCAACTAGAGCTTGGTCAACCTTGACTCAAGGTCGATTGCACCGATAAACTTTATCATAAATTTACTGTTGGACTTAAGCATTTTATATTCAACAGTACCACTAATATGTTCACGAAACTTTCCTAACTCTGATCATGTCCAAAATTTCAAAATCTAGACATTGCATAGCCATGAATGAGTTTTGGTCAAACTAATTAATGGCCTTAGTCACATCTAAATCAACTCAAACTAGGATCAACGCACTCTTAGTAGTCTTTTTGAGTCTCACCATGCTCTCCAACCTTAGTTTTATACCCTATACGTGGATTATTATTTTTAAAATTTATACAACTTTGAGTAAATTTGAAATAAATTCACTGTTAGATTTAGACATATGATCATATTCACTCAACAATAGCATCAATGTGTTCCAGAAACTCCTCTAACTTTCATCATGCCCAAAATTTTAAAATTTAGATACTACATAGTCATTAGTAAGTTTTAGCCAAAACTGATTAATCAATTCAAATCATGACTAATCCATTCCTTTGTGTAAAATTCACTTTTTTATTAGTTACTTAACTAGTTTTTTTTTAAATTTTATCTATTATTATTTTGTAGAAATGATTGATCAATTTATAAAAATAGTTCAGTATTTTTTAAAAAATTTAGTTGTTAAATGTATTTTGGCTAGTAACTCAATTGAAAATATCAATCAAATATATGTTGGTTGATAATTTTTTAAAAAAGTATCGGTCAAATAGATATTTGATCGGTATTTAAAAAAAATGACATCCAGTTATTTTAAAAAATTATCAATCAAATATATATTTGGTGTCTATTTTTTAAAAAGTTTATTGCCCATTTATTTGGCCAATAACTTTATAAAAAATACCGACCAAAATAATGGTTAGGGAATGATATTTATGTTAGTACCGATGGAATCAAAATATCTCCACAATTATATAATATTGTCCACTTTGGGCCTAAGCCCTCATTGCTTTGTTCTTGGGCTCTATCCTTTTAACCCCATGATCTTTTCCATGTACTTTAGATGTGGGACTATATTTGCACCTTTGCAACCCAACAATCCCCCCTCAAACAAAGGACCACAGGCCCCCTCAACGTTATTTTTGATGTCTGAATCCTCGACCTACCAGACTTTTTGCCCCTCAGTCCACCCGACCTACTAGGACTTCCCACCTAGCCACAGCTAGGACTTTTTGCCCCTCGGTCCATCCGACCTACTAGGACTTCCCACCTAGTCGCCCCTTGTAACCCAACAATCCCCCCCTCAAACAAAGGACCACAGGCCTCCCTCAACGTCGTTTTTGATGTCTGAATCCTCGACCCATCAGGACTTTTTGCCACTCGGTCCACCCGACCTACTAGGACTTCCCACCTAGCCGCAGCTAGGACTTTTTACCCCTCGGTCCATCCGACCTACTAGGACTTCCCACCTAGTCGCAATTAGGACTTTTTGCCCCTCGGTCCACCCAACCTACTAGGACTTCTCACCTGGTGTTTGGTCCTCTTGATTCAGACACGGGAGCACTCACTTCCTTTGTTTAAGGTTCAAACCACATGGTTAGATCTGGATCATGGCTCATTTGGCGATTAGTCCGGTAAAGAGCGGTCTCGCTCTGATACCACTTGTTAGTACCGATGAAATCAAAATATCTCCACAATGGTATGATATTATCCACTTTGGACCTAAACCCTCATGGCTTTGTTCTTGGGCTCTCCTCAAAAAGTCTCATACCAATGGAGATACTTTTCATCCTTTTAACTCCATGATCTTTTTCATGTACTTTAGATGTGGGACTATGTTTACACCCTTGCAACCCAACAATTTATCGGCCATGGATTACTAGCAAAGTCTTGGTGAAATTATTTTTTGGTAGGTAATCCATATTAATAGCTAAAATAATAGGATTATCAGACAACAATATATCCTTCTTTTCTCGTAGTAATATAAGTCTTGTTATACCCTCAAACTTTAATTCCACAGATTAAATAAGCATGTGTTATGGGTTTTTAAAATTTAAATAATTTTATGTAATTTTGCACCAAGTCATCAATGTTAGCCCAACAACAACAACAATATGTTCTTGGAACTCTCCTAACTCTGACTATGCTAAAAATTTTAAAATATGGACATTCTACGATCATTAGTAAGAGTTTTGATTAAAACTCATTCATAACCTTAGAAATATTAGAATAAACCTAAATTATAACCAATGCACTTCTAAGAGCCTCTCGAGTCTGATTATATCCTTAAACCTTAATTTTATAATTTAGATAACATATTGTGAGTTTTAAATTTTAAATAATTTTATATAATTTTTGTACAAAGTCAATGTTAGACATAACATATCCATTCAATAATAACACTAATATATTTCCGACACGATTTGAACTCTAATCATGTCAAAAATTTTAAAATCTATCTAGACATTGTATGATCATTAGTGAATTTTAGTTAAAACTCACCAATAATTGTATGACTCTAGAATATGGAATTTTAGACATGGTGAAACTTAAGAGACTCATAGGAGTGAATTGATTCTAATGTGGCTAAGATCATAAGTGAGTTTTCATCAAAACTCACTTATAATAGTATAATGTTTAAATTTAAATTTTTTTAGCATCATCAGAGTCAAGAGAGTCTTAGAAATACATTTGTATGGTTATTGAATGAATATGATAGACTTCAGTGTAATAATGAGTTGTGTCAAAATTATACTAAATTGTCTAAATTTTATAAATTCAAAACATGTTAAGCCTATAAAATTAAGGTTTAGCTAGGACACAATAAGATTTTAGGAGCTTTTTTTAAGAGTGTATTAGTTCTGATTTGAATTGATTTAGATGTGTTTAAAGTTATTAATGAATTTTAATCAAAATTCATTAATGATTTTAAATTTGTCATATTTAATTAAAATCAAAATTATTATATTTTTGAGACTCTTTTAAGTATAATTATATTGTTCAATCTTGATTTCACCTTATATTTAATGTGAGATTTTAATTTTTTTTAAGAAAAAGAGAAATGGTACTTTTAAAATTCACTAGAATGTGATTTAATTTTTTAAGATTTTAAATATATTTCAATGACTTAAATTTGTTAGATAAACGCACAGAGGGAGGGACGTTTTAAAAAAGAAGTCCATGATTTAATAAATATAAAAAAAATACGATATGTCATTTAAATATTAATAAAAATCAGATAAGTAATTTAATAAAACACCGTGTATTGATTTAATTTGATAAGTATGCAACGGATCTAATGCTCTATTTGGATGGGGTGAGAGAAGGTTTATTAACAAAAGGGAAAGGAAAGGGAAGGTAGGGAAAGGGAGGGAAGAAAAGGAAAAAGAATGAAGATTAAATATATAAAATTATAAAAATATTTTTACTTTTCAAAATAAACCTATATGTGAAAATATATATATATAGCTTATGAGATTAACAAAAATTAATATTTATGACTTAAATAAATAAATAAATTTAAAGAAATAATGAATAGACATATAATAAATATATAAAATGTAGACTTTGTACACTTTAGTACGATAAAGAATAAATCAATATTTTTATATATATTTTTATAAAAATTAATGATGTAAAAATCTAAAACTAACAAACATTTAAAATCATCAAGTAACAAGTTTTTCATTAAATAATAATAGTTTAACAAACATCCAAAATCATTTAAGTACATAGCATCCAAATACACATTTTAACATAAGGATAAAATTAAAATAAATATTTTTTAAGTTTTCCTTCCTCTTTCTTACCCTCTAAATCGGGATGTAAAAAATTATGTTGATTATTAAACATACAAGGAGAAAGTTTATCTTTCTCTCCCCTTCTCCTTCTTAACTCACTCGATCCCAAGCCTTTCTTATCCTTTTCTGTTCTTTTCTCTCACCTACTCTCGCTGCAAAAGGTTGGAACCGCCAACCTAGCGGCCCCCCACCCCGGCCCCACAAGTATGAGGGGGAGTAAATCACGGTGAATGCGGGACCGGCCAGGACATGAGGTCGAAGGATTTGCACCGGACCCCAGATTCTCTCACCTACTCTCAAATGAACTGTAAGAAGACTGAGAAGATATGTCTGTGTTCAGTTGGTTAGAGGATAATAAATTTACTACAATTGAAAGACTGAGAGGGTATAGACTTGTTCTGTACGACTCGAAGTCAATCACAAATTCGGTCCACAAAAATTGGGGGGATGAAGGTATTAGAGCAGCTGTAATGCTCCGTTAATGGAGCGTTAATAGCATCTCTTGGATGACGTGGAGGAGTGAAATGGAGCGTTTAGAGCATCTCTTGGATGACGTGGAGGAGTGATTCACATGAACACGTTCAATGTTTTGAACGCGTTCCTATTGCCATATGTTTTTTTTTAATTTTTTTAGTGTTATTAACATGCTAAAGTTGCCCTTACAGTGGTGATGAATAGACCTCGGGACGAACGAACTACGGCGCAGAATAAAAGAAACAAAAAAACTGCTTGTCACAATAGACTCCCGTCATAAATTTGTGACGGAAATCTGTACCGTTCGATTTTAAAGTTAAGATTAAATTCAGATCGTAGATTGAATGGGTGATTGTGATGGTCTGAATTTAATCTTCTGTTTTAAAATTGAACAGTCCAGATTTTCATCATAAATTTATGACGAAAATTTATTGTGACAAAGATCCCAACTGTTAAAGAAAATGACAACAAATGTATTTTGTCAGTGAGCCAGTCAGCCTGAAACGGCACGACGCGAGGATTAACGTGCTACACGCATGCCAGCTGTCATCAAATAAGAGCTGTCATCAAATAAGAGGAGCTAACGCTTCGCTTAATTTAGAAATCCATTTTTTTTACTGTGAATTATTTCGATCAAATCAATCTCAATTTTAAATTAAATTAAATCGATTAAATATAATTAGTCTAAATCGGAATTGAAATTTTAAAAATTTTAATTTCGTAATTTGTAATTTCTCTCCCCCTCTTAAGTTCTGATTTAATAAAAGTTCGATTATTTTAATTTTCAATCTATTTAAATAATATTTTATCGATTTAATTTATTTAATTTTATAATTTATATGAAAATTCAATTGATCAATTAGATCCTAAAAAATTAATTTATTCAATTTTAATTTAAATGATTAAATCAATTTGATTATTAAACAATTGCTCACTCTTATTGGAAAAAAAACTCCCCCATAGGAAATAGAACTTAAGTCATCGAGGACAGTGCTAATAAATTGTGATACAAACAAACGGATTGATAAGGGAGGGTCAAAATTGGAGTAAAAAAAAAAGGAATAATAAATTATTTTACCATATTATTGTTTATTAATAGACACACTGTCACATTATTATTTATTAATAATTTAATTAAAATTGAATTGAGTTGCCAAAATTTTAGAATTTTTTTGATAAATTCATAATTTTAATAAATTTATAAAATATGTAAAATCTATGATATGTCTAATAATTGATTAAAATTTTATTCTGAAAAAATTGATGATAAACTCTCAGTTTCTGCCGACCTTGTTTTCCCCCACGACTCAGTAGTATTTTTGTCCTTGCATAGAATTTTTTTGACTTTTTCCAGAAAAGTCAAAGAAAGGTCCTTACATATAGCATATAATTATCCTTGCCATTAATTTATTTTAATTCATTGATTAGAACAAATGATTAATTTGTCGTGTGGAAATTCTGTGATATGTGATTTGGATTTTTAATAAAGGACAAATTAATAATTTTTTCAAGCCAATTTCTATGGAATTTTTACACAAAGAATAAAATAGAGGTCAACGGTAAGAGCACTGTTTTGTTTCATTGCTTCAACTAAAATAGGCCGAGAGAAATGTGTTCTTGATTTATTATTCTTTTTGTGTAAATATTTAAAAATATTTTGATCTTTGCAAAATTATCAAGATCTTTTCTAACACGTAAGACATCTATCAAAATGTTAACTATTGTTATTAGCCAAATTGCAATACATAGGAGCACACGATGTGTCAATTCCAATATTAGAGGAGTTTGTCAAACCTAAACCCATTATAAATTGAGTTGTATCGGACAAAGCCCAACAAGACTCAATCCATTAAAAAAAAATTGATTAGCGATGAATTTTAACGATAAAAATAATTCATCATAAATCTATAATAAAAATAATGATGAAAAATTATTTCGTCATCAATTGATGATGAATTTTATGATAAAAATAATTTAGTCGTAAAGTTAGCAACAAATAAATTTCATCGTCAAATTCGTCATTAAAATTATTTTTATCATAAAATTCATCCCAAATGGATGACGAATTGAAAATTCATCAATTCGTCACCAAATTAATGATAAATTTAAAATTCGTTGTCTATTTGTGATGAAATATTAATTTATCGCCAAAATTGGCCAAATAGATCCTAATATTCAAATTTCCGTTCTAAATTTCCGCTCCATGTGATAGGAATTTGACGATAAACTCTGAATTCTTCGCCAAATTAGCGATGAATTCTTTGTTCGTTGTCAAATTGGTGATGAATTCTCTTTTCATCATCAAATTTGACAACAAATTCAAAATTCATCGCCTAATAAAACTTAAATTTCGACCTGTGCTAAAATCTCTCCCCAAAATACATGACCAACCCTAATGCTCTATTTGAATGGGGGTGGGAGAAGTTTATTAATGGAAAGAGAAAGAAGGAAAAGGGAGGGAGAAGTAAAGTATTTATTTTTTCTTGTTTGACAGGAATGGAAGGTTCGTTAACGTAATATGTGTTATCTTAGGAGGAAAAGAAAGAGAATAAAGGTTAAATATATAAAGTTATAAAAATACTCTCACTTCTAATTAAAAAAGATAATGCATGCAGAGGATGATATGAAAAATTATAAAATTTTATCAGTATTGAATGTAAAACCTAGGATATAAAATGTCCTAAAATAGATAACACATGTTTTTTAGATAAATCTTTGTCCTTGGAGGATGAAAAGAAGAAGAAGAAGATTAATGTTACTTGTTTTTATCCTCTTGACTCTGTTTCTCAAAAAGATTTGTGGCGAGGGTCAGTGTCGACATCGTAAAGTGCAAGCAATTGGGCACTGGACCATGACGGTGCACGTTATATGAGGAGTAATAACACAAAGATGAAATATGTAAGCAGATAAATTAATATTTTAAAATAAAAATTAAATAAAATATTTTTAAATTTATTTTTTTATACCCCAAATTAAAATGCAAGAAACCCTTCTCTCTTATTCACATCTTGTATTCATCCATCCCAAACAATTACTCTTCCCTCCCGTTTCCTCACCTCCTCCCAAACGACGTCAACTACCCGTGCCCCTTCCTCTTTGGTGATAACGACGACCCTCTTTGGCGACCGGCTGACCCTTCCCCTCCCTCTTTGGCGACGACAACGACCCGTCACCCTCCCTCTTTAGTGACGGCGACGACCGGCTGATCCGCTCCCATCTTTGGCGACCGCCTGACCCTTCCCCCTCCCTCTTTGGCGACGGCGACGACTGGCGTAAGCTTCTCTATCTCCCCTCTCCTTCCCCGTCCGCTTACCAGTACTCTAATCTGGCCACGGCAAGGTGCGACGCCCGCCAGTACCTCGTCGGCGTTTAACGTCGCTTCGGGCTAGCCACGAGGTTGGCCGCTGCCTCGACTGCAACCATGGTCGTCGCCTCAGGCGCCCTGGCCACCGCCACGACCGCCAGCCATGTCGGCGAGGCCAGGCACAACCTTGGCAGCGAGGTTGGCCGGCCGCGAGCTCAGGATAAAATTTTTTTATCAGTAATTTATTGTACATTGTTGTTTTTCATGACTTGTTGAACATAAATTTTATTTGCAGCATGTTTTGTATCCAATCCTGTGGATGTGCTAGAGTGGATATTGAGCTTAAATATTTCTGAATGTGTTTATGCTAATATGTTTTGGATTTTATTATCCAAATATTCTATATTTACAAGGAGGAATAAGTGTCGAAGTAATCTTGTAAAAATTGTAGAATATAAGCGATAAATTAGACTAGATAATTAATAAATTTTAGGGCATACCACGCAAAGTGATTTGAGGTGAGAAGTTACACCGGGCTCGTAATTGGGCCATACCATGAAAGTGGGCCTGCGGGCCCAATCTGCTTTGGATCTGAGCCCAGTTGAGACCGCATGTTGGGCCCCAGGTGCATTATTAGCTTAAGGGCTCCTCGGTCATTTACTGTAATGGCGGGTAGTCCAGCCTGGCCACGTGCCTACGTGTCTGATGACATCAGCCCTACGGCCTTGTTCTCCTCGCGCCTCCCTGAGTCTGTTTGAATTAAAGCCCGCGCCTCACGCCGCAGAAGGATGCCGTCCGAGTCCGGCCCCACACGGTCCCAGCTGTGAGCTGTTACGTACCAGGCACATCGGATTTCCCTAAATACCCCTCACTAAGTCAATTCTCAAACCAATGAGATATAGCCACGTATATCATCGTGCGATCTTCACCCTTTGTTGATGAAATCAATCTAAGCAAGAACCTTCGTGGACCAAGGGTAGTTTAGTCAATCGAGGCTTCGATTTTCTTGAGATTGACGCCTCGACTGCTTCGATAAAAGACGGGCGAGGAGAGGAGGCGCCTGCTCCACTCGCTCCTGCGTGGTTCGTTTGATCTCTATCTAGGCGCTTCTGCAGATCGATCTCTGGGGAGTGGTGTTTTCCAAAAGGAAAGAAGGATCGAAACTTGTTTCCCTCCAGGAAGCTCTGATCCGAGAGGTATTGCTCATCCAGACTATCCAGTTCTTTGTGATTCTTTGAAGTGTCCTTTCCTTCATTTTTGTTTCTTAAAACTCAGTGGTCATTTCGATTTTCGACTTCAATTCCAATTTTGAGTATGATTCTACTCGCGTCTTATCATTGTTATCTTTGATTTAATACCTTCTTCAAGGTAATATTTTACGGGCAATCCGTGGATCTTGGAATTTACTGGGCCGACTCTCCAGTAGATTCTTAATTTCCTTTTTATGACGCCCATAGTTAATCAATGGTTTAAAAATCATCCGTCTGATGATTTGATGAATCTATTGGTTGCGGTAGCAGTTCATATTTGATTGCCATTTGGTTCGAACTAGCGATTCATGTGTTTTTGTTACTTTTTGACTTTTGAAAGGAAAAAATGGGAATTTTTCGTACTTCTAGTTTATGGTCTTAACAGAAGGGATTGGAGTTTGGAGATGGTGGAAAGTCACGCAGATTGGGGCATTGGGCAAAATGATAATGAGCTTGAGGTCCACTGTCAAACGCGATTCATGTGTCGGATGTGTTCTCTGTCACTTTTGACTATTTAAGGGGCAAAGTGGGAATTTTTCTACTGTGGTTGTCAGTTTAATGGCCTTGACAAAGGGCATTGGAGTCTGGTGATGATGGAAAATCACGCAGATTGCGCAAGATGATAATGAACTTGAGGTCCATAGTCCTATGAAGAAAGACGCGTTGCCATCTATGACAAGGGATGATAGCCGACAAGAGCTTCGAACTGTTGTTATTTAATGCATGGTAGCTTGCATCTGTTTGCTTTATTTGTCTTCTACCCACAACCATGAACCATGTGGATACGTGGTAGTATGAGTACATTTGCTATTTTAAATTTCCCAGTATGAAAAGGGTTTTAAGGTGGTGATAATGATCAGAAAGGCTGGAAAGAAAATGACAAGTTGCAATTGACCGTGGCCCAATGGTACGCAACCTTTAGCATTTAGAAACTATTTTCATGAATCAAGTTAACTTTATAAATTTCTAAGCAAATAAAAAGAATTTGCACCCATCAAGTGGGCTAATCCATGTTTCCTTGTTCATTTCAAGAGATCAGTGATATAAACTATGCATTGGCCAAGAGCTGATCTATCTCACCTAACAAAATGGAGTTTCCCCAAGTATGGTATCACCTTCATCCCTTCGACTAGAATGGTTGGAGTTTCATATTTCAATTTGCCAAGTGCCTGGATTTGCTTTTCATTATCCCATCGGTTTGTTTTGCCATCAGGCTGCTTCTGCCTGCCCTTCTGTTTCATTTGTTGGAATCCATACTCGAGAGGTCTATGCGTTTACTATGCATTTCTTTTGTTGTTCCATAGATTTTTGTGTCTCCTTGCAACCCTTTGTTGCTTTTGCAGGAAATTTTTGTCAAATCCATTGTTCTTTTTTCACCATGACTACTCTTCATTATTTTGTGTCTGAAATTAAATATCTTTTCGTTTCTTTTTTGTGACGCATGCAAGAGAATTGTGATTTGACATCAAAATTTCTTGTTTCCTTTCCTTTATATCCCTCACTTCTAGTACTGCCTGTGTTGTGAGTCATAGACATCTAGAACTCGTTCAAGTGTTAGGTTTTGTTAGAGAATAATGTCAATACACTGTCTTCCGTTGTTCTTTACGCTTTAAGCAAGCAGTCACATGATTTCGTGCTTTTTTTGTTGCATAGGCGACCCATTTACATGTTAGCACTTAACAGTTCGTCAGGGCTCCCTTATATCTGTTTGCCTACACTACGCTCTTCTTATAGTGGTCTTGTAGACATATGCGATCTGTATGAACGTTTTATATGTTTATTTATCTATTTTTATTGTAAAAAAGGAGAATTTCTGAGTTGTACAGTTGGCCAACTTGTTGCTTGAAAGATGCTCATTCCTTAAACATTTGCTCTATTCTAACCTAATCACGCATGATTAGTGTGCCTCATTTCTGAAGGCCTTTGTATATCACTTTCATATCTAAAAGTGGATTTGCAAACTCACCTACCAATATTAGTTTCATTTAAATGTTATAATTTGTTAGGGGACATTTAATTTGGTTGGGGTTGTAATCTTGGTTATCTGTCTAAGGTGATCAACGTTTGGTTCAGGTTATGATGAATTCTTGAGTAATACAATATTACCGCTATGTCAGCAAAATGTAAGTAAAGTGGTTATAATCCCAGAATATGATTATCTAGGCAGAGTAAGGTTTTAGGCAGAGTAAGGTTTTTGTCGATTTCGGAGTTAACGAGAATCAGCCACGGTTGGTCTTTGACAACGAGGGCGGTCGCGGTAGGTCTTCGACAACGAATAGCGAGGGCGGTGATGTCGATTAGGCGTCGTCAAGTTCCCTCCAATTCTGTTAATCTCCTAGCCGATTGCTCAAGAGAAACGACACCATCGAAAGCCTCTTCTTGTTGTCGCTGGGAGGGCCTCTGAACAACAACAACGAGTGTTAGTCGGGGTTTGACCACGCGACGTTGCCAGTGTTGTAGCAACAAAGCAATCTCTTGTAGATCAAGGTTTCGAGCAATCTGCAGAAGGAGGGCGGTGTCGGCTTGCTCGGGGGTTGGTCGTTAAGCGTGAGCAACTAGGGCGGTGTTGGTTTGGTGTCGTTGTCGTTCCTTGGTGAGGAAGGCTTGTCGAAGCCAGAGATGACAGGCGATAACGGCGATGGCAGTAGGCATGCGTGAGTACAGGGAACGACGATTTTTTTTTAACTTAAGTTTTGATTAATTGAATCAATCAATTCTTAATTATAGTTGAGATAAACTAAATAGATCGGGTCTAAAACCCAATGAAATTATTCCAAAAAAATTAAAATAATAAAAAAAATCTAAAATATTATCTGAATTTATATATATATATATATATATATCATTAATAATATTAATATTAATATTATATATTTTATTTCTTAAATTCTAAACCTTGAAATCCTTAAACTAAGTTATACATCAAAATTTTCAATCAAATAATTTTTTATTACATTATCTAAATTGAACGATTATATTTTATTTTTTATAATCTTAATTATGTGATTACCTATTATCACATAATCAAAGTTATACATGATAAATTGAACTAAACACATTTTATAATTAACATTTTTTGGAACGTAATTATCATCCGTCAATTTCTTAGAGATGAAAACAACACCTTATTTGTGAAAACTATTTCTAACATTGAAATTATCTTTTTGTGTTCCTTTTCAGCATGTTCGATATCTTAATTTCTTTGATCTGTGCTGATCATCAATTGGCGTGTAATTTTAACTTCTGTAAAACTGAAGCTACATAATTATATCATCACTAAATCTATCAGTAATCAATGGCTTACTCTATTGATTAACAGATATACCGTATCAGAGACTTAGTATATTGTTTTCTTCTTCTCATATATTCTATTGTCTCCTGACATCTATGTTCTCATTTATTGCAGGATTGCTCATACGATAATATACTTGGTAAAGGATGAAGAGGATGCTGTCGAAAAAGTCTCACTCATGGTGGTGGGACAGCCATATTAGCCGGAAAAACTCCAAATGGCTTGCAGACAATCTTGAAAGTAAGTGAACCAAAGGATAGTGTAACTTATTTCTGTTTCTTTGGTTGTTTTCATATTTGAGTTTCATCTTGATTCATTTTCTCGTCTTCTCTCTGTTTATTAGATATTAGTGAATACGTGAATACTATTGTTGATCATATTGTGAAATCATTTGAAGTCTCTGACTTGAGAAAATCATTTGAAATCATCTTTCCTGTAGAGATGGACCTTAGTGTCAAAGAGATGCTAAAGTTGATTGAAGAGGAAGGAGATTCTTTTGCAGAGAAAGCTGAGATGTATTATGAGAAACGTCCTTCGTTGATATCGTATGTTGAGGAGTTCTATCGCATGTATCGTGCCCTTGCTGAGCGTTATGACCAAGTAACTGGTGACCTTCGCAAGAATGTGGAATCAGAACTAAAATCTCAAATTTCAGGCGATGGATCTGATCTTGTTTCAGACCCACCTTCTCCTTCGTCTGGGAACTCTGCAGAACTCACCCCTGACTCGAAGCTGCAACAACTCAAGACCAATCCCAAGGCTGCTGGGTTTGATTTCTTTCTCGCATCTGGTGGTAGCTCTGATCTTTCCAGGAAAGACAGTGATGGTTCATTTTCGTCCTCTGAATCTGATTTGGAGCCTGACCTTGATGATATAAATGAGGAAAATGGAGATAGCATTTCCTCTTTGCTGCAACAGAGGATTCAGGAACTTGAAAATGAGCTCCGGGAGGTGAAAGAGAAGCTCAACACAGAAGAGCAGAAGAACTATCATGACCAGTGTGAACTTAAAATTGAATCTTTGGAGGAAGATTTATCAGCTGCAAATGAGAAACTTCACTCTGCTGAAACTGATATCTCGGACCTTAAGAAAAAGCTTGAGGACACCAGTGCTTCTCTAGATACTAAGATCATAGAGTTCAATTTGGAAACGAAGAAGGTTTCTGATTTGGAGGAAGACACCTTGAAGCTACAAGAGCAAATATTAGTTCTCAAGAATGAAACTGAGATTCTAAAGGGCTTAGCAGAATCTTCTGCTAAGCAATTCGAAGCCGAATTACTGAGTCGTGATTTCATCATTGAAGAATTCAAAATTGAACTAGTCAATGCTGCAGAAATCTTTGGCCAGGAGAAGTCTGTCCTTGAAGCTGCAATATCAGACCTTGAAGGTGTTAACGTCGGACTAAGAGCTGAAGTAGAAAAGATATCGCAGGAAAAACTGTTACTCGAAGCCTGCGTTTCCAAGCTAGAAAATAGAATTCAGGAGCTGAATGCCTCGCACACTCTCTCTGTTGACAGAATCTCCAAGGAGAAGTCAGCACTTGAAGCTGAACTCTCAACTCTCTCTCAGTCGAACACACTCCTGGAAGCTAAAGTAATCATACTTGACAACCAAACGAGGCAGCTTGAAGCTGAAAGACTTCAAGAATGCGATGAGAAACAGAAGCTCATCACTGCATTAAATGGGAACCTAGATGATCTCAAGCTCAAATTCGATATGCTGACAGCCAAGAAAGAGGAGGTTTCTTCCAAGGTGGATTCTCTGCTCAATGACATCAAAAACCGCGATTACCACAATCAGCAGTTGCACCTAGAGAACGCAAAGCTAATCATGCAGATTCAGGAAACCACAGAAGCCAGTTCAAATTTGAAGTCAAGATTAAAGGAGCTTGAGGACGAGGTGGAGAGGCAGAAGGTCGTAATTTGGGATGGCGCCGAGGGCAAAAGGGAGGCAATCAGGCAACTTTGCTTCTCACTGGAGCATTACCGTGATGGCTACATTCAGCTCAGGGAATTGCTGAAGGGGCACAAGCGATCGATCATAGCAGTAAGGTGCTGATCTTGATGGGTATCCTTTCTATTATGATTATCATGCAATGTCCAGAGTCCTTGTTCCGAAAATTCAGGGTGAAGTACAATACTCTTGTTTGTCATTTCGAGCAATGTATAAGAAATCTTGTTTAAAACTAGGAAAAAGTTGATGAGTCTGTGTTTCGATAGAAAATGCCAGCTTTGGAAAAATCAAAACCTAATATGATAATATCATTCTGGTCTTCGCTGTTGGTTTTGTTAGTCTCTTTTAACCTGATTCTGGTTTGGCAGATTACTGGATTGTCAATTGTTTCTTAAGCAGATTTCACCATTAATATTATTATTATTTTAGTTTCATTTCACCATTTTTAACTACACATTTAAAATTTTCATTAAACCGTAAATATTTCATTAACATGTCACACTTCTGAACAACAAATAACAAATTTTGTCTTTATGTAACAATTTACACATGAAAGATATTTATACTCCAATTTCCGAGAAAGTATTAGAAATAATAGACTTTAATTATCAAGTATTTAAGAAAAATAATTTTAAATTTCAAGCCAGTACAGTGGATCGTCTATTGGAGAATAAGTTATCTGATGCTGCTCAACCTACTGTCATGATAATTAAACCGTCTACAACTGCAAATCCGAACGATTTCAAGGTCAGCACACGAACCCAGTAAATAACACGAAGGATCAAATAACAGAGTTGAGTGATCATGAAGGATTATTGTTAAACAGTGAAATCCTAATTATTCAAGTCAAAAAGAAAAAAAAAGTTGAGAAATCCTCCCAATACAGTAACAAATTATTGGAAAAATAGCGTTCAGCTTTTTTGTTTTAAATAAAAAAAAGCATCCTCCTGATATTACATCAAAAATAGGTAGGTCTGAAGACGTAACAAGGGCACTGCTTAAATATAGATGCTTCTGATATCAGCTTCCCTGATAATTCTCAGCTGAGGTTCAAAGAGTGCGTCTACTACATGCTGCATGCTTTCATAATGGAATTCCAATTCCATGCCTAGATGGAAACACGATCGACTGTTGTCTACAGATGCAAACAGCTTTATGTTTTAAGAGGAGCCTTCTTTTCTCTATCAGATATTCGAGAAGGGCCAGTCGTGTGCGATTTAAACCGGCCTCTCCCCCCTTCTTCCTTCTCCTGAATGACGCGAAAAGTCAATATCAGTTACCTATTCTCTGCATATGAATTGATCAAAGGCCAAAGGGGAACTGAGGCGATGAGAATCACACAGATGAAGTGCTAATTTTAAACATTCAAGCAAGATGGAATGGCAGGGACTAACAATATGAGAGTCCATGTTAAGTAAAATATGGTCACACAAACCTTCTTCTTTACTATTTGAACTACGTCCTCATCTTGAAGATTGTGTTGAAGACCACAGTGTTGTGGGTAATGCCGGGCACTGACTCCCCAAACAAGCACATATTTCACATCTTTGACTAAGCTTCGATGTATATGATTACAGAAATCTTCCACTGTACATCCTCCTCTATCCTAATATTAAGATGCAGCAGAACATGAGTTCCTACTGAGATTCTATTCATAAACTCAGTAAACAAAAAAAACAACTTACAGTAGAAAGGACCACAGGATCAGTAAAATCCGGCTGTTGACCTTGAGGTTTTGTGTATACTCTTACAAGACCCATTTCCTCCCACATCTTAGCTAATAATCTATCTAAATTAAGCTGCAAACAGAAAATATGGAAAGAAAGCCACAGTTTTAGCAAAGAAATGGAACAGTTTCAGGTTCACCTTATAAGTTGTGTGAACATGTAGTTGCTGGGTAGGCTAGCCAGGAAAAATAAAATAAAATTGTGGTCAAAACCAGAATTTGAACCTGCCTTCAAGTTACAGCTTATGACAACTGAATTTGGTTGGCGGGCAAGTCTGTCAACATCATCAATGCCAACAACGTCAATCTTGTTATAAACATATATGCACTTCATGTATTTCCTGTTCCCTTCAATGACATCAATAAAGTCATCCACACTAGCATCCTCACGGAATAGCACCTAAAAGGCAAACAAAGAGTGAAACTATGAATGAAAAACAGCATATTTACATATGCTTCAACTACATATTTTTAAAATTTCACAATTGTCACAAGGCCACAGATACAAATCTTATATCTTAGAAAATTCAACTGTAAAAGAACATAATCTGGTTTAACATCCTAAATGACTTGGAAACCGCTAGAGATGTGCAAGACAAAACACAGTGATATTATCATATTAGAAGGGCTGAAGGCTGGTGGATGCATTACAATGATCACAGGAAGGTACATGCTGAAATAATCCCTGTTTGCTTCTCATACTATAATCCTTGTATTATATGAGGGAAACAAGAAAGAGTTTTTGAGGGAAGAATAAGAGAAAAAAAGGTTTGTATAAACAGTCCTTTGTTTGGAAATCTGCCTTAGATGCTAGAATAACTAAATAATTTATTTCAAAAGAATCTGCATTTATGTGGCCACATATGTTTATGGAGTGACACTCCATGAATACACTAATGACTGCAAAAGGTTTATGAAGGCCAAATTGTCCTAACTAGTACACTCCAAATCATGTCCAAGTTAATATTGATTTAATTAAATCAAGTTAAAAAAGACATATCCTATACATTGATTAGATCAACATGTAATTCTTTATACGGACAACCTAGGTTGGTTAACATGAATCACTATATATTATGTATTGAAATGTATCGTTTAGATTCATATGCAAAATAAAATAAATAAAACTATGAATTGGTTAGAAGTAACTATAATTAGGTTCATGAATTTTTATACTCATTAGTCAGATATACTTTTTTACTGTTGATACTGTAAATCTGTTCATGCATAAGTCTAAGATGTGCTAATAGGCATCAACGATAAGAAACTTATAGTTCATTAAAGAATCTTTAGGAAACCACTTATTTATAACACTTCACTAAATATGGTTGCAGCTTGATCTAGTGCAGAAGTAGAATATAGAGTGACAGCACCCAACTTGCAAGACAATTCCAATTAAGTCTCTACTTCATGAACTTAATCCTACAAGCATTCAACCAATAGATATGGCCACGAGATCCTGACCACATCTGCCTCTGGCTTTTCAAGGAAGTTGTGAACTTGACTTGCAAAGTTTCCAGCAGATTCCCCACTCACATTGCGACATCTCAGCCACCATGTTGTCTCCTCAACCCTAAACAAAGGTACTCCGCTGCCCAAAGGTAAGCTCCCAACCCCTGCAAACCCAAACCCTAGCAGTCCCCTCACAAAGATTTCCCGCCGCTGAATCCTTCTGGTGTTGAGATTTCCCTCCTCAATGCCCTTTTCTATTCAGTACAGCCTTCCATCGAGTCTTCTCCTTGTGCGATTCTTCGCTATTGGCGACTGCTATGAAGCTAGACTGTGGGTATCTCCTTCACCTTCATCCAAATCGAGCCAAACCGAGCTCATTTTGTCACCATCAAAGGAGGTAGCTGGAAAACCGTCCTTGATTGCGCTTAGACCAGTGAGTGTTTTCCCTTCCCGATTCCATGTTTGGATTCTGAATTCATAGTCATAAACTTACTACTAAACCTGGGCAGCAGGCATTCTCACCCTGCAATTGTTGTCTTTGGTTTGTTCTGAGTAGATTGGAGAGATATGTGAAGGTAAAAGAGTGACTTCCTTGTTTAGCACCTTTGTTATGTCTATTGGGGAAACGTTCATGCCTCTTATCTCAATTTGACGGCATGCTGATGAGTGTTTTTTCTGTTTGTTTTTGTGGGTATTCAAATCCTATCTTTGTGGTTGATTAGTTATTTTAGGGCAGCAGCGGATTTGCTCCTTTTATAGTCCGTTTGTTACAAAGGGTGAATCAAACCCTTTTAATGAGTCCTATGTGAATGTTGCTATCTCGTTGGCTTGATTCGAGCATTTTATTTTGTCACATGAGCAATTAAATTGTGTAAGTGTGAGAGTAACCCCTATCTTGAATAGCCTGTTAACCCTAGCTGTATGAAGTGATATCATATAGAAGGTTAGAATTAGTGTATTTTAGTCACTTCTTTTATTAATTGTTGCTTTCATGTTTTGGTGCATGATAGTGTTTCTTATGATGTATCCATGTAGACCCACTAGTTCAATCACTGGTTTGAGGAGTTTAGAGTTTTTTAAGGTGAGCCCATAACACTATAACTCCTTGTTTAGGTGGGTGTTCTTGCATGTGCATGACTAAAATATGTTATGACATGAGATAGTAAAGATATTGTTTGCAAAAGGAGGAAAGTTAAATGTGATGTTTAATGATGCAATAGAAAAAATGATAAATTTTATGGGGTTAAACTAGAATAAAAATCCAATTTTATTTCTTGTTTCATTTGATCTTACCATGTTTGGGACTCTACACATGCGGGTAATACACATGGGGTTCCAATTATCTCAGAAAATTTTTGGCACTGGTGAAGATGCATTTTCAAGGGCTGATGATGTCAAAAGGATGTGGAACTACATAAAAGAAAACAATCTGCAGGTATATTGATGAACTTGGAAGGAAATTGTGTTTTATCCCAACTTTTATTTTGATCAGCAGTCAAGGCCCTCCTGTTCAAATTGAAAATCCAATCTTTGGTCCAGTTTCCAGAATCCAGACCAAAAAATAAAAGTAACTTCAGTTCAGTTTGAAAAATTCAATATAGAGTTGGACTTTGGTTTGATTTTCTTCTCCAAATAGGAGAACCAAACACGAGTTTTTTGTATGATTTTAGATTATAGGCAAACCATGTTTTGAAATTCAGTATACTAGAAAAGTTTTAAATAAGATAGACTAGATATTTTGTTAAGTAAAAATTATGTGGATAAAATTATTGAAGTTAAGTGAATTGAAGATAGATTATTATGCTAAAGTTATTCGCTAGTGTTAACTGGAACACCAGATTTACATTGCTACGCCATGTGTAACCTTCATTTTTGTTAACTACTAAAATAGCAAGATAGAAACATATCCTCAGTGAAAAACAGCATGATTTCAAGAATGCAAATAGAAGAGAAATGGAGCACAACTTCAGAAATCTGAGTCTAAAGGGTAACAAGATACAGCATACAATATTCCATAAACTTCATATAAAATATAAGGATAAAAGAATTATGAGAAATCACTTGCTGCAAAAAGTAAGACTATACTAAGGGGAGTACCTCTGCATTGTGTATTTTGTACTCGTGTAGAATTTGATAGCAAAGCTTCTCATCGACATGAGTTAAAGCACACGTACTATTGAAGGAAATGCCACCAGTCTTTTTCTTTTTGAAATATATCTTTAAAAGAAAGAAAGTCACATTAGATTTCAAGTTTTTCTTGAAATGAGGATTCTCAGGTGTTCCATTATAAAGTGACTTGACCATAAAAATTGATAAATGAAGAACAAAAACAGAGATCTACACTACTGGAGAAACAAAAAAGGGCTTATCTCAGCCAAGAAATCATGAAGCAATCTTATTTTACTTCTGGCTAACAGCATGATGCATGCAATTAACAGAAGTCATGGCATGTCTTTTTAATAGAAAACATAACATGTTTCTGGGGAATTTCACAAATGAACCATTCTAAAACAGTTTAATTTCAAGTCTAACTGGCAAACAAAAACCATGATGTTATCTAAAATTTTATAGCATGGTTTGTTAATGTTCAAATTAATTAACATGATGGCACTGACAGTTGGAAAAAAAATGAGAATCAAACCCCAAATGACTGATTGAAAACCAATTTATGTTAACATGTATGGCAGCAATAGCTGGTAATGAAAATGCAACTGGCATCTGAAGCAATACACAAGCTTTCAAGCTTGCAATCATAAATTCTGAAATGCATGTCAAAATGTTGGAAGAAAAAATTATTGGGGAAAAATGCCAAGCAAAAACAATAGTACCTGAGGTGGCCTCTTGTTTAATCTTAGGCCGACAGCTTCCAGTTCTTTTGTTAATATTTGCCTATGTCCCTCACTCTGAAATTATCAAAAACAGAATGCACAACTACTAAAAGTATCGAGGATAAAACACAATAAACATTTGTTGCATGGATACCCAGTAATGATCAAGATCTAAGAAACTTGTAAGAAACATGATAATTGTAGGATTAAATCCCAAGAAGTAAACAATCAGAAATTTAAATGCAACTTTGTGATATATAAGAAAATTTATGAAGTAAACTCGTTTATGTATATCACAAATGTACACAAAAAATTGTAGAAAATCACTATTCGAAATTGCATCTGACTACTACTGTTCAAAAATTTCCACAACCTTCAAAGATATGCATAGACATAAGTGAAGTGTAAATTGGAGAGGTAGATTATCCTAGTCTCAGAAACTGCCCAACGTCTCAAGGTGGTCTTTAAAAGCATATGCATTGGGTACACCGTTGAGCCACCATTATCTATGTAAATGTATATGGAGGCTCTTATGTGTTCCATATTAGAAAAAACAACATAAATTGTATTGAAAATAATGCATAACATCATGTGTCACGAATATGTTTTCTTCTACCACCCTAGTATCATACCATACTAATAAACCAAAAAAATCTATAAAAATTATATTATGATTTATTAATTAAATTAGTCATTTTAAGAAATTCATATAACATATAAGATATAACATAAGATCAAGATTTAAACAGCAATGACCTGGTATGATACTATATAGACAAAAAGGGCAATGAAATAACAAACAGCCCGAGGTAAAACATAAACTTACTTTCGAAGCATCAAGGACCATCAACACAATGTCAGAGGACTTGGAAACAGCAATAACCTGGAGACGAAGAAGACCAAATTAGAAGAAAGTTACATTCATCTCACTTACTGCTTGAGAAAATCAAGTATAAAGGAGCAACCAAGACCAAGAAAATGGCAGTTGGCCTCCTCCCTCTCTTACATAGAAACCAAATGTGTAAACAATTGTAGGAAAACTTAGATGGTTTGTGTATTCATAAAAACATTCTACAGTTGGTTTCAGTTACTATCCTAGAAATAGCATGCCAATCAGAAAGATTTACAGTGGCCATTATGTAATTGGAACATTCCATGCTTTCTTAGTGAGATACTGATTTATGGAATGGCAAATAATTGGCACCAAGGCATTCTTAAACGAATATCATAGCTCATTACATAACATAATACTTTGAAATAACTGGAAACATCACCAGCCACAGATCACTCTTTTCTTTTGAGGGAAACCATAGGCAACAGCCTACCCAAGAGTACATATCAGACTTCAAAATCTCCTCAGGAAAAATTTAAAAGGCTAGCCCTACTTGTAAGTTTTAATAAAAGGGAGGGAGAAAAAAAAAGGAATGAATGCAAATGGTAGATAATTAAAATTGACATTAAGAGAAAGAGTAACTAGACCTGCCTCCCACGTCCCTTGCCTTCTGAAGCCCCTTCAATGATTCCTGGAAGATCTAGAAGTTGGATTTTGGTATCATTGTAGTGAATAATTCCTGGTATGCAAGTGAGAGTTGTGAACTCATAGGATGCAGCTTCTGAATGTGTTCCAGTCAACATTGTTAGAAGTGTAGACTTCCCTACACTGCCAAATTTAAACGCATAACTAATTAGAAATCAAAATAAGTTACTCATAGTAAAATGTCCAGTAAATAATTTGTATTAAAAAATAATCAAATGTTTGCTGATTATGTGCAAAGTGTGAACTGTTGTATGGACTTTTAAAATCCAACACAGTAATTTGGACCAAAACGAGTTCACTGTCAAATTTAAACGAATAACTAACTAGCAACCAAAAGTGGCTTACCATAGTAAAGTGACCTTTCAATAAATTGCATTAGAAAATTTACAGCAGAAAGTGTTTGTTATAAAAATCCAACACAAAGTAATTTGGACCAAAAATAAGTCCAGAAATGGCATTTCACCTTTTTTTTATACCAGTTATCCAGCTTACCCCGACTAATCCTGAGGTGGATGGTTCAACCACACATTCTAACCACCAAGTAAATTCAGGAAGCGAGGTGGCTCCTGACGTGGTGCCCCAACATTATTAGTCATTCGAACACCGCATGCATGTGCTGCGTGAGTTTCGAAACCCAATTGAGAAAAGCACCCTGCCTCTTACCACCACAACATGCCCTGAGGGCCAGAAATGGCATTTCACAGTTTGTCAGTCTGGTGTATATCAGCCAGGTACACAAACTGCCAGTATTGGCATTACTGAGATTTTAATGTCCATTCACCACTTTCAAGTTTTGAAATTACCAAGGACATTTAGTCTTTACTTACACTTAAGTTTTGAATTTGGTTTTCAACTATAGAATACCTTATTTTCTACCTAATCTTCTCATTAATCTTCTGAAATTAATTATTAATTAAAACTAAATCTAATTTGATTTTGGTGTATTGTGAGTTTTGGTTTAATCTTCTCAGACCAATGACTAGGAGTTTCCCATTGAGATGAGAGATCGAGGTGTTGACACATTTCCCTATCTTGCTCATGAGATCTTTCCCTTGACAAAGCCCTCTCATTGGTCTGAGACCCTCCATCTCATCCTTCCTAATCTCTTCCTCACATAAGAATACTCTCTTTTCCTCCTCTTGTGAGCCTTCTCATCCCTAAGGACCCAGCAACCCTCTTGGTGGTGGGAAGCATTGAAAAATTGTGACAATGATGAGATTCTCCTCTTCAAATTAAGGTGAAACTCATTTCTCTATCCTTTATGGACTTTAAAGGTCTAGGGTACACCTACAGGTTTTTCTTCTTCAAGATAAGATATTCTAGGTCTAACCACCTTTGCTTGGGTGCCTTTGATCCTTTTAGGACATTGGCTATTGAGGAGAATTTAGGGGTTTACTCCAAGCATAGATGACATTCATCCTTGTGGCAAGGACTTTATTGCTGCAATAATTAGTATATGGATTAGAAACCATATTTTGATGTAGCAACGACCTTGTCTTTTAGATTTGGAGCTTAGAAGGGGTTCAAGAGTTGGTCTTAGGGGCCAATAGCGTTATTTTGAAGGTACATCACAAAGATGGGTGCTGTGTCTACTTGGATTCTTTTTACAATATCCTAGTGCGTGAATAAATTGTTGCAACTCTTAGGTTTGAATAATTATGTTGTCTTATATCTTGAAAAGGGATTAAAAAAAAAGTCACTAAATGCACAAATAGGAACACTGATGTATTAAAAAGTGAAAAAGCATGAAAGTAGTGTTTAACTCGTTGAAAAGAATCTCAAAATAATATAACTTTATTTGCCTCTCTCACACGGTATTCATCCAAGATAGAGGATAAGTCCTTGCAACTTGTATGCATACAGAAAAAAAAAGTTAGTTCTCATGCTCACCAAAAGGGACCAAGCTAAGGCACTTGGAGGAGTCATTGAGCAACTACTTTATTTGTTCAGTTAGCACTCTCATACTAACAACAGACAAGACAGAAAGCTGTAATCTTCCAACTAAACCACATGAATTGTTGAGCTCTATACAAATGTCACAGTAACCAATAAAAATATAGACATAAGTTGAAACTTAAAAGAGAGAAAAATAGTAAACCTTGGGAAACCAATCAAAGCAACACGACCATGGCCAAACTTTGTAACTTCAAAGCCCTCTCCAGCTCCACTAGAACCCTGATTGCAAACACAATTATGGCTGTAAAAAATCATAAATAGATGAACAAAAGGGAAAGGAAATTTGATGAATTAATTATATGGTCTTGTAAATAGATCCATTCTTATTTCTATAAGATCAAGTACAACAAGCCATAGTTTCCAATCTTCCAAGTCCTTTTGAGTTACATGTATCGTTTGCAATCAGATTCATGCTCAAAAGGGCACTTGAGATTAGGGGAAATTATTTTGGGACACCTAGAAAGCCCTTTCTACCCATAGATGATATTATTAAGGGTGCAAAAAAATTATATGCAGACTCCTATATTTTACATATTACTAATAGGCCCCCAATCAACACATACAACCCCCGCTTTCCCAAATTCCTCGAATATATTGTAGAAATTCAACTTATTACAAATATATTCAACTATAGACTCTCTTAACGATTTGGTCAACAGATCTAATCATTAGAACTAAAGAAATGATGATCCCCTTATAACACTTTCTTTTTAATGAAGTAGCAATCAATCTCTATATGTTTTATCCTCTCATGAAACATGGCATTCAACATACAAGGTTATCTGCATTACAACTTGATGGTCAGCTTCATTAGCCCTACAGGGGCATATCCTAACATCATTTAAGTCTGAGCATTTAAAGTTATTAAACCTTTAGATGAGGAAAATTGGGTCTTTTTAGCATGGCAGAGTTTGGACCTTACTATGTTTACACGACTTCTCAACAATATGGAACTAACAGTAGTACCTCATTAGTGATGCTTCTCTCTACTTCCAAAGAAATTAGGATGTTCTTCGGCCAATGTACTCACGTGAGTAAAATATCACCCACATACATTAGATATATTTTTAATTTAAGATGGCAACTCAATACAAGGATACTTGGTTGTTCTTTGAGGCAAGTAGGGCAAACTGATCATATGTCATCGTATTTCCACAAATCCCAAAAGTTTGAATCACCAACATGAAGAATTTCAATTGATGAAATTCATGTGTGATCTGATGATTCTAATAACACAGGCCACTCATAGTTACTTATCAATGCAATTGTACCATTGAGTTTTTTTGTGCAACCACAGGTGACCTACCTCTTTCACTCAAAACTATGACTTATACAACTAGACGAGACTGCGGATAAGGATGAGGACATGGGCATCCTCCATACCCGTATGTGACCAACCTCTTCATTTTTCAAGTTTACTCAAATATCCACAAAAGTGATTATCAACAAACAATCATAGACTTTACTCTAAAACACTTCTAGTTCCTCAAAATATAACTGCTTCCACTTTTGGTTCTACTTGCATGAAAAATTTAAGATTTCATGGATGCATCTTTATATATATGACAAGTAAACATGAATTATTTTCTACCCTCGTTGTATCTACTCTACCATATATTTCTAATCCTAATCATTCTCACATACCGATCAAAAGGCAAGGCTATTTACCTATGTCATCATTAATCTTTGACAAAATTTTAAATTATGTGTAACTTTTTATCCTACTCATTTGTGTTTTTTTTTAATTGAATAAAGAGAATTAATAATGTAGGTCATGAATCCAATGATGGAGTTTTCTACTTAGATGAATTTAATTCTCCACTAGCCACTAGTGTTCTTTCTTATCACAACTATAGCCCCATGCTAGTGACATTGTCACCCTAGTCATCTTTTTGAAAATTAGAGACTCCGTTAATATCCCACCAAGGTTTAAATCTTGAGCCGAGCTATGGTTTCAATCCCTGACCATCTTAAGATATATCAAGTGTGTTAAGTGTTGATGTCGGAGCTGTGCCAAACACCATAATAGAAGGAAAAGGGAGAAGGAGAGGAGGAAGAACGTGCTTCATTTTGGGACAATGAGGCGAAGGAAGAAGAGGACGAAGATGAGGTAGCAAAAGACTCACAAAAGTCACACTAAGGGTTTTGTCATTGTGTCGCTCTTGTCATGTCACTCATGTTGCATCGTCGTGTGGAAGACTTGCATAGTTTGAACTTTGTTTTGTTTTGCGTGTGGAAGACTTGCAAAGGGTTCCAAAAGTTACGATAAGGTCTCTAAGGGCACATGAAAGACTCGTAGAGTGCAACTTCACTTTTTGCCTGTACAAGATTCAAGGAGTCGATCAAAAGGTTTTGGGCATCAGCAGAAGGTTCGTTCGAAGTTCATGGTGTTGAGCAATTTCATGTGTTGGCAGATAAAATGAAATGTTTTGATCATGTAGACCAACATGGAATAAAATTGTGAACCATGCATTCCACCCTTACTCACTAAGCTCCAATGTGAGGTATTCTAGTTTAGTAAACATCATTGTGCATCATTTTCGTCTAGTACTCTATAAACATATCTCTTCTTTACCGTACTTCACTTTGACGTATGGGTTCTAATCTTGTACATGATAACAATGGATTTCATCATTTTTAAATTTTTGTTAATGATTGCACATGTATGGACATGGATTTACTTGTTTAAAGCTTGTTTTGAGGTTCTTGATGTATTCAACAAAAAAAAAGCTAGACATATTTTTCCACTTTTGTTGAAATTTTATGTATTGATAATGCTTATCTTTACCTTTACCATGAAATTTTATGTTAGGTATACTTTATTCGTGTGGACATGAGTAGAAGATGAGAGTTGCAGAGATGAAGATATTAAGATGGATGTGCGGACATATAAGGATGGACAAGATAAGAAATGAAAATATTATAGAGAAAGTCGAGATTACACTTATTGAGGAAAAATTCCAAGAGACACATTGAAGATGATACGGACATGTATGTAGCCGGCCAATAGAGGCTCCGGTTAGACGATGTTATGACAAATGTACACATCAAACGAGAAAGAGGAAGACTAAAGAAAACTTGGTTAGCAACAATAAAATAAGATAAAATTTATTTAAATATAAATGATGATAGAGTAGGGGATAAAACTCAATGACGTAAAAAGATCCATATAGCTAACCCCACCTAATGGGATAAAACTTGGTTGTTATTGTTGTTGTTGTTGTTGTTGATATACTTTATTCATGTCTTAGTACTATGACAAATTCCACCAACTAGCTTCTCGTTATATCTTTCTTGGGTACTCTTGCACCAAAAGGTCTACATGCATTGTGATATATAGTGTCTCGTTGCCCTTATGCCTCTACTAATGTCATATTTTAAAAACCACACCATATTTCTTGGATTGTTCTCAATACATTTTTGAAGTTGTACCACTTCCACCACCAATTGCATTATCTGTCAACTAAAATCATCCATCACTTCTCCACTATAGTTGTATCACCAATGTATTAAGATGTCTTCACATTCGCAACCTCCACCACTAATAGCATCAGCAATTCAGAGATTGAATCATCGTCCATTAGACATTGGCTTACCTATTGCTCTCGAGAAAGGTAAGTGAATTACGACTACACATCTCATTGCAAATTTTGTTACCTTCCAAATTTTGAGCTTAACTTTTTACTAGTGTACGATGTTGTTGTCGTCTCTGAAAAACTAAAGATTCTTAAGTCATATCACAAAGCTCTTGAATATCCACATTGAAAACAAACTAATAGATAAGGAGTTCATCACAAGGAATGTAGGAACTTACACATCATCCCGAAGGTTTACACCCTATATCTTATTGATGAGTATTCATAATTTATATCTTCCAAACCATTAGTTGCAAATCCTAGTCTATATAATTTCTAACCTCACAATAAATAAGAGTCTGCAAATATTTCAATCATCAAAAATGTACTTTTTGTATGGCAACATCTCTCAAGAAGTTCATAGGCAACAAGGTTATTATGCTTAGGGGAGACTAAACTAAGTGGATTTAATAAAGAAATTTATGGTCATAAAGTCATAAAATTTTGACCAAAAAAACACAAACTCCTAAATTTTTTTTGAAAACTTCTTTCAAAAGTTTTACTCAAATTGGCCTCAAGTATACGAAAGCAAATCAAACAATCTTTGTCAACGGGTACTACTATTATCCTAACTTTGGCATGTGTTGATGATAGTATTATAACAAGAAATGATGTGCAAGACATGATAAAAACAAAGGACAGCCCGATGCACGAAGCTCCCGCCAATGCGAGATCTCGGAGAAGGATCCATTGTACGCAGCCTTACCCTGCTTTGTAAGAGCTGTTTCTGAGACTCAAATCCATGACCTCCAGGTCACACGGCAACAACTTTACCGTTGCGCATTATAACGATAAAAACAATATTTTGAAGCTAAGTTTGACATTAAAGATTTGGAAAGACTATGCTACTTTCTTAGAGTAAAAGTTACTTATAGCTCTCAAGGAACATCGTTATCTCAAAGAAAATATGTGATGAAAAAAAAGGTAAATCTACTACCTCAACGGCCCCCCTAAAGTCAGCCCCGCGGATATAAAGGGAGATTAATTCAAGTACATAGGCATTAGGCGCATGGCGGGATCAAAAATGCAGGTCATCACTTCCTGGGGATCAACCCTTGACCATTACGCCAGCAATGCCATGTGTGATGAATCTTTTACAAGAAGTTGATATGTGTGGATGCAAACTTACAAAGACAACAATTATACTGGATTATAATTTATGGTCAGCAGATGATGACTTCGAGATTTCTCTCCTTGGAAGTAGGAGGACTCGTCTATCTCATAATACCATACTAGATATATCGATTCTAGTTGGTCTTGTAAGTCGGTTCATGTAGAATCTTCTCTGTGTTTAACACTCTGTTAGTAGGTAATGTTAAGGAACTACCAATATACTAAAGGGTCTTGAGAAAATGTTTAAAAAGCATAGGTGTCTAAAATTAAATGCCTTTTATGATGTAAATAATGTTATCTACGTTAGGATTCTTGAAAAATATGGTAGCACATTCTATGTTGCAGTAGAATAGAGAGTATTCCACAAATGCACAATGCACAAAACACATTAAAGTGGACGGCGACTTCATTACGGATATTAGGGATATAGTGATGCCTAAGAAAATTAGCACACAATGCATTTCTTCCATAAAAAAAATTAATGACATCTTTACCAAGCCTCTTACTACTATTCGTTTTGCACATGAACAGCTTAACTCGTTTTGCTCTAGGTTAGGGGGGGTGTCGAGTGTTGACACATATATTTACCTACTCAAGTTTCCTAGTTCTTCAATCAGTTAGTTATTCTGAATTGTATAAATACATACATTGTAATCCTATTTCAATAATAAGAATACAATGTTTTAGCTAATTTTTGTTGATTCTTCCCGGATTGAGTGCAATTGACATTTGGGTGACAAATTATGGCCTATACAAAATTTGTTAGTGACTTTAGAAGAAGCTAATTACTTAGACATTGTAATCCTATTACAGTGTATACAGATCAACATTAAAAAAAATTACAGTATTTTAATCTGGATCAGATACAAATGAACATGAATCTAAGCATTCAGCATCTCATTTTATAACAATAGTGAGCAATGGTGCATTGGCATAGGAGTGTTGTCAGGTAGCTAACATGGGTATGGAGGGAAAATATAAGAAGTCAGGGACTCAGGGTATCAGAGTAATGTTTGGAAAATATACAAACCTTTGGAGGCTCTAAAAGTTGTGTTCTTAATTTTGCTAGTTTTGCCTTCAATTGTCCAAGATGATATTCTACAGAGATGACAACACAATTAAACAGAAGCATAACTAATTACACAATTAACAAATTCAAACCATAGTGCAGTAGTACAATATTTAGTTAAAACAGATACATCTTCCTACAGCACAGTTAAGCAATATTAACTCAAAGAACAAAGTATAGTTCACAAATGATGACTATTTCGAGACACTGCAGACAAAAAGAATTGCATGCTTTCCTAGATAAAGAGATGGATCAAGGATTGACCAATTCACTCATGCTAATCAGAAAATGTGATGTTTGGTATCCAAATATACAGACCACCAGATTGATACATTGCAGCACATATGATGACACTATATGATAAGGCAAGAGTATAGAATATGCAGACTCCTTGAAGAATGCAAACACATAACATGATATGCAGGGAAGTGGAGGATACCAAATTTCATGTTAAAAAAACATATGTGAATTGAAGAAACAAGTGGCCAAGCATACTATGTTAAGTTAATGTATTAGCATGAAGAATAGTGTAAGAAAAATAAAAAAACAAGCAAAGTTTCTATTATGTAATAGAAGACACTGGTTGAATCAAAAGAATGCAAGGCAGATACAAGGCTGAAGCATCTAAAGTCTAAAGACACATAATCTCAGCAACCGTTTCTAAATAGGCACTGAATGCATCCAAATAAAGTGGTTATGAGTAATGCAAATGAGAATATAAAATAATGTGTGTCGATCCAATAGATATAATGATTGTGAGAATACAAAAGAAATAATGTATTTTAATCATAAGCCTACACTGATGTATCTGCTTTAGCATAATCTGATTTATATAGAATGAACATCACAAGTACAAGCACAAAGCAAACCTGTAGCCTTATTTTTCTGAGTTCGGGCCATCTCGGCCTCAATCTCCTTAATCCTCTCAAGAATACCCATCTCTATAGAATATCAAATAAACCTGCTAGAAAAGGAAATATCACTGATATATAAACAGAGAATATGCATATAATGCATCCAATGTCATGATGTTAAAGAAAACAATTAAAGGATTGATCCTCTCTCTCTCTCTCTCTCTCTCAGACGCATGCTCATCAAAGAGAAGATTTCTAATAACTAAAGATCACAGAAATGATCATTCGAAAGACTTATTAAGCCTTAAATGACCATAAGCTTGTTTCATTCAATTCATCATAAAAATAAAGGTGTGTAAGTATGACATTTATGTCTCCAACTGTCTTTAACTGCTCTACAATATCAGGTAGATCCTGTCTACTGAAAAAAAAATGAAAATAGAAATGCAAAAAAAAAAAGTAAAATGGAGAAGAGGTAGAAAGGTCCTTAAGAATCAAAAAAGTTTAGGCTCAAAATTTGGGAAATGAACCGTTTGAGCAAAAGAATGTCACTCGCAACAAATAAAGACATGGCACCAGCCTTGGTTGTTTTTATTAGAATTATCAGAAATGTTAAGATAACTTTATCAAACTTCTAGAGGATTGAGCATCTTAATGGTGAAGATTTGAGTACTTGTAACAAGAAACTAATAAGATTGACAATGAGGATAGGTTCCTGCTATAATCAAGAGCTACTCCATAGGAAAAATTCAGGAAACAAGCCCATTTAAACTATTTTCTGAGAAATTAGAGCCAGAGCGACAAAACAATAGTTATACATACATGACAAGAGATTCCAAAATCAACAACGACTTCCAAAGCCCTTACCAATTGAGCAAGCTAGCACCTTCAACTAATTTAAATTACTAACTCTCGATGATGGAATGTACAAATCCCAATTTTTTGTACATGACAATGCAGCAGCTGGCCACAGTGTAGTGCTCAGAAGTCAGAATAATAGAGAAGTTGGCACATTTTAACCACAATATTAATCTTAGCTCTGCTATATCCTATTCTCCAACATATGCAAATCACGTAGCTTCATCTCTAGTTCACTACATGACACATGACATTCTCTTACAAAGAAAATTGGTACACTTCGAGAAAGGATCATCAGCCCAGGTGGTAGCCACACAACTATTTGCTACATCTGAACAAATTGATAATTACTGATATCCAATCAGAAATAAATAAATACCTTTATGTCACAAGATGCACTTTCACAAGGGTAGCACAAAAAGATGAAGCTTTATTTTCTCCTAATTAACAGGTTCCACAATTCGACATATAAAAAAAGGGAACATGGACCAAATTTTAGAATCACAACACCAAGATCAAAAATTATCCTGTTGATTCCACGGCATGTTGTTCCAGAATTTGACAGGATGTCCATCAGATAAGTACATCGGCTCAAAATGGAAATGGCAGAAGATGTCGAGAAAAATTACATACCAAAGGCAACAAGAAAAGGAGATGAAAGAATACTACAAACCCTAGAAGGAGATCGGCGGAGGTGTAGGCGGAGGCCGAGCGTAGCAAGGAATCGAGGGATGGACGTGGCTGCTGCCGCCCCGAGCCGTCTCTCAAGTGGAAACTGGAAACGTAGGGAAGCGAAGGGTAATGGCTTAACTAATGCCCATGTGTCGTGCACCCGCTGCACTTCGGGTCCTCCGTTTTGTGAGCAATGACAGTACGAGTACACGTGCGGGTTGGACCACGAAACATAAAACCCTAAATATAATGTTTTAGTGCTTCTAATGTAGAAATTTCAATTTTTTAATGATAAAAACAAATAAATAAATCATTTTCATAATTCCTTTGTGGAGAAAGGCTTTTTGTGCTAAAATTTTGAACATTTTACTCAAGTTTGATCCTTAAAAGTCTAAAAATTATGTGCTAAAATAGTTTTTGGGGCTCAAAAATATCAATAGATAATAGAGTCAAAATATTCCAAATACAAAAAAAAAATCATATATTATTTTGTAAAATATAATTTAAACTAAATTAATATCATTAAAATATCTCATTTCCCATTAATAATTATGTTATTAATTGATTAAGTTTGATCCTTCATTATATAAAATCATATTTAATTACGGTTGCCTGAATAAAACTATTTATTCATCAAACATTTAATTTCATTCTACTATATAGTCAAATACTATCCTCTAGTTGATTGTTAATCAAGTATACTCTGATAATCTCATTTATACTTAACTTATAATGACTATACACATATACAAAGATTTGAAATTAAAGAAGAATGAATAGGAGCAAAAATCTAAAATTCAAAAATAACTTCGAATGCAAACCCTGAGTAACTCAATCAAATTCAATTATAACCACACCTCCATAATAATTATCAACCCTAAACCCTAAACCCTAAACCCTAAACCCTAAACCCTAAACCCTAAACCCTAAACCCTAAACCCTAAACCCTAAACCCTAAACCCTAAACCCTAAACCCTAAACCCTAAACCCTAAACCCTAAACCCTAAACCCTAAACCCTAAACCCTAAACCCTAAACCCTAAACCCTAAACCCTAAACCCTAAACCCTAAACCCTAAACCCTAAACCCTAAACCCTAAACCCTAAACCCTAAACCCTAAACCCTAAACCCTAAACCCTAAACCCTAAACCCTAAACCCTAAACCCTAAACCCTAAACCCTAAACCCTAAACCCTAAACCCTAAACCCTAAACCCTAAACCCTAAACCCTAAACCCTAAACCCTAAACCCTAAACCCTAAACCCTAAACCCTAAACCCTAAACCCTAAACCCTAAACCCTAAACCCTAAACCCTAAACCCTAAACCCTAAACCCTAAACCCTAAACCCTAAACCCTAAACCCTAAACCCTAAACCCTAAACCCTAAACCCTAAACCCTAAACCCTAAACCCTAAACCCTAAACCCTAAACCCTAAACCCTAAACCCTAAACCCTAAACCCTAAACCCTAAACCCTAAACCCTAAACCCTAAACCCTAAACCCTAAACCCTAAACCCTAAACCCTAAACCCTAAACCCTAAACCCTAAACCCTAAACCCTAAAACCCTAAACCCTAAACCCTAAACCCTAAACCCTAAACCCTAAACCCTAAAACCCTAAACCCTAAACCCTAAAACCCTAAACCCTAAAAACCCTAAACCCTAAACCCTAAACCCTAAAACCCTAAACCCTAAACCCTAAACCCTAAACCCTAAAAACCCTAAACCCTAAACCCTAAACCCTAAACCCTAAACCCTAAACCCTAAACCCTAAACCCTAAACCCTAAACCCTAAACCCTAAACCCTAAACCCTAAACCCTAAACCCTAAACCCTAAACCCCTAAACCCTAAACCCTAAACCCTAAACCCTAAACCCTAAACCCTAAAGTGAGATAGAGAGAGAAAGGAGAGAGAGAAAGTGAGATAGAGAGAAGAGAGGTAGAGAGAGAAAGGGAGCGATAAAGAGAGAGAAAGAAAGTGAGATAGAGAGAGAAAAAGTAGAGAGTGAGAGAGATAAAGCGAGAGATAGAGAGAGAGAGAAGAGAGATGGTAGAGAGAGAAAGTGAGAGAGAGAAAATGAGAGAAAGAGATATATAGAGAGAAAGTGAGATAGAGAGAGAAAAGAGAGAAAAAAATTGAGAGAGAAAGTTAAATAGAGAGAGTGAGGTAGAGAGAGAGGCAAAGAGAGAAGGTAGAGAGGTAGCGAGAGAAAGAGATATAGAGAGAGAAATGTAGAGAGAGAAAATAGGAGAGAGTAAAGAGAGAAAGAAAGGTAGAGAAAGGGAGATAGAGAGAAAGGTAGAGGGAGAAAATGAGAGAGTGAAAGGTAGAGAGAGAGAGTGAAAGGTAGAGAGAGAAAGTGACATAGAGAGAGAAAGTGAGATAGAGAGAGAAAGTGAGAGAAAGTGGGATAGAGAAAGGTAGAGAGATAGTAAGATAGAGAGAAAAATTGAGATAGAGAGAAAATGAGAGCGAGATAGAGAAAGGTAGAGAGAGAAAGAGAGATAGATAAATGTAGAGAGAGAAAGTGAGATATATAAAAGGAGAGGGAGAAAGATAGAACGAGAAATAGAGAGAGAAAGTAAGAGGGAGAAAGTGAGAGAGAAAGAGGAGAGATAGTGACATAGAGAGAGAAATGTAGAGAGAGGAAGTGAGATAGAGAGATTGATAGAGATAGAAAATGAGAGTGAGAGAGAGTGAGAGAAGAAAAGTGAGATAGAGAGAGAGAAAGTGAGATAGAGAGAGTGAGAGAAAAGTAGAGAGAGAAAGAGAGATAGTAGAGAGAGAAAGAGAGAGATAGAGAGAGAGAGTGAGAGAGAGATAGTGAGAGAGAGTAGAGAGAGAAAGTGAGATAGAGAGAGAGAGTAGAGAGAGAAAGTGAGATAGAGAGAGAAAGTGTTGAGAGAGAGATAGAGAGAGAGAAAGTAGAGAGAGAAAGTGAGATAGAGAGAGAAATGTAGATAGAGAGAAAAAAGGTAGAGAGAGAAAGTGAGAGAAAGAGAGTAGAAAGAGAAGGGTAGAGAGGAGAGAGAGTGAGAGAAAGGTAGAGAGAGAATGTGAGAGAAGGGTAGAGAGAGAAAGTGAGATAGAGAGTGTGAGAGAAAGGTAGAGAGAGAAAGTGAGATAGAGAGTGTGAGAGAAGGGAGAAAGTGAGATAGAGAGAGAAAGTGAGAGAGAAAAAGGTAGAGAGAAAGTGAGATAGGGATAGAGAAATGTAGAGAGAGAGAGAGAGTAGAGATAGAAAGCAGTGAGAGAAAGGTGGAGAAAAATGAAAGAGAGAAAGTGAGATAGAGAGAGAAAAAGTGAGAGAGATAGAGATAGAAAGTGAGATAGAGAGAGAGAAAGGAGAGAGAGAGATAAAGAGAGAAGTGAGAGAGAGAGAGAAAGGTAGAGAGAAAAGTGAGATAGTGAGAGAGAAAGTGAGAGAGAGAGAGAAAGTGGGATAGAGAGAAAAAAAACAGAGAGAAGGTAGAGAGAGAAATAAGTGAGATAGAGAGAAATTAAGAGAGTGAGAAAGATAGAGATAGAAAGTGAGATAGAGAGAGATAACGAGCAAGTGAGAGAGAGAAAGGTTGAGAGAGAGAGAAAGTGAGAGAGAGATAGATAGAGAGAGAAATGAGAGAAGAGAGATAGAGAGAGAGTAAGAGAGAGAGATAGAAAGAGAAATGTAGAGAGAGAAAGGTAGATAGAGAGAATAAGGTAGAGAGAGAAATTGAGAGAGAGTGAGAGAAAGGTAGAGGGAGAAAGTGAGATAGAGAGAGAGAGAAGGTAGAGGGAGAAAGTGAGATAGAGAGTTGAGAGAAAGGTAGAGGGAGAAAGTGAGTAGAGAGAGAAAGAGAGAGAGAGAGAGAGAGAGAGAAAGAAAGAGAGAGAGAAAAGATAGAGAGTGAGAGAGAGAGAAAGTGAGATGGAGAGAGATAGAAAGTGAGATAGAGAGATGAGAGAGAGATAAAGAGCAAGTGAGAGAGCGAAAGAGAGAAAGGCTGAGAGAGAGAGAGAGAGAGAAAGAGCAAGTGAGAGAGAGAAAAATAAAGATAGAGAGAGAGATTGTGAGATAAAGAGAGAAATTGAGATAGCGAGAGAAAGGTAGAGAGAGAAAATGAGAGAGAGTGAGAGAAAGGTAGAGAGAGATAGATAGAGAGAATAAAATAATTAATAAAAAATTATTAAATAATTAATTAAATAATAATTGAACATCATTAAATAATTATTAAATAAATAATAAATGAGTTAAAATAAAAAATATAGTATATATTAAAATAAATAATTAAAATTAAAATTAAAAATAATCATAAATTAAGGGAAAAAATTTAATATTTATAAAAAAGAATTTTAAAAATAAATACTAAAATAAATTATAATAAAATGATTTATCATTTATAAATAAAAAATATATAAAATTATGAATAAATAATAGATAAAATAAAATAAAAAAATAATATATAATATACCATCTCTCTCCATCCATCACCATCATCTCTTTCCATTCACTACCACCTCTCTTCATCCATTAACATCACATCGCCCCCACTCTCTATCCACTACCACCTATCTCTATCCATCACCATCACTTCTCTCCATCCACTATCACATCTCTCCATCTCTACAACCTGCATACATTAACCATCCATCCATCTATCCATTACCTCTCATCACCATCACTTCTCTCCATCTACTATCTACCACCTCTCATCTCCATCCATCTCCACCATCACCATCTTTTTTCATCCACTATCACGTCTTTCCACATCCACTACCACCTCTCTCCATCCATCACCATCACATCTCTCTTATCTACTACCACCTCTCTCCATACATCACCACCATTTCTCTCCATCCACTACAATCTCTCTCTATCCATCAACACCACCTCTCTCCATCTATCATCACCTCTCTCTCCATCCACTACTACCTCTCTCCATTTATCACCATCACTCTCAAACTTACAATTATTCTGTTATAATAATATTTTATTAATATAGTATAATTTATTTTATTAAATATTGTACAAATTATTTATTATGAAATTTATATATTATTTAATTATAAAAGATAAATTATTTTATTATAAATTTATTTATAATTTATTTTTTTAAAAATTTTAGTAATATTAAATTATGTAATTATTAATATTAAGATTAATTTATAAATTATATTATTTATTTTAATATATAATATAAAATATATCTATATATATATAATATTTATATAGTAAGTATTTAATGAGTTGTAATTAATAATTAATTAAATATTTTATAATAATATAGTAATTATTATAATATATAAAATATAATAGAAAAAATAAAAGAATTAAAATAAATTTTTAATATAAAAAAGTCAGCGCGGGCGGGAATCCATTCCCGCTCGCGTTGTACTGTTTATAAAAAATAATAAAATAATATAATTTTATATATATTTAAAAAATAAAAAAATTATGTTTAAAAAAAATGAAGGGAAGCCAAAGGTCCAAAGAGATATCCTAAAAAAACAATAACATAAGTTTTCAGATCTATTAAGACCAAGAGCCCTAAGAGGCATCCTAACAGAAAAAACAAAAGGCATAAGACCTTTAACCCAAAGTTTAGCTAAAGTCAAAAATAAGTGCTCAGAAAGGCAAGAGGATAAATCCTCAAACATGAAGTGAAACCAAAGGCCCAAAGGGAAAAAAAGAAATAAAATCTAAAGGGAATATTTGAAAAATGTGTGAGCTTGAGAAGTTAAAAAAAATGAATTCGCAATAAGCAAAGAAATGATATCTTAGTTCAGTTTACATTTGCTGTTAATACACATATTTATTTTTTTTATTTAATGTAGCCTCTTCATTTTCCTTGAATTATAATCTAAACAAATATATGAGAATTTCCTCATTAAGATGTTACAATTATGTAGAAAGTAGTATTTGAAACTTGAAAAATAGGACGATGAAACTTGGAGAATTTCCTTGAAATCATTCTCTGCAATTGAAAAAGCAAAATAGAAAAATGATCTGTCTTGAGAAATCTACAATTTAATGTTTAATTATGACTCAATGTATCCAAGCAAAACAGGTTCAATATCAAATTGCAGTACAGTTAAAAGATTCAGTTTGGCTAAAAAGAAGTTTAGGCAAATCACAAAGGACAACCCAATGCATGGAGCTCTCACTAATAATTAAAGGGTCCCGGGGAAGATCTATTGTACGCAATCTTACCCTGCTTTACAAAAGATTGTTTCTAATAAAACACCACAAAAATTTGGGTTTGCTATCCAGAGATAATTCAAACAAAAACATCTTTGGGAGTACATAGGAGAGGAATATGGATACAAACCTTCACAAACAGCAAATTAACCCTTCTTTCGTTGGAGGGCTTGATAGCTTGGTGATCCTACAGCACAATTTTGACATCTATCTGACCAAACATGGTGACAAGGCAAGCATTAGCAAGTATTTGACCTTCTCACTTAAAAACACTTACCCAAACCTTCACAAACAGCAAGTTTGACTCTTCTTTCGTTGGAGGGCTTGATAGCTTGGTGATCCTACAGCACAATTTTGACATCTATCTGACCAAACATGGTGACAAGGCAGGCATTAGCAAGTATTTGACCTTCTCACTTAAAAACACTTACCCTTCCAACATTGTATTGATTCTCATCCTACAGTAGATCGCACAAAAGATATAGAAGTCATATGGTACTCCTCGCATGCCATTAACCATTTTTCTACTCTTTCAAGAATATCTTTCCTGCTAAAAGCTTTCTATTTGGCACAATCGTCAATAGCTCCTGCAAAACACCAAAACTGACGTTTAAACTGAGGATGCCTATTTAACTCAAAACTAAAAAATGCAAGAACAATATATATACAAAATTCAATTTCTCTAATTGCAACTTCAGGTTCATTCCAGTTTGTAATGCTATGCAATGTTGTGCATTCTTTCACATTATGTAACTCTGAGCAGTAAGCATGTTTATGAACATATTAAGTGGGATCACCCATTCCTGTAAATAGAAAACTGTACCAGATAAGCATGACTAATTTTATTGTCTTTGAAACATGTAGGTTAATGTTCCATCAATTAACAAATATGAACAAGTAAATGATCATTGAAGAAGAAAAGGAAACAAAAGTAGAAGTTGGTGAGTAAAGAACCAGGAAGTTGGGGGAAAATACTGGAAAACTAAGTGAACAGCTCCCAGCTAGCAAAGAACAAATTTTCGTTGTAGCTTCAGCTAAAAGAAAGATCCTGTTTTTTTGTTAACTGTGAAAAGCAATCTAGAAGACAAGGTTCTCGATAAAATTAAATTATGGAAAACAACATTAACCATTCTTTTCAATTTCAATAAAATTTTAACAGAAAATCAAGTAAAAAATTTGTTAATGTTGGCAAAGAATGCTGACTGATTAGATTATCTAACTACAAAGCACTGTGCTATTTATTAATTTTCAAACATGCAATTATTTTGTCGCAGACAATCTGTTCAGCAAACCAAACCACATGTAGAAAGTATGTACGTGCATATTAACAGTGATATAAGCACTATCAACAGGTAGCAGCAAGGAGTCAGGAACAGTGTAATTCAGTCAAATACATTTTCATTGGCTAACGATAGGAAAGAAAAAAAAATGATAAATCCCAATCAGTGTCGTGGACTCAATCTCTGGGGGTGGCCGGCCCGATCCCACGGAAGTTTCATAAGATGGGTTACCTGATTATAGAAAGGTTACTCGTTAAGTAAACCATAACTTACCATGGGAGAGTCATGTGGCAGAGACTTGGTACAGAAATCTAACTCGGCATAATATAATCACTACATGAATGTTGAAGGGATTTATCATATTTGTTTCAAACAGATGATTATTATTAGGTAACCAAGCCTCTGGTTTCCACTTCACACAAAGGAAATTTTATTTCTCCAAAAAAGTAATAACTTCTGCCAAATATGATAAAGAACAAGATAAACAAGGTCAGTCTCCTCCCCCTCACCTTCTACGGGTTTTGGCAGCTCCGAGGGATCCGAGCCCGACATCCGGAAGAAACGCTCAATCCTTGACTGCGACTTCAATGGCGACGGCTCCCCGTCCACCACGAGGATACGCCCTAATCTAAGCAAAATAACAACCACGCAACCGATCAAGCCAATGGAGCACAAACCCTAACCGTTCGTTCTCCTCCATTTGGAAGGAAAAGGGGAGGACTGGGTCAAGAAAATCGAACCTTGGAGAAGAGGGAGACCCTGCGGAAGAAGGTGTTGCGCGGGTGAGGGTTCCAAGAGTTAGGGTTTCGTCTTCAAATGAGGGCGTCGTGTTGGACGATCCAATAGGAGAGATCGACGGCGACGCGACTGTCGAGGAGAAAGTCGACGCCCTCATTGCGGGCATAGGGCTTCAGAAGGTCCCGGAAGCTTCCACCGACACCCATCTCTGGCGGTAAACTCGACGGCGACGAAGAGGAAAATCGAGCGGGAAAGAAAGAAGAGATCGCATGACGGGGAAGAGCCGAAGGGTTTTGAATTTTAGGCATCGCGCGGCACAACTGCCGTTACGATAATATAAATAATTCAAATTCTCTTTCTATTTTTGAAATCCAAAAAAAATTATAAAAAAGATTATATTAAATAACGGTATTTTAATAATAAAATAAAATATGTTAAAATTATTATCAGTAATATTTTCAAAATGCACCATTAAATTTTATTTTAATAATTTTCATTACAAATAAATATTTATAATCAAAATTTATTTCTATGATATTTGATATAATCTATAATATTTTTATAAACATAATTTTGTATTAAAATTAATGTATATTAGTGTTCATTTGTTTGGCTTAATTTTAATATATATATATATATATATATATATATATATATATATATATATATATATATATATATATATATATATATAAGGATGTCCGTATCATATATATATATATATATATATATATATATATATATATATATATATATATATATATATATATATATATAAAAGTCCACAATGGCATGATATTGTCCACTTTGGGCCTAAGCCCTCATGATTTTGTTCTTGGGCTCTCCCCAAAATGTCTCATGTCAATGGAGATACTTTCCATCTTTTTAAACCCACAACTATTATAATTATTTTTCTATTTCATAATAAATTTTTACATAAAATAATACATCAAACAATTTTGCTACATAGGAGCAGTGATGCCCCACTGCTCCCCCTAATTAAATTTCAATAGTTGAGATGTTATAAAATCTATTTGAAAATTCAAACCTCAACTACCATAAGGAAAATATATTCAAAAATTATGTATCACTTCCTTCGGTTAAATTTGTTACCTCCACAACCATCGAGAAAACCTCCACCGTGGCCTCCTCCACAACCACTTCGACAACCTCCTCTGTCAAGGCTTGAACACAGACCTTCTTTTCGCACTATTACTATTAGAGATAGTAAAATAATAGCTGACTTTAAATGACATAATCTTTTCGACTCCTTCATCGACTCAGTCACTCTAATTCCAGAGAGCACAACCTCATAAGCAACAAGTTCAAGCAGTAATCTGTTCCCTTCTTGATTTTTAGAAGATGATGAAACAAAATCTAACTCAAAAGTATCAAGACTTTTGCTGATGTCTCACGTTATGTTGAACGGGAGGCGAAGAAAATTTAATCCGTAAAGATTTTTGGACAAACTTTTATAGCTAAAGGTTCTGCTAGACATCTTGATCTAAGAATAAGAATAAATGGTACAAGAAGGGAAAAGGAAAAGGAGTTGATATTGTTGTTGCTGCTAGGCCCAAATAAGAAGAAGTCAAAGGAAAAAAGCATGGAAAGAAACATAGAAGCAAGCTGATTTGCTTTAATTATAGCAAATCCATATTTATCTTCCATTTATGAGCATGTTGGCGGGCTAAAATTGGTCCTCTCAAATGGATAATAATCTATATTTGTTCAGTATAAATAAAGATAAGACCATTATTTATGAGATAGCTAATGAAACTGTGAATGGAGACATACCAGTAAGCTGGGGTCGTCTTGATAGGAGTATCAAGATGAGATCATTTGAAACATTCTAGATTTTAATGTTCTTCACGGATATAGACAACAAATAATACCCAAAGTCCCTTTTTAACTATTGTTTTTATTCTAGATTTCTAGGTCTGCCATGTTCTTTCTTTCTTCGGTAATTTACTGAACTACATAGTCAAAGTTCAAAAACAAGTTTCAAAATTACCTAATCGCGTACCCCATACGTTAAAAAAATAAATTAATTGATTGTTATAGTGTAACAATCGATTAAATTTGCTTTTGTGACGATGAACGATAATTTTAATCGATTGCTACATTATAGTAAAGTGTAATCGATTATTTTTTTTAATCTATTAAAAATCTTCTATGATGAAAAATTCATCACTCTAAATATATTGTATAGAATTGGTATTTGAGGGCATAGTCACTTTTAGACGACACACTGATGAACCTAGAGAGCTTGAAATTAATGATATGGAATTAGATTCTATATGCTTAGGCAGTACTCCTAAATATATCCATACTCTCAAGCATCCATTCAATATACCATATTGATAGCAACAAATTTTTTAATATGAATCAAGTATGAAAATGATGTTGGAAACTCCTTATAATTAATACAACGATGATACTCACTGATCAACACCATAATTAAGATCTTTAGACTCTCTCTTTTTGAAGATATAAATTTTTTGATTTTTTGAATGGTTAAGGTTAGCTGATTTTGTCCAAAATTGGTTGATGGACCTAAAGAGTTTGGAATGACATAGAATTAGATTTTATGTACTTGAGCAATGTTCTTGAATATAGCCATGCCCTTAAATACTAATTCGATATATATATCATATTGAGAGCAGCGATTTTTTGACCATGGAAGGCTAATGTTTTTAATCGATTGTTATAGTGTAGCAAACATTTAAAGTTATTGGTCACAATAACATTTCGAATCTATTGCTACAATGTAGCAAACAATTAAATTTTTTTTAGAAATCAATTTAAAAGTCTTTTATGATAAAAATTTGTTGCTCTCAATATAGTGTATCAAATTAATATTTAAAGACATGGATATATTTGGGAGCACTGGTTGATAGGGGTGACAAAAATTAATCTGACCCGTCAACCGGATCTGAGTTGACTCAAAAAATATCAAGTTAGGGTTGGGAGTTTTCGAGTTCAGGTTATTGGATTTGGGTTGGAGGTTTTTGAGTTAGATTTGTTCAGGTAGATTGACCTGGGTTAATTCGGGTTTAGGAGATTTTTTAAGTTAAGTCAAATTTTATTTTAAAAATTAAGATATTTTATGTAATTTTAATATGGCAATGATAATATATTGAGATAAAAGTGAAGAATTATTGGTAAAAATAGCAAAAAAAAGAGATTTTTTCTGAGTTGTCAAGTTGGTTGGATTATATAGATTCAGGTTCAAGTTTAAGATTTTAGAATGAGTTTGGTTCAGGTTGAAATATTTTAATAATATTTTTGTTTCAATCCGATCCATCCATCCGAATTGACACTCTTACAGTATATAGGATTTAATTCCATATTATTTTGAGATATTTAAGTTCATCCACAAAATCGATTGATGGATTAGAGAGTTGCAGTACTCCTGAATGTATTCATACCCTCAAACACTAATTTAATACACCGTACGTATTGAAAATAATATTTTTTTGATAAAATTTTTTAATCGATTGATGTAGTATAGCAATCAATTAAATTTAATTTTATGATCATGAATAATAATTTAATCGACTATTATATTATAACAATTGAATTTTTTTGTATGGAGGTATACAATCTTGATAATTTTAAAACTCAATTCAATAAAGGTAAAATCCGTCACCCCAGTGGCTCCACACAGTCGGTCTCACGACCATCTGTGAGGAGGCAAATCAGGAAGTTGCAATTAACAACTACGTACGGAGAGAGCATTGTCTCAGCTTTATCGAGATTCGAACATTGTCCACTTAAGTATATCCCACACTAACCAACTCAACCATGCTCCGGGGATGATAATTTTAAAACGCACTTCAGCAAAAAAGTGAAATTCGCCACCTTATCAGTCCCACATAATCAATCTCATGATTATTTGTGAGGAGGTAAATCGATAAACTATAATTGACCACTATGAAAGAAAAGATTATCTTAGCTTCGTCAAGATTCAATCTTTGTCTACTTCAGCAAATCTATCTCGTATTAATCAACTCAGTCATGTCCCCAAGGTGATAATTTTAAAGCTCAAAACTTTGACTGTGGTTAAATAAATTGTCGTTCTTTCCTTACCTTATTTTGTTGACCAATGTTTTTTATCTTGAAAAAAAAAGGTGCAAAGTATGTGACTGGCAAGTTGGGTATGGTGGATCGTGCAGGCATAGTGATCTTTAGTCTTTTCTTCCTTAATAAATGATCATCTTCCGGCAATCATTCGCCGGCAGATCAATTACTGAAACAGCTTAGCACTATCTACCTATTTGTTCCTTGTGAATTAATTTGTTGGTGTGTGCCCAAGCATGCACAGTGAGATTAATCATCATAAATTCGGAGAAGAGAATGCATTAACCGTTCTAATTAGTCGGAACACTATCATTAAGATGGGAATGAACATGGCCATCAAGATTATTAAAATAAGAATGAATATTTTAAAAGTCGGCCGACTTTGTATTATAAAAAAGACAAAAAAAAAAAAAGCATTGTTGTGCGTGAGATGCGGACGCAGGTGGGTTGGAGATCCATCTAATTTCGCATGAATCCATATCTTGTATTATTTTTTTTCTTGGTCTCATCATGTAATTTGTGCAGTCAAAGTGCTCAGTCGATTCATGGGCATGGCTAGAGTTCACGGGACGGGAGGACAATCCATTGCTTCGATACCCTTTTCATCTTGGTTGTTTTCGCCTAAATGCTAACATGGGGTCGACAGAGACGTACAAACAAACGAGTGCGTGGTGTGTCGCTATCCTTTGTTTTGTTGTCGTAGCAGTGCCAATTCCACTCTGCTACTGCCGTTCATCCTGCCCCTTTCGGATACAATGCAGTGCCTATTACGATGCCTACTCATCCACTGGGAGGTGGATAAGGGATGAAGAGGTAAGCGATAAAATCCGTTGTCTTCTTTCGTAATCGGTAGCTTTGTTTGCTCAAGTAGAAGCCAAAAGGGCCTGCGGTGGAAACATTTACCGCGGTCACAGGTAGACGGCGTCGATATGTGTGGTGGATGAGGAATACGAGGCGATCGAGCACGTATACTGATCCCTGCTCATTTGATCGGCTTCGTGACACGGCCATCCCGTGATGCCTCCTCTGATTGCGATTCTTCTTTTTGCCTCCGCCTAACAATTCCGGCAACCAGAAGCAAAAGGAAAGGGAGGGGGAAAGGTTAGGTCCTTTTTCAATTTGTTCACGGGACCAATTCTTGTGCGCCTCTCTATTTCCTCTTCAGATTGCATGTTGTAACTGCCGGTGGACATAAATATCCACATTGCAGCTCTCAGCATCAGTTTCCTTGCTTGGAATTCTGCTTGTCGGCCAAAGCTTGTAGCTTTATCCTTCTTTCGCTTCATACTTCATTTTCTCCTCCATAATTGGAACCAGGTATCTTTTCATTCAAAAGGACTCTGCAATTCTTTTTTTATCTTCTTCATTTATCTTTCAACAAAAAAAGTATTAATAATCTCCCTTTCTCTCAGTATTACTGTGCGTCTACTATAATAATTCACACTCATCTCGCTTGCAATCACTGCTTCCTTGACCTGTTTGTCCTATAAAACCCCCGCAAGGTAACGCAGTGACTTGTTGAGCATGATATTTTATATCATTCAGCTGCACTTCCTCCACTGGAACTTGTTGAGGAGTATTTAAAAAGGAAGGAGTTGTGTAAGTTAGACTTGCTACTTAGTTACCTCGCTTTCTTTCTTTTCCAGTTCAATTCAATTGTCATGCGATTCTTATCTTCATCAATTTGATTCGCTTCGTGCATCAGATTGATTCATAAGAAAAATTATGGGCTTGCTTTCTATCCTTGGTTTCTTTCTTTTGACGTCCTCAATCTTCACCCACGGAAAGGAATGCACCAATATTCCTACACAATTATCTTCTCACACAGTTCGTGCTCAGCTTGCAATGTCTACCAATGAAACATGGAAAACAGAGATGCTCTCTTACTATCACTTAAATCCTACGGATGAGTCAGCGTGGATGGATTTACTACCGAGAAAGCTATTGAACAAGGACACCCCCATTGAGGAGTTTAACTGGCTGATGTTGTACCGGAGCATGAAAGGCTTTGGCAGGTTTAATGTGCATCAGGAAGGAGTAAATTTCCTTAGTGAAGTATCTCTCCATGATGTCCGCCTTGACCAGGATACCATGTTTGGACGAGCACAACAGACAAATCTGGAGTACTTGTTGCTTCTTGATGTTGATCGACTAGTTTGGAGCTTCAGGAATCAAGCTAATATGCCAACTCCAGGCCAACCTTACGGAGGATGGGAAGGTCCAAACATAGAGCTTAGAGGACATTTTGTGGGTACGTGTTTGGAGTTAATAAGTTCACCATTTGTTCCATTACTACTGCTATGAATTTTGCTGTCTTGTTTATTTAATGGTACTATGAACTTGTTTTTCACATTAACTTATTCCTTACTGCTTGCAAAAAATCCATGTATTACTTCTAGATCAACATTACCTTATATTCTCGTCTTTGGATTGGAGCATATGAAGGAAAAACTGAGATTGTTATTTATGAAAAAACTACGACTTCTTGTCTTTTTTCCTTGGTATTTCCTTATTTGCACATAGGGTATCCTCTTAAATTTCCTCATGGAAATTCAACTTGTTTCTCTTCATATGTCATAGAAATTATCACACTTTATCCCAAGTGCAAATGATATATGAATTCATCTTCATACAAAAGTTAGGAAATATTTTGTTTTTATTTCACTTTAATTCTTTTCTTCTGTTCCTTTAATATTTTCATACATGGTCCTCAAAGTGTATTTTGTTAACACCTCTATATCTGCTAAGTCTTTGTTATTATTTTACAATTTATCTCTAATTGTTTTTTTCACTAAATTAAGAAGTAAAGGTGAAAGATTAGCTTGGAGTATATATGAATATATATCTTCTTTGTTCTTTCAAATTGAAGGCGATGGCTTGGTAGACTACTGTCACTATACTTTTTGTTCTTTCAAATTGAAGACAATGCCTTTGTTCTTTCACTATACTTTTTGAACTTTTCCCATCAAGATACTCTGTTGATCTTTTGTTACAAGAAAAAGGTGCCCATGAAGAAGGAGCAATGCCTTGGTAGACTACTGTCACTTTGTGGAAATTTTAATGGTAAAAGAAAGTGGATGAAAATTTTCTTTATATTCATCTTTAGCGATAATTCTAAATATATTAGATAATTATAAATATATATACACAAGTACAATAATTAAAATCTATTCTAAATATGGAAAAGAAAATTTCTATCCTAAATGATAATAGATGGAATTGATTTTATATAAATTTAGATCACTAAAGAAATCAAAAAAATGATGATAAATCATTCCTTTAATGCTCCCCCACAAGTTTGAGTGTGAATGTCAATAAGGCTCACCTTGCCAACAAGTTGACGAAATGCTGCTTCACCTAACGCTTTGGTAATTATGTCTCCAATTTGATTTTTTGATGATATGTAGACCATTTTAATTTCTCCTTTGTTAATTCTTTCTCTAACAGCATGGCAATCAATTTAAATGTGTTTTGTTCTCTTATGAAAAACAAGATTGACAACAATATGTATGGATGTTTGATTATCGCAATATAAAGTCACTGGTTGAGGATGATCAACACACAAATCTCATAATAGATGTCTCAGCCAAATTATCTCACAAGTGATTGAGGCTATAACCTTATATTCTACTTCCGTTGAAGACCGTGACACAGTAGTGTGCTTCTTGCTTTTTTAGGAAATGAGGGCCACAATAACCAGTCACAAATCGTCATGTAGTAATATCGCCAGTCCAATCTGCGTTGCAAAATCCTATTAAGTTTAAATTATTTTGAAAAGGAAAAAGTAGACCTTGTCCAGGTGAACCCTTAGTATGAACTGCATCAAGATGAGGTCGTCTAGGCTCATGCATGAATTGACTAAGAGTGTTGACTGAAAATGAGATTCTCGATCTTGTGATGGTCAAGTAAATTAATTTTCCTACTAGACGTTGATAATGTGTTGGGTCTTTGAGTAAGTTACCATCAAAAGAAGTGACTTTCAAAGATTGTTCCATGGGAAACTTAGCCGGTTTAGCACTAAGTAATTCTGTTTTTTTTAGGAATATCAAGGGTATACTTGCATTGATTGATAATAATACCCTTTTTAGAATGTGATATTTCAATTCCTATAAAATAGTTTAATTGTTGAAGTTTGAAGCAACTAGCAAGAAAACCTTTCAAGTCATTGGAAAACCTTTCAATTCCCATAAAAGAATTTCCACACACTTTTGTAAAAAGGAAATAATCTACTCATGATTGTTGAAACCAAACTTGTTGATGGCGGAAAGAAGTTTATGAAACCATGACTGGGAAGTTTGTTTTAATCCATATATAGACTTGTGGAGTCGACACATAAGTGGTTCCCTTGTCAATGAAAACCGGGTGAAGGAATACGTTTTGAACATCCATTTGATGAAGTCCCCAACCATGAATAGAAGCAATAGCAAGAATATATCGGAGATTGACAAGTTTTGCAACAGGAGCAAATGTTTCATTGTAATCAATATCCTATTGTTGTGTGAAGCCTTTGGCAACTAGGCTAGCTTTATATCGTTCAATAACTCCATTAGAATTATACTTGATCTTGAACACTTGTTTACATCCAATAGGGCGATGGCCAGAAGGAAGGGGAACAAGATACCAAGTCTTGTTTGCTTCTAATGCATCAATCTTAACCATCATAGCTTCAATCCATTTAGGGTCCTTGCAAGTCTATATATTACTTATATATCTATGGTGAAAGGGATTTTTCCCCCAACATGAAAACATATCCAAATGTACTTTTTCGACTATCTAAATCTCCTACATAATCACTATGTGTAAAATCATACAGATTTGACTTTTCTCATTGGTTGTAGAACATCCCTAACTCCTTAGTACCTTATAAATTCTTTTTGTAGACAAGATATAAATCTATGCAGGACGATCCATGTACCTACTAATTATACTCAGGTCTTGTTGTCATCAAATACATTAAAATCCCTACTATCTATTTATAGAAAGTGTTGTCAAACTTCTCTCCTTCAGTATATTTGTTTAGCTTCACTCCAAACTTAGATGGAGTTGTTATAGAATTACAATTTTACATCTATACTTGTCCAAAATTTCTTGCACATACCTCTTTTGAGAAATAAAAATTCCAACTGAAGCTTGCACCACTTCAATGCCAATGAAATAATGCATCATACCAAGATCAAAATCTCAAATTCAATCACTATGGATTTTTTAAAATTTCCAAATATGGATGAATTATTTGCAATGTAGATTAAGTCATCTACATATAAACAAACTATGGGTTTTTTCCTCCTTCAATCTTAGTGAAAAGTGTATACTATAAGGACATCTTTAAAATCATTGCTTCAATTCCTATACAATTATGCCAAGCTCGTGGAGCTTGTTTTAAATCATATAGAGCTTTCTTTAGTTTATAGACTTTATACTCATTGCCAAGTTTCATATAACTAGGGGTTGGTCGATAAATACCTCTTGTAAATCTCAATGGAGAAAAGCTTATTTTAAGTTCAACTAAATTTTAGGTTGCCATCGCTATCAATAAGCTGACTATATCACGCCTTGCAACCCGGATAAAGACTTCTTTTATAATTAACACCAAACTCCTACTTATGGCCCTTTTCTATTAAGCGTGCCCTGTACTTGTCAACATCGCCATTTTTCTTTAGCTTTGTCTTGTAAACCTATTTTACACTAATTATTTATATATCATGTCATCCATGTATTATTTCTTTCAATGGCTATAGTTTAATCATCCATAATCTTTCTCCATTTGGATTCTTTAATAACCACTTCAAAAGTAGTAGGGTCACAATTTGAAAACAAAGTAAAATGCATAAGCGGATCATCATCTTAGTCAATTCCAATCACATAATTAGTCATCCATGTTAGTCTTCATCGAACATGTTGTGACTTTTGTGATTTAGCTGCGAGTGAACTTTGATCAGCTGTTGGAACATTTTGAGTAACTTCCTCATGTTGCTCATCCTCCACAAGCTGTTGCTCTTTCTCATCATTACCAAAACCTACAGGAATATTTCCTTTAATATCATTTTGATTCCATGACCAAGTAACTTTTTCATCAAATACTACATCACAACTGATTATAATTTTCATAGTGCTAAGATTGTATAATTTATAATCTTTTGACGTACTACTAAAACTAAGAAAAATACATTTTTCACCTTTGTTGTCTAGCTTCTGTCTCTTTTAATTGAAATATGGGCACAAGCAATACACTTGAAAATTTGAAAATGATCTAGAGCCGGATTTCTTCCACTCCATGCTTACTCTAGTGTTATATTTTGGACGAAAAATGTCGGACTTCTATTCAATATATGGATGCTACAATTAAGTGCTTCTAGCCAAAAAAATTTGGAATGTCACTTGTCATCAAAAGGCTTTGCACCATATTCATATAGTGAGGTCCTTCCTCTCACATACACAATTCTGTTGTGGTGTATAAGTTGCTGTAAGTTGTCTCTTGATCCTATGGTTCTCATAAAAATTTACCATTTCAGATGAGTTATATTCTTCACCACGGTTTGTATGAAGAATTTTAATTGGGTTTCTAGTTTTTTCTCAACAAGTACTTTATAGCTTTTAAAAGTTTCAAAGGCTTCAGATTTTTCTTACAAGAAATAAACCCATATTCTGTGACTATAATTATCAATATAGGTAACCATAAATTTGTTTGACCTCCATTAGAATTTGGTATTATTGGCCCCTAAATACTAAAATGGACAATCTCCAATGTTGCCTTTGCTCTCTAAGATTTTCTTAGGAATTCAGCACGGTGTTTTTTTTGTTAACAACACATTCTTACAAACTTGAGAAGGAGCTGCAATTTGAGGAACGCGAATCACCTCAATCCTCAACAATTTGGATGCCCATAGCGAAAGTGTCATAACCATGTGTCATTTTCTAATTTCACTGAAAAACATGAATGAGCTATAGTATGGAGATAAAGGGGAGCATACTATTTGCTGTCATGTTAATTTAAATAATTAACCCCTTGTATCTTCAATCTGACATACTCCATCTTTAATGGAAATCTCATATCTGTTTTCTCGTAATTGACCCACACAAAGGAAACAAAAAGAACATTAGCAATAGTATGGGTGGAATTCCCTTTCGTTTGGATTGTCATCTTTCCTTTCCCCATAATAGAAATTATGGTGTTGTCTCAAATTTAACAGCACTGCAAGTGCTTGAAGCTGCTGCCTCTCAAATTTAAACCCTGAACAAAGTGCTTGAAGTTGTTGCCTCTTAACTCTTATTGTACTTTGGTATTTCTTCTTTATGGAATCTCAAATATGCTTGGCGGTATCCTTGCAGAGAATTGTTTCCAAGATTGAGTGATTAATAACTTGGAAGAGATAATTCTTTGTCAGTCCTTATGTTACATCTTCTGCTAGTTTTGCTACTCGAGAAACCACAGTTGTTCTAATATTTTTCTGGACCTTAAGAAATTCTCCATGAGCATGCTTTAATGGTCATAGTGGCCATCATAAGGATGGCAGTTTCACTTTGACTCTTTAAGAAACTAGGCTTTGATACCACTGTTAAGAAACAATGAAATAGTATAGAGAAGATAAGGGGAATAACTTTTTCTCACTTATTTTTGTTGATGAACAGACAACCTATTTATGTGTTAATACATAACTTAAAACAATTTAACCACTATCCCATTAAATCCTCAATCATAATCCACTAACTCCACAACATTAACCCATCCACTAATCACTAACTCCTCATTCACTAACCAATAACTCTATAATACAAACATTAACCCAACTTCTCATCCACTAACCACTAACTCCATAATATAAACATTAACATCCACTGACCCTGAGTCATGGAACTCACTAACTCCATGTGCAAGTCGACATCCACATCTATGTATTAAATTTTAGCAAGGACGGGTGAGAAAGGACATTACTCAATCAAGTTAAATGCTAGTTATATTTACATACTCATGGAGTCAACCAAGTATCTTTTGGAATTTCCTCCTTTTATTTTAATTCTTAATACTTGGATTTTTTTAATGTTCTTGTGACATATCCTAACTTTAGAACATTGCAGGCCATTACATGAGTGCATCAGCTCAGATGTGGGCTAGCACCCATAATCAGACTCTTTACAAGAAAATGTCATTAGTTGTTGATGCACTTTATGATTGCCAGAAAAAGATAGGCACAGGATATCTCTCTGCTTTTCCTTCTGAATTTTTTGACCGTTTTGAAGCTATCGTAAGTGTTTGGGCTCCTTATTATACCATTCATAAGGTAATCTAATGAGTTTTCTCACATGATTAATGCGAGAAAGTTTCTTCAAGATGAATTGCCTATTGGTTTGTCTTGCTTGTGTTTTTGACTTTAGATGATATGTTGATTTAAATGCAGATCATGGCTGGTCTTCTAGACCAATATATATTAGCTGGTAATGTCAAAGCATTGCAGATGGTCGTTGGGATGGCTGATTACTTTGGGAACCGTGTCAAGAATGTTATCCTCAAGTATAGCATAGAAAGACATTGGGTTTCACTTAATGAAGAAACTGGTGGGATGAATGAAGTCCTGTATAGACTCTATAGTGTTACGGTAACCTGTCATTTAGGCTGTTTCCAATTTTTTTCATATCTAGCTTCGAAATTGTTTGCAATAATGTTGGTTTATGGACATCTAATGTCTCTGAATATTTGGTGAGTCACTACTAAATCAAAATTTCTTATTTGGAATGAATGTAGAAAGATCCAAAGCATTTGGTATTAGCCCATCTTTTTGACAAACCGTGCTTTCTCGGTCTGCTTGCAGTGCAGGTAATCATTCTTCATCAAAGTAGGGGTTTACTTTGTTATTGTTAAGTCCATTGAACTCTACAGGAAGTCTTCACCAGTCATCACCCTAGTAATTTGCAATGCTATTCCTAAAATATTCCATTATTCTGTTTGCAGGCTGACAGCATTTCTGATTTTCATTCAAATACACATATTCCAATTGTAATTGGAGCACAAATGCGATATGAGATTACAGGTGATTCACTTTACAAGGTAAATTTAGGTTTTTAAGTCTAAACATGCAAGTAACTAGTTTCTTAGATTATTAGGATGGTTATTTTTGTACTTTCTTGTCAACATTATCAACGTACTAGTTGGATCAGCCGTGCTCACTTATCAACAGGCCTGTAGATACTTTTTGTGCCATCGTGCTAATTGATGGGTTAGGAGCATGAAATGGCATATCTACATGACTGTTGGATATGAGGTGTTAGAAATCAAATTGCTTGAACATTACAAAATATAGAGATATGTAAAGGTCCCTACAGATAGATCAAAAACTATTTCCCGGTCTCTGTAAACCTAGACTAGGCCAAATGCACCTCAATATCTTTACCGCAGTGATGTGTGGTTTATTCTTCAGAAAACACCAACAACTAAGTAGTGAACTCGTCAACAAAATAAGTCGTCATTAGTTAAGGTCCTACTTCAATTCTGAATGTTAACATTTGAATTGGTAGTTGGCTTTTTTCTAATACAAATAGATCCAGAATTTAGGTTATATATTCTCTACACAAAGATACATGATCATCAAGTGCTCCTAGGGTGCAAACTGGTTGCTGCCATATAAAACTCCTTTTCTCAATTATAATAGTGACTTCATCTTTCAGGATATCAGTGCGTTCTTTATGGATATTGTGAATTCTTCCCACAGCTATGCAACAGGAGGAACATCGGTCAGTGAATTCTGGTATTGAATCTAGCTACAAGTTCAGTTTCTGGCATAAGTTGCAAAGCTCTTTTTGTTTTTCTTCTTTGTTTAACTCTGAATGGTGAATCTCATGATATTCTACCAATATTGATTGATGGATTGCTTTCATTTAAATATCTAGGTGTAACCCAAAACGTCTTGCAGACAAGCTAGGCACAGAAAATGAAGAATCTTGCACTACTTATAACATGCTTAAGGTGAAGCAAACCTTGCTTTTCTTGGTGTCAAAATAAATTGTTCAGATTTCTGATTTTAGGGTTCATAGTTCAATCACAAACACCAGAAGTTCTTTCTCAAATTTGACGCTGAGAAAAGATATAGTTCTGAAACATACATTTGGATGTATGATATCAATTAACAAAATATTTTAGTTCTTTTCTTTGATTCGAACGGGAGCCTTGGTGCAACAGTAAAGTTGTTACCGTGTGACTTGGAGGCCATAGGTTCGAGTCACGGAAACAACCTCTTATAATACAAGATAAAGCTGCGTACAATAGACCCGATGTGGTCCGATCCTTCTCCGGAACCTCACATTGCCGGGAGCTTTGTGCAACGGGCTACCCTTCTTTTCTTTGATTCAAGCTGTATGGAGTAAGCCTTATTATTTCCTTTTATGTACTCTTAAGAGTTTTATGGTGCATCTCTTACAGGTATCTCGCAACTTATTTCGATGGACAAAGGAGGTGGCTTATGCTGATTATTACGAGAGAGCACTAACGAATGGTGTGTTAAGCATTCAAAGAGGAACAGATCCAGGGGTGATGATTTACATGCTTCCTCAAGGTCCTGGAAAATCAAAGGCAACGAGTTATCATGGTTGGGGCACAAAGTTTGATTCATTTTGGTGTTGTTATGGAACTGGTAATGTAACATTCTATCTCAATCTATGAAACATTTTTTGTTCTTTTACTTAACAACGGTAAAGTTGTTGCCGTGTGACTTGAAGGCCATAGGTTCAAGTCACGCCTCTTGCCATGCAAAGTAAGATTGTGTACAATAAATCCAATGTGGTCCGATTCTTCCCTAGGACCCCACATTGGTAGGAGTTTCATGTACCGGGCTGCCCTTTTACTTTGCAATAACTGATTATCTTATTTTCAAAAGTTTAGTGCAAGCAGACTACTCTTTGATTTAAAATTGTCTTGAAGATCATAAGATGACTTTTGATGTTTTTCTATATGCAGGAATTGAATCATTTTCGAAACTTGGAGATTCTATTTATTTTGAGGGTAAAGGAACTATACCAAGCCTTTATATTATACAGTATATATCTAGTTCTTTTAGTTGGAGGGCTGCTGGAATTCAACTGAACCAGAAGACAAGACGAGTATACTCCTTTGATCCTTATCTGCAGGTTTCAATTACAACCTTGGCTAATGAGGTACTGCGAGAGCAACCTTTTATCTGTTTCATGAATGATTTTGTCAATTCAAAATTTTGATAATTGCAGAGTTTGCTCTCACATATCACTCTCGTTCTTGGCAGTTATCCATCATCTAATTTGATGTATGTTAACGATGAAAATTAATCTAAGTAAACTGGTAATATCAATATTGTCTAAATAGGACCCACTACTATCAGAAAAGAATCAAAATCTTCCTTTTCATATTTGTGCTCGTAGTGCATCATAAAGCCATCCATCAATGATTGTTTTGTGTCCCATATGCAGTCAAGTCTGACTTCAACGTTGAAATTGAGGATACCATCTTGGACATCCTTATCTGGTGCAAAAGTGCTTCTAAATGATGCAAATCTACAGCTAACTCCTGGTATGATGTATTCCATTTATTTGTCAGAGTTAAGACAGTTCGTGGATATTTCTGTTTGGTTAGGAATTTGTGCCAATCACCAAGCAACTGTATGGTATTAAAGCCACCAGTCATGCTCCTATATAATGCAATTCCATTTATTGGTCTGATAGATGGTTAATGAATATTTTTCGAAGGAATTGTTATCACTCCTCTTTGCTCGTTTCCTTGTCACACATTCTAACATACATCAATGACAACCTTTTGTTTTACCTATTGTAAGATCCTAGATAAAATGAATATTTTCGGTGTTGAAGCTAATACTAGTGTATTTTCTCAGAAAACTTCCTGTCTATTACAAGGAATTGGACTTCAAATGACAATTTGACCCTTGTGTTGCCTCTCATATTAAGGACGGAATCCATCAAAGGTCGTAAGTGTGTTAGATCATTCCCTTCATTAATTATTCTTTAATCCTTCCTTGCAACTTAATGCTAAAATCCGAATCAAAGCAATTGAATCCTTAAGTCATTTGACTTGACACTTGGTTTATAACCCTGGCAGATGACCGACCCGAGTATGCTTCCCTGCAGGCAATTCTTTTTGGTCCATACCTTCTTGCAGGCTTGACAACCGGTGACTGGAATATAAAGACCGGAAATTCTAGCTCCATCTCGGATTGGATAACTGCCATTCCAACTTCATATAATTCACAACTTGTATCCCTTGTGCTGGAGTCCAACAGTAAGACCTTCGTCTTCTCGAACTCCAATGGTTCCTTGACAATGGAGGAGTGGCCTGCTGAAGGAACCAACTCTGCGATACATGCAACGTTCAGAGCTTCAAAAGGCTGCCATGTCAAAGCCTGCAAGAAGACTGCCCAGAGTTCTGTGAAGCTAGAACCATTTGATCTTCCAGGGATGGTAGTGATACATCAAGGCCCTAGCAATGACCTTGCACTTTCAACAACAGCTAGCCCAGACAGTTTATTCAATATCATCCAAGGATTGGATGGGAACCAGGATAGAGTGTCCTTGGAGTCCAACAGTCTGCAAGGGTGCTTTTTGTCTGCCAGAATTGGTAATACAGCAGGAAGCACAGTTCGGTTGGAATGCGTGTCTGATTCAGATCCAGACATGTCGTTCAGGCAGGCAGCAAGCTTCACTCCGATCACAGGGTTGAGGGAATACAATCCGATTAGCTTCATGGCAAAGGGAGTTAGGAGGAACTTCGTGTTAGAGCCTTTGCTAAGCCTGAAAGATGAGACGTATAGTGTCTATTTCGACATTGTAACTTGAGATTCAACCTCTTTTTTAGCTAAATGAAGCTTAGCAGAGCCGCATTGGTGCTCATGCAAATCTGTGTTATTTGTGCCTTAAAGTCGCTTCCAAACAGATTGTGTTTGGGTCCTGAGAGGTGACTGTGGACAATTGTTTCGCCAAAAAAAAAATGTTAAGTTATTTGTTGACAGAGTAGTCACTGATGTGATGTAGGTGCCTGTTTGTTCGGGGAAAAGTTTGATCTTCGTTGTTGGCGATAGCTTATTAGCTTATGTATGATCACCTGCGATTGCTTTTGATCTGGGATGCTTGGATCAACGGTAGGAAAAACGACTAGCAATTCAGGTTAACTTCGGCTCGAGCTTAATGGTCCAGCTTGGTACTTCTGTACGCTTCTAGCTGGTAATACATTGGCCATCATGAGTACATGATATGATTAAAGTCAGTTTAAGATTTTATAAATTCACATTTAAGATAAGTCTATTTGGATTTAATCATCTATTTATAAATTAATCCATTTATAAGTCTATAAACATTTAATGAATTATTTAATATTATAATCTTATAAATATATATTCTATAGATGCATAAATATCTTATCATTTGATTTTTTGACACATTTAATTATATCATCTGTATCTTATGATTAAATCATTTATAATATATTATAAATTTATATCTTTTAATCATTTATAACATAAATATCTTAAATCATTTGTATCTTATATCATTTATAACTCTATTTAATCTGTTGAATTAAACATATTATAAATTTATAGATTTAATATAATTTTTTGACATATTTAATATATAATTCATTTATAACTCCGTTTAACTTGTTTAATTAAATATATTATAAACCGATTATATGCGGGTTTATAGATTTTAATATATTTGTTTTGAGTTCAAATTAAATTTGAAAAGAAAATGGATTGAGGCATGAGCATGACCAATCAATCTACATTGGCATCCCTTCTGCAAAAAAGATGGATCCGTCACCTTAGCGGCCCCATACGGTCGGTCCCACGACCATCTGTGAGGAGGTAAATCGAGAAAGTAGTTGGTTACGACGTAGGAGGGTATTGCCTGGCTTCGCCAGGATTCGAACCCTTACCCTCTTCTGCAAGTCTGCTACGTCGTAACCAACTCACCTATGCCCCGGGGGCTACATTGGCATCCCTAATAACAGCGATGGCATCGTTGATGATTCTAAAGTGAGAGAGGCTATACCAATGTTTATTCATTTATCAAACTAGCTTATTTCAAATTATATTACGGATTAGCGGAAGACAAAAGGGCTTGTAAATTAACCAAGCTTCAAACTTTTGTTCATTTATCTTGCTAGCTTATTTAAGTTTATTTATTATAAATTTTACCATTGCTGTTGTTATAATTTAATTGAAACATTAATTAATTCATTAAATGAAAATTTTATATTTTTTTATTTTAACATATTGTAAAGTTTTATAACAAGTGTATTTTACTTTTATATATTTGAATGTAATTTTTTTTAAAAAAAAACTAAGTTTTATATAAATTAATAAATAAATTTATTGATAAATCAACTTTATTTATAAGTATTTACGTTATTTCTTCAAGTTAATTTATTTTACTTATTCTCAAATGTCAGAAAGAAAATAAATAAATCTTTATCAAATATTTTATTCACCGAGTAGAAATAAAAAATTTATTTCACAGGTCGTTAGGAGCCAATGGGGTTGGATGAATAGATCGTTTTTTTTATCTCTTGTCGAATTTGATTTGTTCTTCGTACCGAATTGATTTGATTATTTTTTTTTAATTTGTTTTTCAATTTTTAATTTGTTTTTCATTTATTTTTTTAATCTACCTGAGCTGAGATTTTAATCAAGTCTTTTAATTACATATGTTAGCAATTATGTTATCACCTCTATTAGGAATCTACGCATAAGTATTCCTTGTCGAAAGCACTAGCGTTGTTCCACCACCAATTTTGCCAGAGTCAAAATTTAGCATCTCGTGTTAAGTGATAACATCTGTCTCTCCCATAGACCAATACAAATACAAAGTCGAGGATTTAATTCAGTTGAACATAAGCATACGTCTACTATGAAATTTAACTCTACATAATTCGAGCAAACAAATAAAGATATGAGGATCAACTGGTTCAGTGCACACATTGAAATAAAAGGCGGCGTGTCCAGCATCAACCCAAAGCCAAAAGGTAGGTCACCCAACGAACAAACGACTGTATGAACAGATTAGTTTTATTCGGGCTTGTAGTTGGCTAACACAAAAATGTTAACTAGATGAGTTTCCATTTTGTATTGTCAAAGATACGTTAAGCTATTGGCATCAACCATCTTATACACGAGATGGGCCGGAGGCAAACCTGTCGTCCTTCAAGTGCTATCCATGGGTGCTTCATTCCCGGTAGGTGGTGCCACTCCGAAAGCACTGCTGTCCATCATTCTTAGTTCCACTTTCGCTTCCGCTCCAAAAACAAAATTACTTCCTGTGGTATCTGGGGTGGCTCGTTGGAAGATGGATGCGGTTGGCTGGTTAAATATTGGAGCTGGTGTTGTATTGGATGATGGGGAGATTGCAAAGCCAAAAGATGGAATTGATTCATATGCAAGTATGGGTTGCACAGTCACAGCTTCACTGGATCCAACGACTTTTCGTTCGTACTCCAACAACTGCTGATAGACGGCTGCAAGACACCATCCAAGTAAAACATGCAAACATCGAATCAAATTGAAGGTAATGTCTTTCACAAGAAAAACATAACATAAAGCACTTTCTTAAGAGTGATTGAACGAAACAAATGAAGGAAAATGAGTTCATGTTGAATTTTAAGCTTCTGTAAGTTACATTGTTATCCCTATATGATGCACAGATAGGAAAAGACAACCTGGAGACAATTCAATCACCGGGCGTCGTTCTTTAACCCACTGAGAACTTTGTACAAGTCTCCATCCTTTAGATTTCATCAAATAGGCCATCACAATTGCTGGAGACCTACCGAAACAAATCAACCATCTGGTGATTACATTTAATTATATTGAAAGCTCAATATCAATTTGAAAGTGATCTGACCTATTTTTTCCCAACATACAGTGGACAAGCACACGAGCTTTCCCTTTCTCGCATTGATCTAAAAGATGAGTGTTTATTAGCAAAATAAATAATTAAAGAAGAAAACAAAGGCCACAATTTAATCCATCATGATTTATGGAAAGGATGAAAAAGGTATTATCAAAGCTAGATGGAGATGAAAATAACTTGCTTGAGTAAACCGCTTGGTCACATTGGATAATTCAAGCTAAAAATACCTAGGAAAAAATATTTGCATATTTTTATTCATTAAGAATTGTGTGCTTCAGAACAAGATTGCAAACAGCATTACAGCAAGATGAATATGGTAGACTGTTAAAGCCAATAACTTTTTCTAGGAAAATATTCTGGGGCCTGAGCTGCTAACAAAAGTAACAATATTCTAGATACACAGCTCTGCAAAAATGGAGTCCCTAAATCATAAACCCCTATTTACTTGAGATACAGATTTCAAAATGCATCAATTAAAGTTGAGTTAAAAATCCTCAAGAGAAGAAAGACCTACGCATGAATTGACAAGTAAGCAGAAAGAATTGCTAGCAAACTTCTTTCAGATGTTGAGAATCCAACATAACCTAGCTAGGTTAATCTCAGGACTTCTTGTGTTTGAATGAACAAAAAAAATCGCTATACTAGAGGAATTTAAGCAGGAATGACATTAATTCAGGAAGTATCACCTTTTTAAGTAAATAATGAACAGGTAAAGAGTGAACATATATTCTAAGACAATAGAATGCCATTAATTTAAAAGCTTTAAATAGAAAAATAGCAGATAAAAGTTAAATACCATATTAATGACTTTATGTGAAAATAGCATATTATTTAGGAAATGGATTTCAAGAAATGATCACCTATTAATACATGCACACCAGAAAAGCAGAGAAGTTTGTGCTATCATACCTAAAAATTGAATTGCTTCATCAAATTGTATGACTTTATCATCTTTGAGGCAGTGGTAAGTAAAGGAATTCTTGTATAGATTCTGGCAAGCAGGAACAGTCTGCAAGGTCATGTCAAAAAATAAAAGGTAAAAGACCTTGCTGGAAAAGAAAGATAACTCACTCCGTATAAAGCCAAAAAAAAAGTAGAGGACTGGACTAGAAAGGAAATGATCCAAACAATGAGTATTTAATTCACTATGGTCCATGTTGATATATGATAAAGTTAAGGAGCACACCCAATAAACAACTCAGGGCATAAAGCTGTTGAATAGAAAGGCATGTCATCGTCATCCATGTTTGACCTAACTATTTGACGTCGGAGAGCATGTTTCCTTTTCAATATCCCTTACACCTTATGCCTTCCATGCTTCAATAAATTCAATCTATAAAATTTATTTGTCATTTTTAAACATTTTCATTCCATCTCAATATAAGTATTCTTATTTTATCATCTATTGGAGTTGCACCTAATTAGATTATCGAGATTTTTTTTTAACAGCTCCACACATTCATCTTAGCATTCTCATCCCTACAACATATAACTTTTTAAACATGTTTCCTAATAGTCTAACACTTCAATCATAAAGTAGAGTAGGTATAACCACACTTCTATAAAATTTGACATTTAGCATAAAGAGGACACAATAACACATGACTCTAGAGGGATTCCCTTTCAAGCACTAATGCTTTATTCTATTAATTATATCTTTATCAATGTCCCCTTCCTGTTGAAAAACAGAACGGAAATACCTAAACCTCTTAGAAGAATTCCATATTCATCCCTTCTTAACTACTACAATTATTTTCTTGTTACTAGAACTACATTTCATATTTCATATATACAGTTTTCTACTTTTTTTCTTTAAACCTTTTGTTTCTAAAAGTTTTTTGTACAATTGAATGAAATAACACTAATTACATTGTCATTAATTAACATAATATGATTTGGAAATAATTTATCTTGAACATCATTAATTAGTTCATTTAGTACTAATAAAAGGCAGTCCAATGCACGAAATTTTCACCAATGCAGGATCCCAGGGAAGGATTTATTGTACGAGTCTTACCCTGCTTTGCAAGAGGCTATTTTCGATACTCAAACCCGTGACCTCTAGGTTACATCGCAACAAATTTACCATTGCACCAAGGCTCCCCTTCTAGTTCATTTAGCAATAATGTAAAAAAAAAAAAAGACTTAGCATTGACCCACAACTATAGAAAAATCCTTGGTTACACTCCTAGTACCTACAACACATGTAAGAACATTATCATATATATCTTTTCTCAAACCAATATAATTACTAGAAATTATTTTCTTCTCCCAGATCCATCACAATAGTTATGTAACTACACTATCATAAATCTTTTCTAAATTAAAAATATGTGTATATATATGTGCAAATCCTTGTTTTCTCTCTGTCCATTCGTCTTATAGCATCTATTGTTGATATTCTGATTATAAAATTGATGATAAAAATGATTGTCTCGTCTATTATTCTCCTCTCAATAACTCATTCCCAAAAGTTCCATAGTGTGATTTATCAACTAATACACTTATAGTTGGAAGCAGATGGTATATTATAGTTAGAAGCAGATTGTATATTACTTTTATTCTTATAGATAGCAAAAATTTATCACCATTCTGAGCATCTTCTTAATTCTCAAACTTTTATTCACTAACTTTATTAACCAAAGTATTATTTGATCTCCTAAACAATTCCAAACTTCAATTAGTATCATCCAAACCTACAGTGTTACCTACTTTCATTTTCTTTGAAGCTTTTTTATTCTCACTTAAAGGACATGAAATTCAGAAATATAACAAAATGATACACAATCAAGCTATGAAGATTTCTGCAAAAATTGATTGAGATCCTACTTAGGAATGATGAGGCAGTCATGGGATGGGATTGCAAGATTCAAACATAGGATTGTATGATGCTACAAGCTAACATTTTGAAAACAAGGTTGGCCTTTATAAAATTATCATACGAAGTAACTTCTAATATCAAATATTCCAACTTTGATTATCCTATTCTCATTAAACATATTCATGTAGTATGTATATAAATAATACAACATAATGTTAAAGTTTTGTATTATTATTTAGCAAGTAGAAACTTTTAGAAGGTGGATGACAATGAGAAAGGTTGCAAAGGATTCTCAAATATTTGATACTTTTCTTCGATGACATAGTATGAGAATGATGGTCTATTTTTAGTGAGTGCCAAGCTTTGAAAACAGTAGCCTTATGTTCCTTTAGCTGAGCCAACTCCTTAGTTGATGAGTCGATTGATACATTGGTAAGCTGAAGGTCTCATTTTGTTGAGTCGACTCGACTATCAATCAACTAGTAATTACAAATCAATCAACTGCAATATTGATTAGGATATTTCTAGGTCTTTCATCTGAGCCTGATCTAACCCACAATTTTCCAATATTACATGTGCCCTCAAGCTCATTGTTGCATAAATGAAATGGGCCAAGTTGGAGAATACCCTTCTCCATAACCCTTGTTTGAAGTCTTATTTGTTTTGTGAAGTCGTCAGTCAACTTTGACCTACCAAAACATTGTCTTGACAAGCATCTCGTCACCCTTGATATGTTGGGGCTTTCTCATGCTAGACATTCAATCATCCTTTAATTAATGTACAAGGACTTTCTCTTACTAGACATTTGATCATCCTTGATTTGTCGAGACTTTCTCTTGCCGTGTGACTTGCTCATCGATAGACTTGTCACAAAATTTATCAAATACAAATTCTAACTTAACCCTTTGTCTAAGATCAAAACTGATTGCACTAACAAAAAACTCGCCCTTAATTGTTTAACAACATAATGCCTATGGACAAGATCTCAAAGTCAAGCACCTAGAATACACCTAGAATATAGAATATAATACATTCAATTTATTATTTTCAATGGATTTCCTCTACTCATGTGTCTATCGCATAGACTTTATGATGCATTAATAAAGTCTGCCGCATATACAAATCCTTAATACCATATCCATAAGAAATAATATCCTCACAACAATTATATTTTATTTTGGTATTTGTGCTAACCTAAGGCTAATAATTTCCTAGATCAAATGTGTATCTAAAGGTTTATGACTATAAGGAACTACAAGAAAAATGCAACCCCCACAAGTGTAGTGCAGTGGTAAACCAGTCAGCAGTAAGAGGACTAGAATTTGGAGGTCGGCCTCTAAGTGTACATTAGTTGTGCTCCTGATTTACCCGTTAGGTGAATCGGGGGAAAGGTCGTCTAATCTGTAGTTTTTTATGAGGACAATATTGATCAGATATTGTATCAACTAGGCATAAAAAATGTGTTCTTGCATCATGATGTATAAAGAAACTTTACATGTAAATACTTCCTAAATTCAGTAGTGTAAGGACAATAAAAAGGTTTACAACTGAGCATGATTTGATCAATTTCATTTAAATTATAGTGTACTATGGGAGTAATCCAGATCATATTTCTAGCATAATCAAAGTAAGATAATATAGATGGTATCACTATTACAAATGGCAATAAGAGAAAATCAATTAATTGAAGTCTCAATTCACATGTATTTCAGTGAAATATCAGGGTGAGTAATACTACTTGGGTATTGAGGTGGCTAGATTCTATCCTAAAGCAAATATGTTGTTGATCTAGTCAGGATGAAAAATGTCAGCTAGTTGTAGAAAAGTTTTTATTATCTTTTCACATAGTTGCCATGATGTTATCTTTAATATGAAAATGGTAAGTAGGCATATGGAGGATCCTCATATAAGAATAATACAATAGATGCCTATAAGATTTTTGAGATCTTAGAGAATATTATCATGGATTAGATTTGTTTCTCTCAACAAGATAGGTTAAAGGTAGAATGTTATTTGGAAGATGATTGGGCATGGTCTTCAGATGATCATCATTCTATCAATGGCTAGTGTAACATTTTCGTGCAGTACCTTGGTTATTGATGAAGTAGAAGCAAGAAGTGAAGCTGTGCCATAGTGATGAAGCAAAATACAGAATTATGACTCAAGATGTTTGTGATTTACTCTGATTAAAATGATTTCTTACTGAGATACAATTCTTTTCATAAACACACTTATTTTGTGATAATATGCTTGCAAAGGGATTGCTAAAATCTAGTTTTATATGACATAACTAAACATATTGAGCTTGATTGCCACTTTATCAAGGAAAACTATAAAGTTGATTGTTAATGTTCTAATTAAAGGTCGAAGTAGTATGCATTATGTTTTACCAACTTTATCTTAGATGAGTTTAGAATATATTTTGGAACTATTTTAAGGGTTAGTGTCCTTGCACTGTAAAAGACCCAGTCCACTGTAACAACAAATGGAAACAAATTTAAAAAAAAAAAAGAGATAGGTTAACCATATTTTTCTTCTTTCACCAATTTATTTTAGCTACAAGCGGGATGATATTGTGTACGAAATAAACAGTTCATCATTCTTAGATCAAGTTCGCAACTAACAGCAAAGTTTTTGTCATTAGGCTATGCGAGTTAATGTTAAAGACAAGATTTAACTTCAGGAGAATTATTTTCTTCTGTTCCATCTATTTTCTCCATTTGGCATGGCTATGATGGTGTAACCAGAAACAGGACCACCAGATTAACATGGAAGGAATCTCCAGATCACCAAAAACAGTAACAGACAGAGAAATCGGACGGGAAGGAACTCAAGTTGAGGATGTGGTGTTCTTGCATCATGATATAAAGAAACTTTACATGTAAATACTTCCTAAATTCAGTAGTGTAAGGACAATAAAAAGGTTTACAACTGAGCATGATTTGATCAATTTCATTTAAATTATAGTGTACTATGGGAGTAATCCAGATCATATTTCTAGCATAATCAAAGTAAGATAATATAGATGGTATCGCTATTACAAATGGCGATAAGAGAAAATCAATTAATTGAAGTCTCAATTCACATGTATTTCAGGTGAAATATCAGGGTGAGTAATACTACTTGGGTATTGAGGTGGCTAGATTCTATCCTAAAGCAAATATGTTGTTGATCTAGTCAGGATGAAAAATGTCAGCTAGTTGTAGATAAGTTTTTTTATCCTTTTACATAGTTGCCATGATGTTATCATTAATATGAAAATGGTATGTAGGCATATGGAGGATCCTCGTATAAGAATAATACAATGGATGCCTATAAGATTTTTATCTTAGAGATTATCATGGATGAGATTTTTTTCTCTCAACAAGATAGGTTAAAGGTAGAATGTTATTTGGAAGATGATTGGGCATGGTCTTTAGATGATCATCATTCTATCAATGGCTAGTGTACCATTTTCATGCAGTACCTTGGTTATTGATGAAGTAGAAGCAAGAAGTGAAGTTGCACCATAGTGATGAAGCAAAATACAGAATTATGACTAAAGATGTTTGTGATTTACTCTGATTAAAATGATTTCTATGAGATACAATTCTTTTCATAAACACACTTATTTTGTGATAATATGCTTGCAAAGAGATTGCTAAAATCTAGTTTTATATGACATAACTAAACATATTGAGCTTGATTGCCACTTTATCAAGGAAAACTATAAAGTTGATTGTTAATGTTCTAATTAAAGGTCGAAGTAGTATGCATTATGTTTTACCAACTTTATCTTAGATGAGTTTAGAATATACTTCGGAACTATTTTAAGGGTTAGTGTCCTTGCACTGTAAAAGACCCAGTCCACTATAACAACAAATGGAAACAAATAAATAAAAAAGAAGATAGGTTAACCCTATTTTTCTTCTTTCACTAATTTATTTTAGCTACAAGCTGGATGATATTGTGTACGAAATAAACAGTTCATCATTCTTAGATCAAGTTCGCAACTAACGGAAAAGTTTTTGTCATTAGACTATGCGAGTTAATGTTAAAGGCAAGATTTAACTTCGGGAGAATTATTTTCTTCTGTTCCATCTATTTCTCCATTTGGCATGGCTATGATGGTGTAACCAGAAACAGGACCACCAGATTAACATGGAAGGAATCTCTGGATCATCAAAAACAGTAACAGACAGAGAAATCGCACGGGAAGGAACTCACGTTGAGGATGTGGGTGATGCCTAGGGCTTTGAGGATCTCCCCACGAGAGGCGTTGTCGTAGCTACCAAGGTAGAGGAAATCCTTGAGGATCTCAGAGGGGAAGGCGCTGCTCTGCTGGATGGTGCGCTCGTACGCTGCAGGAACCCTGTGGCCACAGATGTTACATACCTCGCCTTCCTCGTATTTGTGGTAATGCCCACATACTTCGCAAGGGTTCTCCCTCTCCCTCTTCCTCATCAGGCAGCGATCCGATTCCGATCAACTTCAATAACCAGAAGAGTATCGCTTAGATCTCAGAAGAAAAGGAAGAAGAGAAGGGTGGCGATGGATCTAGAAGAAAGAGGATCGAGCTTGCTACGGAGGAAGAGGAAGTGAGAAGATTTTTTGATTCATCTCCTCCTTTCTACCTGCGGGTCGAGAAGATGACGACGGTATGCTAAATCCTTAATTATATTTTCCTTTTATTTATTATTTGTGTGATTTATCCTCTCACGCCTGCGCGGAGTATTAATTTAGATAAATAATACAAACTTATAAGATATTTATTTATTTTGTTTGAACTGACTACTACTGTAAACAAGTAAAGTCGAATTAGAATTGTGAATTTAATTGTTTTAAGTTTTTAATTTTTTAAATTTTATTTGTTTACTTATTAAGTTTGATAAAAAAAATTGTATTGAGTGAATATATTTTATAAATTATTTATGAATATTATTCATTAATCCTTTATAATTTTCATAACTATTAATGAATGAAATATAATTTAATGTTTGTGCATAAATAAATTCTTACCCAATAATTTGTTTGTTTACAAACCTTATGAAAGCTTACCTTGACAGGAGGGGAAATAGTTTCCTTGCTTGAAAAAATTATTTTGCAGCTTTTATTTTTTATTTCTTCCAAAAGCAGATTAAGCCTGTTGAAGAAAGGAGGAAAATATATATATATAAACATTACCGAAGTATTTTTTATTAAAAATATAAGTTAAAAAAAATCTCGCCATTCTCTGTTCTTATTTATTTTCTAAAATAGACACAGCCTGAGGAAGAAATGCAAATTTTATGTAAACATTAAAATATATTTCCACAGCGAGCTTTCGAGTCATATTTGGGCAGTAACAAAAGAAGGGGTTCCTTTTTTATTTATCTAAAGGACGTTTCTTTTTCTTTTTGCATTTTTCAAATTATCTTATAGAATAAGTTGCATTAATAATTTAATATAAAAAGAAAAAGAAATAATTTGGATGATATTTCATAAAAATTTATAGAATATTATAGTATCGAGAGATTTTTTTTTCTTATTTCGTATCGTAAAAGTTAATTAGAGAAAGAATATAAATTATGAATCAATGACTTCAATCTTTTAAAAACATTATTAAAAAAACAAAAGAACAGAGTAATATTTAAACATCAAAAGATCCATTATAAGTTAAAATATTTGAATAGACTTTGGCCTATTCAATAACATTTAGCAATTATGTTTATGCTACAATATGAATTTCTATTCAATAATATTTAACAATTATATTTAAGCTAAATATGGATTTATCTAATAATCATAATTTCATTACAATTTGAACTTGTGGTGTTTATACAATTGATTAATCAGTTCAGAATTTAATATATGTGATAAAAAAATAATAATATTAAATAATATACTTAATTAAGGACAGTTATATCTAATGGCGTAATCACGTGGGGACAAGAGGGGATGATCGCCCCTATGAGATTTATGGAACGATCAAATCAATTTAAGTTAATAAGTTTTAGTTCGATCATAACTTAATCAAATCAATTCCGAGTTGACCCTTTTCTGCAAAGGGTCAATAAAATATTTATCTATACACCTAACCATTAGATTTAATTTGAACCTCGTCTAATTTTAATTTAGCACTCTTGCTTAGTATTTAACGATTCAGTTCATTTATTTATTATTATTATAAAAATCCTCATAATTCTTTTTAAACCAATTTAAGTCAATAAATTTATTTTACCCCAACCAAATAAACTCCAAATCAATTTTGATTTAAACTAATAAAATTTTTATCTCCGCAACTATATATCGATAAGTGTTAGATGTATGAAAAAATAAGGTGACTGTAAAAGGGGGTTCATAAATGCATAAATACATTAATAAAATTTATTATCACATCAATAAAACAAAATCTATATTACATCTATTTCACAATATCATAACTATTATTATTAAATTTTCATAAAATTAAACAAATTCTTCTTTACCATCCAAATATGTTGGATTTATATTCATTTTTCTCCTCATTTCTTTTCTAAAATAGTCTCAAATTCTCACCGTCATTTTGATCGATTGATTCACTACCATTAGCCATCAAAAAATTAAAATTGATTTCATATTTTGAAAACTCTCGATCTAAGCTATCTATTAGTACCACTTTTTGCAAGAGAATATAGTAATTTGGAACAATTCTGTCGATCCTCTTCTCTCATCAAAGATGCGCGACTTATTTTTTGTTATTGTCGTTGATTTTTATCGTCGAAAATTATAGTTTAAGAATGTTTAGACTCGATTTTAATACTTAGAGTGTGATTTCAGAGATTATAGTGCGGTGAGTGAAAGTGGAATCGTAGCTCATTTTCGATTGTTAGTTCGATTTTTTGACATTTAGAGTCAGAAATGTTGAAGTTTGGTTATTTAATTAAGTTGTGTTGTATCTTTAAATAGATGTTGAAGAAAATAATTTCAAAGATCAACAAATTGTTTCAACTAAAACCAAAAGTTAAGGTCAAAATTTTTGAATTTAAATTCATTTTTAACTTTTTAAAATTTGAAATTTAGGCTTTTGGATTATGAAAATTAATCTACACTAATGTTTAGATTTTTTTTTAATTTCAACTTATATTTTTTTTAAAATATTTTTGAGTTTTTAGAGTTGGATAATTTGATTTTAGGAGTGTTTGTATTATAATTATGAAATATAATTTTTAAAATTTATTGTGTGTAGTTGTAAAGTAAAATATAAAGTTTAAGATTTTTAAAAAATTTCATTTGAATTCAATCCCTCAATCCTAAGTTCCTAACTATGTCATTGATCATGCTTTTTTTATTTTTGAATCGTGTATAATGTTTTAAATATTAATGTTTTGTTGGTAAATTAATGTGTTTATGAATGTTAAATGTTAGTGTGGTTTGTGAATGTTAAATGTACGATGGATGTTTGTAGTGTAAACATGAATGTATTTTGGATGGTTTGAATGTATTGTGGATGTTTGTAATCTATCATAAATATTGAATATGTATAAGGAATAGTGAGATGTAAATATTCAAACAGGATTTAAATCTCACAAATAAAAAGATTCTATCAAAATTTATCTAAAATTAGTAATGGAATATTAATTTCATCGCTAAATGTTAGAATCGATCAGAATTTTAGTAATTAGAATTTTCAATCATCAATCAATTGTTAATTGTAATTAGTGATCGAAAAATTTGATAGCTAATTTTTCTTTTTCTTATAGTGAGTCGACTCGACAAACAACCACGCACATCCAACTTTCTAAAGGAGCTCGACTGTGGATATTTCAAGAAATCAATTCATCTCCTGATCTCGCGGACTGGATCATTGAATATTAAAATGATTCGACTAAACTTAAAAATTCAAGTTTGGATGTAAGAAAGTGAACGATTTAAATTCTAAAATCTTTAATATATTCTATAGCTTGAAAGATATTGAAAAAATTGATAATAATATGATACATAATAAATTTAATTTTAAGAAGAATGGAAGAGTAATTCTCTTTATTTTTAAATGTATTGGATATTAAATATTTTTATTTTATATTTTTTTAAAAATATATATTCACATGCATTTTTGTTTTTATTTATATATTTAAATTAATTAATTTATTAGATTAACTACAGTCGAGAACGATCAGCCCAGACATTTTTGACTCCAGCTGACACATCAACCAGTTTAGGAAACCAGAGCCATCCAGAAATTTCAAATCACTTAATGATGCATGCAGCATTTGTTTGCAATTGCAAGTGCATCAATAGAAATTAAAACCCACATATATATATAAGCTCCTTAAAATTATATAGTTTTCTTCTCGATCTCGAGTCGAACACCCCGTGCTTTGCTTTGTTTGTTTTTTCGTGTAGGTCTCGCATGCAAATGCAGAGAAGGAATGGATATCTGTCGAAGGGCAACGAGGATACTCGCAAGTCAGTGTCGGAGAGAAAGCTCTAAACACTATATTATAGAACTTTTTCTTTCAAATTTAAAATCATTTATAGCGGCTGATTTCATAGCCCTTAATTTTCTAAACGTCGTCCTCTACTTTTCTACATCTCCTCTCCTACTATTTCCATGTTTATAAGTAAAACAACCGAGTTGGCACCCTGTTATCACTTTACAAATCATGTTTTATTTTATGTCATACAATATGCAAACAAATTGACCGACATTATGGAGGTATTTTAGAAGCTTCCTAAACTCAAACTTATTAATAATCCTTCCTCCACGAGAAAAACACAGAAAGAAAAACTTGCTATTAAACCAAATTAAAACTTAAATAGAATTTATTATTAATTGTTAATTTTATTTTACGTTTCTATTTTTTATTCGAAAAAATTAGAAAGCACAGACTCTAAAAATATAGACAAAATTGAAGAGGAAAAACAGAAAAAACAAAATAAAAGTTCTGAAAATTAACTTGAGATCGTAGTTGGGCCATGATTTAATGGGCTTTGATCGTGTCAAACGTTAGGTTAAATCCAAGGTCTCAGAAGCAAATCAGAGAGAGAGAGAGAGAGAGAGAGAGAGCGCAAGAAAAGATGGCATCAGTGGGGGATATCATCTACAAAGGGTTGACGGCGGCGCTGGCAGCGACGACGCTCTACTTGACCGCTACCTTCTCCGTCAACCTCTATCGGGGCATCTCTTGGCACACTGCTCAATCCGTCAGTTTCCTTATCTTCCTCTTTATTTTACGCTTGTTTTCTTCATTCGATCACTGGCGGTTTGAGTTTGCTACGGGTGTTTGCGATTGCCTAAGCTTTAAGAGTTTGTTTTGGATAATTTTATTGATTTTAAGTTGAGAAATGAATTAGATTTGCCAGAGTTTGGTCTTCGGTTGAGAATTGCATTTATGTAAGGGTTTACATCACTCAGAGGAGTCGCAAAAGATCCATCTTTTATGTCTTTAGCTTAACCTTCTAGGTCCAAATAATTGACGATAAATCAGCAATGAATTATAAGTGTACCGAAAGCTTGCTCATCGAGTCATATTGGTACAAATAGATTACATCCAGATACGGAATTTATTGCTTTGAGTATTTTTTGCTCACTAGCAGAAATAGTTGTGTTCCAGGTGTTAGAATCTATATAGCTCTTATGCCTGTTAAGGTTTCGATAATTTTGTGGAACATAACAACCACGGACTTGTAGTAGATAAATACATAGAACAAGAAGATAAAGTCACAAAAGAAGAAGAAACAAGATCAAACCAGATAAATGGGTTTGCATGGTTTGGCAAGTTCCCCTATGTGCACAACTGCACAAAGAGATTTTGTTTGTCTTCCCATTACCACATATTACACTACCAATATTTCTCATGCTGAAACTGCTACTCACCGTGTGATGGTTTGCATCTTATTCTACATGCTAAGGTGCTTAGAGCATGTAGTTTCATTGTTATTAGGTTCCTATGAGATCAGTCGACAAGCCTAGAAGCCTGGAATGGTAAGTTTGGGTTAAGAACATGATGGGTTGGTAAACATATGGTTTGCAGAACAGCACCTCCAAGTCAATAAAGCATTTGGTTAAGGTGGAAGGTTTGGAAGTATTATCAACTTCCTCTAGAACTTCTGCAGAGAACTCTTTGGGTCGAGTCAAGGGTGTAGCTGAGTAAGGGCATGTTGTCCCTTTACACCTATAGCTTCCCTGATAACTTGCATAGTGCATTCATCTGGTTTCACCTCTCCACTAGAAAAATTAGTTTTACTAGTATAATTAGCAATTTTTTTCTTTCAGTGCTGAGGCTAGAGAGTAAAATTACTTATTATTTTGACTTTTCTTCCAATTGTTTTAGGTAATATTCAAAATGTGCAAGTGAAATAACTTGTTATTTTGATATTTCTTCCAATTGATATAGTTAGTATTTAAAACGTGTTCAATGCAACTCAGACTTGGAGCTATTTAAATCATCATGCATTGTCTCAAGCAAGGGGCTTTATTCCCACATGACTATATAAACAAATGAAGAGAGGTCTCCTTGATCTTATAAATAGATGTTTGTCATTAATTGCTTAAAAATTGAGAGAATTGACCGATTAATTTGTTAAATCCAAATATTCCCCCAAAGTACTTAATCCTAACTTCAAGAATAACTCACTCATAGAAGCTTACAAAGCTGCTTTATTAGACTGCAACTCACCATGTGAAACTAAATCAAAGTGTTACAATTTTCTAGGTTAAGGATTGACATTCACTAATAGGTTAGAATCATCATAATCTTGATGTAGGTCCAATGGTGACTGCACATTCACATAGACTGCACATGCTCTTTCCAACACCAAACCATACCTGAGATTGGATTCCCTCGCATAGCAATTTTCACAACTTGGCTTCAATAAGGGAACTAACCAATTAACTTGGTGGACCCAACCACCAACTCAAATGAGCAAATACAAGTTAATATGATCTCACTCATCCAAGCTTATAAAATTCCTTTGTTAAGCTATCATATTAAATTGAGGTTTCGTAATTTAGTCTATCCCTTTTGTATCTCTGAGAAAAAAAATAAAACATTTATAAAGATTTAACGTAGGTGCACTATGCTCTGCATTCGTGTAATAATCTTCACAATGCTAAGAATACAGTTCATCCATCGACTTTTTTTTTTTTTCTTCTGGTATTGAACCACATAAGTCTTTGTGGTTGCATTGTAATTTTAATTATTCTCTTTTTTACTGTTGCCTTCTTAGTTTTCTTCAATATTTTAATTTTAGATTAAGATTTTGGTAGATGAATTCATGTATTTCCAACTAAATAGATAAACTATTAGCTTTACTTTGAAATCAATCTTCAAAAAGGGATTTGTTATTCTTTCATGCCATTCTATTAACTCATTGCTTTAGTCTTTTTTAGCTAAGAGGATATAACATGGCGAAGATACAAATATTCAAATGAATGTGTTGGTTCTTAAAAAATATAAATAAATCATATTAAATGTGAATGGTTAGTAAACCAGAATGAAACATTAAAAAATATTATATATTCAAAATTTACATAAACATTTCATAATAGTGCAACTCTTTGCAGTTGTGAATGATAAAGAGAGACTGAACAACATGTAAAAAGAAAGTTCTAATTGAGATAAAAACATAGTTGGTTTGAAAGATTTGAGTTTTACTAGTAATAGGCTTGAATGTTTCTAGTAATTTTGCCATCATCATTGTGTTAATAATACTATGCATGACAGTTACCGGTATCTGATTGAACTCATACATAAGTCTTATAATTTGCAGAAGTTGGAGAAAGAAAAATATGAAGAATGAAGTAGACAGGAAGACTACCTGCGAGTCCATTCAAAATATTTGTTAGTAGGATAATAGTCTATCCTATTCCTATATTATTTTGTTCTAGTTGGTCTTGCTGCTTAAGCATCAGTTTTGTTAAGGTATATTAAAGCTGTTCAAAAGACAGATAACAGCAAGAGATTCGCTTTTGTAAGTGTTTTTTTTGGCAGACTGCACGTGTAACCTTGTTTTCTCTGTCATAAGAATCCTCTTTCCCTTTTTCTTATTAAGTTCACTCCATACGCCATGCATTGCTGACGTCCTTCAGCGAACATTGCATTTTTACATTATGACATTTTACATCATTGCTGATCATCGTCGTCCAATTCTTCTTTATTGCCTACTCATATTCTCACCAATATCAATATTGGATTTGGAGCAGCCTTCAAAATCACAATCTGCTCGCAATAGAAGATGCCACAGGGACCCTCCGCTCCAAAGTCTTCTTCCCTAAATTCGTAAGCCTGAACTATTTCTAAGCCCTGAACTATATCTCCAATCACTGGATCATAACATGTACCTCAACTGGGCCACATCATCTACCACCAAGATCCTTCCGCCTCTGTCAAACTAAGCTGAAGGTGGAGCAGGTAATTCTTGACCTAGAAACAGCAAGGATGCTCACTCTCATCTTCGCGAATGGAGGTAGGATAGTGGAGATGGAGGTCATCATCGTCTTTTTGTTTTTTTTTTTTTTGGTTTTTGCTCCTATTTGGATGGAAGTAAAAAATGAATTAAAATCCTTTTCGCAGAATTCTTTTTGGACTCCCATCACAATCTGGGAAGCAATCAACAAAAATGAACATCTGACCTCCCATTTCACAGAATCAGATTCTCTCCTTCCAGACAATCAATCTAAATGCACTAATCATGTCACATGAACTAATTATTAGTGACTTCAGAATGGGAACAACGAGGGAACAAGTTTGCCAAGATCTTTTCATGGGAAAACACATTATTGGGCAATTGTTTCACTCTACAGAATCTTATTAGCATTTGCTTTCCGCTTTCTTTCCATTATCCTATCCCAACAATCCATTAGCGTACTAGCAGATTAATCAGTTACCCTGCCGGCTGAAGAAACCGGAGGAACCTCAGCCGAAACCAGACTCGTGTCGCACCACGAACGTGAAGGACCGGAGTCAAAGACGGAGAAGTGGATGCGTGGGCGGCGGTGTACATCAGCAGAGTGCGCGCCAAGCATGAGCATGCTCTGCATTCCGTCTCTGTTTCGCCGGTGCTCATCCCTCCGCCTCCGGGGCCACCCTAGCCTAGCTACTGGCCGGCAAATATAATACTAATTAATTAATAACTACTTTTGTAAGTGATTAAATTTAAAAATAGGTAGTGGGAGGAATAATTATTTGTTGATTATTGTGTGCCTTTGTTTGAATTTTATTTTCCTTTTATTGTTTGTCATCAGAATTAATTAATAATTCATCAAGGAGGTGTGCATTCAAGAAGGTATATTAACGCATGCTGTGATAATTTATTCTGTAAATTAAATTTGAGTTTAAATGCTAAAAATACATTTCTTGAATATATAGAATTAAATCTTTTTTTGCTTCTCCTTTTAGTGCCGCGGACCACTTTCTGCATCTTTTCTTTCTAATAAGATTTGTGAATATGATTCCAAGGTGTTTGATAGTTTGAATGGCCATTGCGGAAACAAATAATGATAGCATTTTTGTTTTGCAAATGCTAATTCAACTGTCGATGTTTAACGAAGGTGTCTCTTATCTAAGGCTGTAAGAGATTCAAAGGATATTGATAAGGTCTTGGGACATTGAATATATAGTGGCTTCATTCATTAAAATTGAAATTTTACTTTTATAAATATTATCTAACGAAAACTATTATTGTTCTTCTTTGCATCGACCACCTGACGCTAGAAATTCGACCTCTGATGTTGGAGTTGTCAACGGCTAGTACGGTTAGGTTAGTGCAAAGAGAGAATGAAAAAAAATGAGCTTGGATTTAGATTTACGGTATCTAATCTTGATGCAACCATATATAGCACAAGTGTCCTCTTGAATTTAAATTGTTTATTTTTTATTTTTTGAGAAAATCGTTGAAGTTAAAATGCTTTACATTTATTAGTCTCATTTGAACAAGTACGGCAATTTATCATATTTATATGTTAGAAAGCTATTCCCTTCTTAAATGATCAGTTATTTTACACTGAAATGAGCTTCAGTTCAATCAAGATAAAAAAATAATAAACTTTAATTATGATTATTTAACATGCTTTAACACTTAATTAAAGTTTATCAAATATGCATATCTAAGGATATGCTTTACGCTGTGCTGTGCTGTGCTGTGCATAAACAGAAAAGGACCAACTTGATGTTTGTTCTCTGTTCATAGAATGGCTCCTCAAATAGTAGATTCGTTAGTTTTTTAAACCCAGCTTCATCTCAAAGAAGCATGACAAACCTGACCTCCACAATTTACATTAAGTTCTTCCATGTAGATCATATGTTCTTTACTAAATAGTCTAATTTAACAACATATGATCAAAGGATCATCAAACATGATAACGAACCACGTACCATTAAGCTTTACAGGCAACTGCAAATGGAAATCACCAAAGAACTACTACCGCAATTGTTAATGGCAAAAAGAAGAAGGATCGGATTAGCATCCTACAAAGCTAAGTGTAAACTGCAAAAAAATTCATTTAGAAGAAAAAATGAAACCTCATTGTCTTCAGACTTGAGATAGTGGTGAAATGTAGACTTTCCAATACCATGCCTTTGCAGTGAATTCTTAGGTTAAGAAGTATGACTAAGCAGTGAACATCCGGGAATGTGTGTGCTAAGATCAAGGAAATTTGTATATATGATTTTTTTTTTTTTTTCAGAAAATTTACTCTCTTTTGTTTTTCCTTTGATTTTTAAACAAGGAAAAGGAACAGAATGCCCTCAAAGTCTAGTGTGGTTGTCTGTCGACTTCTCACAACCAAATTAAATGTCCCATCTTCCATCGACTTAAATTTTGAAGACCATTGCTTAAAAACCGGATGCCATTTATGCACAGGAAGAGACATTGTGCACAGGAGTTAGCATTATCTTTCAAAATTATTGTAACGCATGCAGAATTATCTGAAAAATGGATTACTAATTTAATTATCAGTGATTTATTTTCGATCCATCAAAAATTGTACGGAAAACTCATTTCTTTCCTTCAATGAACTCTTCCGATCCCTCCTTTCCTCTACCAGCTGTCCTCTTCCCGATCGAGCCTACCACTCGACTCTCCTCCTTTTGCTTCTTCTAAGTCCGCAGCTGGCCCATGAGCCAACCAGCCAGCCAACTATCTGTTGCCTTGAGCCTGAGCCTGTTGTTGTCCTTAATTCCCCTTCTTCCATTTCTGCTTCTCCTCCTTCTGAGCTTGCCGATCGCCTGCAAATCTATTGCTCGTCGATAGTCCAATATGCGATCGAACTCACGATGTGGCTGGAGGGGATAATTAATACTGATTGTTTTATCACCTTTTTTTTTAAAAAAATTATTTCAGCTGTCACGATAAATTAAGGATGAATATATATTTTTTCTTTTTCCAAAATCTTTGACGATCGACGACAATCATCAATCGTATGATAGGCGGATATCTGTTGCACATTTGAAGTGTCGTGGCAGATGTCTGATGTATCAAGGGTACACCGTACAAATCTATGGAGAGATACAATTCGAATTGTATCGTCATCTACTAATTAAAAGTAGTATCGAATTAAATGTTTAAAGGATAATTTGCATTATTCTGGTTCAAGACTTGCAACGGAATATATACAAAGTGGTAAGTGACAGACAGATTATTTAATTTTAATGTTATATCGAAAAGAAAATAGAGTTGTACGTACAACCACTCGTTGTGGTTGATTATCCACCATTCCACGACTCCGATCCTTACACGCCTCGCATACCATATCACTAGAAACAAAAGTTTTATGTGTGGAATATATATATAGTTGATAGGCCAAATTGGGCCGCTCCCGCTACTATTGACAAGGGCATAACTACTATTGACAAGGGGCATAGCTGAGTTGATTGAACAGAGTTGCAGAAGATAAGTTTACTTTTAATCCAAACTTACTTTGATATATATACACTATATATATATATTGAATGATCGAATATATATACTATGTTATAGCTAGCTAAAGATTAATTTAAAGTATTTTATTAGAGAATCAAATTAATTAGTTTCTATAACATTCAAACTATTTTGGGAAATTGTTGGACGATCTAAAATTAACTAATTAAATATCCATTTATAATTTACTAACAAATCAAAATTTGATGCATGGGTTTACTAATTGAAATTAACTAAAAGTTATTTTTCTTAGCTTATTTTTTTTAAAAGAAACTCTTGAATATTAAATTCAAAGAAATCAAACTGTTCCACCATAAATTATATTTTGATTAATATAGAGATTAAAATTGAAGATTTACTAATATCAAGGCCCATCTGATTAATGTGTGTGTGTGTATATATAAGTCTAAGCAAAGTTAAGCACGCCACTGGCCTGTTTGCTTGTAGTATCGGAGAAGGTGATAGAACGATGACTATTGCTGTCGAAGGAGAAGAAGAGTTGTTAATGGAGGGGAACGCCCATGGCATCCCTCATGTTCTCATGGTGTCCTTCGCCGGGCAAGGTCACCTCAACCCGCTGCTCCGCCTCGCCAAGCGCATCGCCGCCAAGGGTCTCCTCATCACCCTCTGTTCCACCCACGACATCCGCCACCGCATGGTCAATTCCAATTCCGGCATGGTCGCCTCCGCCCTTGGGGTACCCAAGCCTGTGGGCCGCGGCTTCATCCGCTTCGAGTTTTTCTCCGACGGGCTTCCCGTCGACGACGTCCGCCGCAAGGACCTCGACGTGCTCATGCCCGCGGTGCGCATGACCGGCCCGCAGGCCGTCGCAGACATTATTCGCCGTCACGCCGACGCTGGTCGCCCTGTCTCGTGCCTCATCAACAACCCGTTCGTGCCGTGGGTGCTCGACGTGGCGGCGGAGATGGGGATACCCGGAGGGGTGCTTTGGGTCCAATCCGCAGCCGTCTTCACCACTTACTACTACTACCACCACGGGCTGGCGAAATTCCCCACCGAGGAGAATCCCGACGTGGCGGCGGTGTGCCTCCCCGGGCTCCCGCAGCTGAAGCAGGAGGAGCTGCCCACGTTCCTGCTGCCGACGTCAGAGTACAAGCCGCTGCGGAAGGTAATCTTGGAGCAGTTTGAGAACATCAACAAGGCGAAGTGGGTGTTCGCGAACACATTCCAGGAGCTGGAGCGCGAGGCCATAGAGGCGATTTCCGACCGTATTCCAATCATCCCGGTTGGACCGCTGGTGGATCCGCCAGAGGAGAAATCTTCGCCGGTCGGTATCCGAGGCGACCTATTCAAGGCGGCGGACTGCATGGAGTGGCTCAACGCGCAGGAACCGCGCTCGGTGGTGTACGTCTCCGTGGGCAGCATCGTGGTGCTGAGCAAAGAAGAGATGGAGGAGATGGCATGGGGGCTCTGCGACTCCCACCGCCCCTTTCTCTGGGTGGTGCGCGGCGACATGCGCAGCCTCCTCCCGGAAGGCTTCTTGGACGCCGTCGGCGATCGTGGCCAGGTATAAAGTTTCCTACATATGTTTTGCTATATAAATATAATTAATGGAAGCAGTCAAGTCTCTCTTTATGCCGTCGCTTCGAGTTCGATTTACGTATCGTCCCACTCTAATGGCAGAAGAGTTAAAATTAAGAAAATAATTTAAATATGCAAGAAGATGTAAATAGGAGAGATTATTTTTCCAATTGTCCTATCTTATTATTTATTTTATAGTTTAGGGAGATGAAAATCGAAAAATCTACCATCTGCTCAATTGTCATTCGTACTGACATCCAACATCATCTGTTGGACTCCTGAACCAGTTGTATTGACATATATACATTTTTGCCATGAATTGAAATAGGTGATTGAGTGGAGCCCGCAGGAGCGCGTGCTGGCACATCCGGCGGTGGCATGCTTCGTGACGCACTGCGGGTGGAACTCGACGCTGGAGGCCTTGACCGCCGGCGTGCCGATGATAACTTACCCTCAGTTCGGTGACCAAGTTCCAGATTCCAAGTTCCTGGTGGAGGTGTTCGGCGTCGGGGTGCGGCTAGCAGCACCGGCGACAAGGGAGGAGATGAAGCGGTGCGTCGAGGCGGTGTCGACGCAGCGTGGGGAGGAGATCAGGAAGAGGGCGGCAGAGTGGAAGAAGGCGGCGACGGCGGCAGTGGCGGAGGACGGATCGTCGGACTGCCACATCCAGGCCTTTGTCGACGAGATCACCAACAAGAGATCGCTATCGATATAGTTGGATGAATCTTTCTACAGATTAGATGATCCCCTCAAAACTCGTAAACGTGCAATACTTATTCTTATCTATAACACATATCTGTGTGTGTCTAATATAATGCTTTCTCTCTCATTTCGACCCACAAACTGCTTATTCAGATATATATCTCTCTCACAAATAAAGTGTTATAGCGTACGGAGGACATTTTTAAAAAAGTTTCTATATATAATTTTCTTTATTTATAAATGTATATCATTTCTATATAGATGTTCCAATCCTAGTGGAGGACAGGAAAAATAATTAACGAAATGCACACACGAATAATGTTGCAGACTAGCTCGTAAGGAGTCCGATTCAATAATCAACTCAAACCTGGCCTCGATCAACTTATTCTTCTTAATTACGTGGAAAATGAATGAACAATTGTTTGAGGTAACCGTTGCATATGGAAGATATATAAACGTTTTGCATGATATTAAATCTTCATGTTAAGTTAATATATATATCAACATATATAGACTTTTAATTAATTTTCAGGAACTCTGCCATGATCGGCTGGCTTTTGACATTTTGCTCCTATCATGCGTGTTCAGTTGCATTTCAAGAATATTCGTCTAAGAAACTAACGATCGAGCTGATCGAATACATAGAAGTTAATTTGTGGTTGTGGAAAGTACACGAAAGAACAAGAAAACCTTGAGTTAACAGCTGTTAAAGAACAAATTAAATGAGGTCATTGCATACACAAGAATCTAGAGGATTGTGGAATAGTATATGGACGTTTTGTCTCTAGTAAATTATTTTTCAAGAAAGGCAAAATAAATTTAAGTCAAAGTTATGTTTTTCTACCTTTTTTTAAGCTACTTCTTTCTGAAATCTTCATCGAGTTTGACTTTGGCGTTAAATGGACGAAAATACGTTGACGCAATGCGTAGAGACTAAAAATCAGAGAGTCCTAAAAATCAACAAGGACAGCATCATATATTACGCGTTCTAGTGAACAAATCAAGTGACTACTTGCCGCTCACGGTGAAATAATTCCTTGGATTGGATCGTATATCAATTTAGATAAATTTGTTATAGTCAAATATATCTATGTCGCTATCAGCCGGCCGGGTTAAATTATATGGGAGAGAATGACCACTCAATTCGTGGATTTTGGATCGACTGCAAGGAACTACTGCTTTCTTCAATTCGAACATGATCTCCCTTCATTCACATCATGTTAAACTTTAGAGCACGCATGTGAATAAATTGCATTAATTAGCAAGCGGACTAAAAAGAAATGAATAAATTCAATAAAATCAGTCACTCTTGAATTTAATTATACGCTTCCTGCTAAACTAAGAATTCTCAATTATATCTACAATTTTGTTAAATACCATGTCAATGAGATGAGAGTATTGCAGGTGTACATACGCTGAATGGATAAGTCTAAGACCTAAAAACAATCAACGGTTTGAATAAACTCATTCACAAAGACAAGCCAGGACTGGCTCAGCCTATGTGTCTGCTCGACCTGATTGGCTCCATCAACGTGATCAAACTACGTACCTAGGAACAGGAACTGTCCGACAAACCTACTGATCAAGCCAATAGATTGTACTACAGTCGATGAGAGAAAGAAGAACAAAAATTGATTTATACTCCAACAAAATAAATGAAATATGCCAGCATCAAATATTTAATACAATGAATGCAACAATAGCACAGCCATAACCAGTTGGACGACCAGGCCAACAGAAAATTGGAACAACAATACAGACCCTGACAATTCGACGTACCCAGAATAGGTGCCTCCTGTGATGGTGGAAGGCATATTGGATGATCCTGTGTTCTTGCAAACTCCCGTTGCTGCTCCAGCCTGAAAAGGTAAGATTATTAAGATATAGTATTAGGGCAAGAGATTCAAACTTCAAATCTTACTTAATTCTCACTCATGTGTTGTTTGAACAAATCAATTGTAGTGTATTCATTCACATTAAGGGATGAGTATCAAGAATGTAAATATATATAAAATTGGTTCTTCCTGAAAAGTTAAGCTTGCGAATAAATGGTTAGTTAATCAACTTTATCAAAAATAAATAAATCCCTAAAATAAATTTACATGATATAACACAAGCTGAAACTCAAGCAGAGAAATGAAACAATTTAAAGGTTCAGAAATGAAAACAAACCTGACAGGCAGTGATAGTACTGCACCCACAAAGTGAAAGTCCATTTATTCGATCTTGTATGTCAAAAACACCACCTCCATTGCTTCTCTAGATATGTACATATTCTCTAGTTAGGGACATGAGACAACTTAAGAATTTTCACTTTGGAACTTCACACTTGATAGTACCATGTAAAAATTTACTGCAATGAAGTTGGGCATCGTATTTCCAGCAGCTCTAAAACAAGCATCAACCATTTCAGCAAGTCCAACAGAGTGTTCTTTGCAAGCTTCATTTTTGAATGGCATCGTGGGGAAGTAGTTTTGTAAAAATAATGATGCATATCTTGAATTTAATGGTTGTGATTCCTTCCTATTTGGGCATGAACCTGGTAAGATCCCTGGATCTCCAGCTGCCATGGCAACACTTTAAGAAACAGTCTAGAACCTTGCAAATCAAGTCAATGAAAGAAAAGAAGAAAAAGAAAGAGAGGGAGAGTTTCACAATCCACAGGCCCCTATAACCTTTTTTAGTGAAACCATAGGTGCCTGTTTTGGTGCCCAACAGTGATAGACAAGTTTAAGTGAAGAAAACATAACTTACCAAACTGAATCAAAATTTATAGTTTAGACATACGTCATACCAGTTATACTTAGCTTTTTATAATTCTTGGTTAGAACATCATATTCCCCAAATTAAGGTTATTTGAGAAGTAATACAACAACAACCAAAACTTATCCTACTAGGTGGGTCGGCTAGTTATTTGAGAAGTAATACCCAGAAATATAGTGACTGAAGAGCTTATAAGCAAATTAGAATATCTAAAAAAACTTTAACAAGATTAGACAGAGATATAAGATAAGAAATCAACATGCATATCGTGTATAGTTAAGCATTAGTTCCTAGTCGAGAAATGCAATTAACACGAGCACTTTTCAATAACTCAAAAAAAAAAAAAAAACCATTGAGATAAATATCACGAGGACATCACTTGGCTATCTAACATGCTAGGTATTAATTTCAAGAGCCCAGCAAATGATGGTTGAAACCAATTTGGAATAACATCTCCAGCAAATTACCTTCATTTTCCAAAAAGTAATGCCACTGATAGGCAATACCCTCACTAGCTTCCTTGGAAGCATCAGAGGTAAAGACCAGCAGCCTATGATTCTTTGCTACCATATCAGTTACACTTGGCCAATCCATCCCATTTCTCGGCATTTCGGAGACTGGATACCAGAATTTGACAATTCCTGCATCCGCGAACAGTTTACTCAACCCTTTTGGAGCGTGCACGTAATCTTCAATGATGATCGTCACTATCTCTGAAGGATTTTGAGACAAGAAAGCCTCAACCTCCTTCAAGGTGTTGATTGCTGGTTCCTACAAGTATGGACCAACTATGCGTTCTAAATGAAAATACCACAAGACGTACACGATATCCAAAAGAACGAGAACATTATGAAAGTGCTCTCACAAATGCTGTGAAGTTGTAGCACTGCCCCTGGAACGAATGGCACAGCCATATATCATTCTCAAAATCGTACATATCCAGCATCAAGCCTCTCACACCATTCTACAATCGTACATCGACAATTGAGCGCAAGGAGAAAAAGAGAAACATCAAAATGAGCAGAGAAAAAAATGTGGAGCACTAACCCTCAACTGATTCGTGACGGTGTCTTCTTGGTTGTAGAAAGTAACTCTGGGCACGCCGGTGGAAGATGGTTCGTCCACAATCGAGAAGGAATTGTGGGTAACCAACCATGTGTACCTGTTGAAAGGCAATCCCTTGACCTGAAACCAGAGCAATCGCCCATTCATAAACTACAACAAAATGAGGGGAAAAAAGGGATCTTTTAAAGTAAAAAAGGCATTGAAATTGGGAGGGGAGTACGAAGGAAGTGGGCAGGTTGGCCTGGTTGCGAACGCAGGTAGGCTGGGTGTTGCCGGAGGCGGGGCAGCTTCCGCAGTAGAGTCCGGCGGAGCAGTCGGCGGCAGTGGAGCAGGAATCGAGGAGCTGCGTGACGGACCAAAACAGCGAATTATAAGCTAACTAGCACCCAAACAAAGGCAAAGAAGAAGAGCACGTCTGGGATGTGATACCTGACAAGAGTGAGGAGAGCAAGTGGCGGAAGAGGGACGAAATAGGAAGAGCGCCAGGATCCAGAGGAGAAGAAGAAGAGCAGCGTGATTCATAGCTCGGGATCGTGGTCGAGATGGAGAAAGAGATGGGAAAGCGAGAGGAGAGGGAACACAGCCACTGCGCTGCTGCGAGTAAGTGCCCTCGGTCCGAATGGCAGTCGCCTTTTAGTTTTAGGTGATAATTAAATTAAGTACGAGACAAGACAAAAGGCGAGTCAGTAAAGAAGCGAAGTGATAACACGTGATTAAGGATTTGAGCACGATTAGTCTATCAACCAATGCAGGAGGCATCGGTCAAGTAAAAAATGCTAAACAACACCCACAAAAATGTTTTACGTTCATTTCGCACAAAAAATAATATATATATATATATATATTTTTTTTATCTAGAATTTATTTATTTTTTCTAAAAATTAAAGTTTATTAATATTCTTAAAACTAATATGCTTAATAAACAGACCAATTCAAACCACTCATTTATCACTTCAACTTTTCTCTCAATTATATTCTAAATCGAGGAAGAAGACCATGAAATTGTTGGGCGGGATCTCCTGCTCTTTTCACATGAGACTCATTTACCAGGTCCAAACGCTAGTATGGATGACCTGAAACAAACTGTTTAATATTCTGCCACTCATAATCTAAGTATGGATGACCTGAAGATGAACAACAAGGAAAGGATATACCTTAAGAAATAGATGTCCCGTTCTTGTATTGAAGATAAAGATGGATGGGGCCATTGAATGGCTTAGTAATGGTAGGTTCCCTTGTACGTATCAGTATCATCAACAAATTAAACCATATGATTTGGTTGCTAAAACTCTCCCTGTAGTTTTGTGATGAGATACGGTTCAGTTCAGTTGGTGATTGAAAAAAAAAATCATTTTGAATGGAAAACAAATTCTATCTATCAGTCTCGCCGCAAAAAAGTTATTATCATGCTCTAATAATCTTCTGACCAGACAGAATACTGTCTAGAATATGAGAAGTAACTAAACCTTAATTAATAGTAGCCCTTTGAATCGGTAACTAATCCTTATATGTCTAGTCTCGTTTCCAACCTTAGCTCGCACTGCTTCATCTTCAACATCCACCTCCCACCACATTGTGTCCCTTCCAACCTTCGGCTAAGAAATTAACTTTCTCTTTATCGAGGGTAAAGATCGAAGTGCAAATATGATATTTGAAAAGTGATGTTTTTCTTGATATAAACTCGCTCTAACTAAATGTATGCTTCACAAGTGATTAAGATCTCAATTATCAGACGTTCTTCTGTAAACATTGGAATCGGAATCCAAAATAAAAACCAATAACAAAAATTTTCTATTCTTATTACAACAAAGTCAATCTAATTAATCAAAAACGAATCACTCTTATGATTAAGATTATAATTTCATGATCAGTAACTAACATTCAAGTTCTAGCGTCTTATGCTATATATACAATGTGCAGATCTTGATCGAACTCTTTCAAATTGTTATTAGCAGGAAATTCTAACTGGTATTACTGTTAATTCTAACTACCACTGTACGGGCTCATTGAGCAAGTTAGTCTGGAGACTCAACAATCTGGTAAGGGTTCATTGAGGTCTGGAAGTTGAATGGAATGTTTCCTCCTTGAAAAATAAGATGGAGTGTGTGGATGATCTGCAGGTTGCTGAACATCCTTAGCGGGGTTTTTAGCTAATTTCAAAAGTACCTGCAAGAAGGAAGAAGGTGGTCAACGTTGAGATATAGCAGAATAGGCAAGATTTTATTCCAAAATCAAGTCAACTTAATTTAAGGTAGCAATCCATGAGGCCGTGTTTACTCCAGCCCCTGGAAGAGAGAAGAGCATGAATTTTGAAGCTTTCTTCCCTATTCACCTCACCAAATTCTTGGAACACGAGCAAATTCATCTATTTGAAAAGGGATTTTGCTCTAAATCAACGCAAAGATGGGCAGACCCAATCTCCATTCCACGGAATCACAATCAAAAAGACATTATTTTTTACCCCTTCCGAGATATGTTGAGCTCGGTCGCGAATGAGGTCATGGTCAATGAAGGGCGATGTCAAAGTCAGTGCACAAGGTTAGGTCCCCAGCAGCGAGTAGAGGACTACAAGGAAAAACAGTGATCAACGGGGAAAGTCATAATCTGATCAACGGACAGTCAAGCAAACGCCCACAAACATGAGCATTGAAGGGTGATTGGCTGGCACGAATGTGTGCCGTCAGTGAGCACAATAAGGGTGACGCTTATGCGACCACCTAAGACAAGGTCAAAATTATTGTTCCCCCTTTTCACATTCCATTTCATTTTATTCTAATTATCTTTACCTAGGTAAGTATGGTCATTGGGTCCCTTCTTTTCTCCCTTCCTCTCCTCGTCCTCTCTTTCACCGCAAGTCAGTCTGCAATAAAGTTAAGAACAGAGGACTCTGGCTGGATAAATTATTAAATGATATTGCTTTAATACATGACATCGTTTTTCAACAGTCACATTAATAAAAATATGAAAAACATATAGTCAGTCTTTTGGATGCCGTGGTGGACTTGAGCTGGTTCATCAAAGAATTTCTGCAAGCAAACTAACCCCTACTTAACCTCAACGAAGCAATAAGGGACGGCCAAGCTCTGTGTGGTGGATAGAATTAGAAGCCTGGAATTGGATAGCTAATCCTCCCATCCATTATGAATTGGTTGCAATTTTTCTCTTTTGGAAAAAGAGTAGTAAGGAAAAGAAACGACAAGAAAAGAAGGATAAAGAGAATTTTATCACTTGTTCTAGTCTAAAAAAGAGCTTGAAAAAACAAATATTCCTCTTCTTAAACTCAATTTTGGCTACCCTACCATGCTTCCTTGGATGGAAATACCAGAAGAAAGAAATGCTGAATTTTTTTCTCAGTTCCTTTTTTTGAGAGAAAAGCAAGAGATTGAGAAAATCATTTCTCGACTTCCTCAAGTTTGACTTATGGCGGAAAGCACTGATTTGAATGGAAGCCATAGATTTTAGTGAAAAAATAGGTAGAGTAAGGTCAGATTCCTATAGGAAAGAGAACAAGTGAGGAAAAATTGAAATATATATTAAAAGTCCATTTCCTAAAATTAAATCCTTAAAAATAAAACAAAATATTTAAAATACAAATGTTGTGGGTCTGATATTTTAGACTAATTTAGGCGGATGGTAAAAAATGGGATGAACTGGAAAAATTTTACAAACTACTTTCATCTTGTCACTTGCACCCAAGGAAACAACAGAAATAGTGCTTAAGAATTAAAGTTTTTCCTAGGAGATTTTCTTTCTGATGGTCCTTCCCTGGGTAAACTGCTCTTAAAAGCAGACATTTTCCTAACGATAAGAAGAGAAAAAAAAACTCAAAAAGAATGACACCCTTTTCTTGCTACTCACTTACTCCGCTTCTGAGAACACCCAAACACAAGAGTATGAGCTTGATAGTAACCAAGTCCAACTCGAACCAGATATAGTGACTCCAATTGGTCACCCTTGAAAATTAACCTCGAGCCAATCTAACTCGTCGATGACTTAGAGATCAGCTCGAAAAGTATAGAAAAAGAAGAAAAAAAAATACTAAATTGATGATGGAAAACTGCAACAGGAATCCGAAAGTCGCTGACAAACAAAACATAACAAAATAAGCAAAGGCATGAGCTTTTGGTGGTAACCTGTAGCTTGACATTTTCCAGCCTCAGCTTCTCCAATGTGCTCCGCCACTTGTCTATCTCCTGCACCATTTTACAGAACAAAAACCCGTGAATTTAAATCGCCAGCAAAAATAACAGAGAAAAAACGAAGCGACCTGGAGTATCTTCGCCTTCTCTTCAATCAGAGCCACCTGCACGGTCTGCAGTTCCACTTTCGTCTGCCCACCCAACCAAACGACAAATCAACAAGAAGACAGAACAAACGACTTAATTTAGGACTTGGCGCTTACCCTTTTTTTCGAGGACGGCCTTCGGACACGGCACGAGGCTAGGTTCATCGAAGCCTCCGGGGCTCGCAGGTTCGTGGCCGCCGCCACCACCGCCACCTGCATCAAAAGGCTGACAACGTAAAAAAGCGAGCCAGTGGAAGCCTTCGTCGGCTGGCAGATGGGAAATGCCACCGAAAGCACAAAGATACGGCTCGATCACGTCAGTGGTACACGACGGAAAGAAATATATATATAACTAATCATAATTGAGGTAAGCGAGGGAGTTAATGTTTGGGTCAGGGAGAATTCATTGCCGGGAAAAGGGCTTCCAAACTCCGTGATCTTTTCTTTTCGGACACGTCCCTCTGCTGCCCCAGCGAACGAAGCAAGCCCGATCGGAAGCGGCCACTATAGCAAAAAAAAAAAAAAAAAAAGAACCGGTACGCCATGCGATGCCGACGTGATTTTTCCAAGAATCGTAAACGATCAGAAATTTATCAAGAAAAATCGTAAAATCATCAAATTAATAGAAAATGGTCCACGTTTAAATTTTGATGGAGAAAGTACCAAAAAAAAAGTTGCGAAAACGTGGATTGGAAAGCAACGGCATCGGAGATAATACGAGCGCCAGGGTATTTTCGTCACGAGACAAAGCAAAAAAAGTGAGGGAGGGACGGAAGAAGTGAGAGGGAGAAGGTCATGAGCATCGTCACCTTGCTGCGGCGTTCTTCCATCTCTGCGACGCAGACGCCGGTGGATCTTCCGGCCCTCGGCCCGTCCTCTTCAACGCTCGCGGATGCACTGCTGTACCCCTCCAGCGGCGACTGCGGACTCGCCCGCCTCTTCCCCTTCCTCTTCTCCAACTGCTCCTCCTCCTCTGCCGTCTCCTCCTCCCCTGTAATTGGGAAGATCCGTGGGATATTCATCATCTGTGACCGCTTGATCCGCCTTCCCCACTCTAGAGGCCGTGTCGGCGCGTAGGTGGACGGTCCCGCATCACCTGCTACCTCCGGGTCATGCCGGTTCTGCTGACGAAAGCTCAGGATGACTGCCGCAGCGAGATCGGGATTGAGAAGGGCTTCCCTCGACCATTCGCCTTCGTCGCAGGCACTGGTGGCGGCCATGGGAGATGGAGTAGGAGAGAAAGGAGCGACGCGTTAATGCTTGGGCCGATGTGGGAAAGAATGTGGAGTGCGTTAATTGCAATATAAGGAGAAGAAGACAGAGAAGCAGAAGGACATGATCGTAAATAAATATAACGGGAAGACTCTGGTTGGGTTGGTTGACAGAGCGTGCTTTCTAAATTGCAATTGAATCGGTCAATATCGCAATAAACCGCCATGGAACGATTTAAAGGGTTCGCCCCGGCCCGGCACAATCTGGCTGCCGGTTCGATATTATTTGGAAAATAAACGAACCCAGAATTAAAATAAAGTCCTATTTACTCAAACAATGCCCTCAATTGTATGCCTAAAATATTGATGGAAGTTGTTTCAATCGAATAGTAAATTAACTAATTTGATCAATTAGCTAATCAAAATAAAGACCTAAATTTAGTCCCCGGAGAGAAAGTGACGCTTTAATCCATGCGCTCTCTCACGTGTTTTCTTGGAAGAGAAGTTATACATATATATATTTATAAAGATGCATTGCGAGATAAGAAGCACCACATAAATTTTAGGATTTTATCATAATAAATGCACGATTAAAACCGTACTAGTGAATCCAAATAATTAATGATTAATGTTGTTGTATTAACTGAAAATGGCTAATTGCTTGTCGATCTTAAATTTTCTTCATGGCGTTATTCAGAATCAATGAAACAATGAAAAGTACGTAGTTCATGACGAATAGACTTAGAACTGCAATTTGAATTGACAAAACGATTAATCGCAAATCGTCTACAGCTAATAAATGATAAATCAGATTTAATTCAGTAAAAAAGCAAGAAATTAGAACAAGTAAACTGCTAGTCTAAAGTCTAAGCGTCAAGTCAATTTTGGTCAACTCTTCCTGCTTCATATCGGAATGTCCTCCGCCTTCCTCGATCCACTGCTTCCCATCCAATGATGTCGACGCCTCTTCCAATTTGGCCACCTGAAGTGGCAGCGGCGGGGGAACTCTCCCCACCGCAGCGTAGAACCGAAAATACCCGTGGTGACGCCCATATAACAACCCGCCGGCGGCATCGGCAGCCAACGGCACTCCGACGTACGGCTTGTGGATCATGGAGCGCACACCGATCTTACGGCCTGAGTGCCGAAACGAAAATGTCCCGTACGCAGGAACATCGCCAGCGGCGCCGCGTTTGGCGAGGTTGCGCTCGCGTTTGTGCGCGTTCTGATGGCCTCCGAGAGCCTGCGAGCTGTAGAACGTCCTCCTGCAGTAGTTGCACGGGAACACCCGTTGCGGGCGTTCCGGAGAGACCGGTTTGGCCTTCGCGAAACCGATCGCGCCGAGCAGGTCGAGCTCGAGGGCCTGCGACGTTGAGGACGCCCCGTCGCCAGCTTTACTGCCGCCGGCCGCGCTCAAATCCAAGAGGAACTGTGCCTTCGTCTCTGCTTCTTTTGTCCAATGTTCTGGTCTATTTCCTTCCCTTTCGTCTCTGTTCTTCTTCATCTTCTCCTGTGCCATGTCGTTCCGGTTTGGCAGAGAGAGAGAGAGATTTGGGACGACGATTTATATAACGAGAGAGATCTAAAAAAGGAAGGAGATAGCAGTGAATTCAATGCGATCTCTCAAGTATGGAATCACGGCTTGATTTCGTAGCTTAAATGGAGTTACAGAGGAAGGATGAGAAAACAGAGCAGGAAAGCATATCTTACAAGGGAAACTTAGCAATCAATCTCATGCATTCCCCTTCTCTCTAAACTATTTCCCTTAATTAATTTTAATTTATGGCAGTTTTTAATATCTCCATATATATGTTTGATAAAGATAATCGATGAAGATGTGCAATCCAAGAGTTTGTATACGATTTTGTGAATATATGTATCGTGGAGAACAGAGTTAGTATTGCATGCGTGAACTTGATGGAGTATAAAATTGCAAGATTCTTTTACGAAGCAAGCGTGAGTTTGATTTGATGAAGAATATATCTGTATTTATTTGGAACAATACATCCGAATCTCTTAAATAAGAGGAAATTGATTACATTCACGTAAAATGTGTATCCACTCATTTATTATTCTTATCAAGGAGTTTAATGTCGTAATATATATCTGATTTTTATTTTTCTATTTAATCAAATGTTTTTCTTTGGGATTAAGGCTAGTGTTAATAATAATTTAAACCTACAATCAAATTATGTAGTTTGAATGTTAATGCATCCAAAACGGGGGAATTATTGACTGTTGACAAACTTATTATTCTGCCTTCTTCAGCAGTCAGCATGGTCAACTCAAATATATGAATGTATGGATTTAATCTCGGCAGTTTTCTGGAGGAACATAATTAGCAAACATCATTGACGAATTGAAGGTCAACTAAACTTAAGCATTTGATTGCTGCATCAGTTAAACAAGCTTTGATTTCAAAAATCGAAAGAACAAAAATGCCTAATAAGAAGGTAATAATAAAGCTTGTTTAACTGATGGAGAAATCAAAGGGCTATGGATCGATCTTTATAAATATTAATTATATGCCAGCTTTATAAACCATTAATGCTGAGGACGAGTAATTTCACTAACAATTTTTCTCCTCATTTTCATCAGAACATCCAAAAATAACAATTCTGCTTGGCAAAGAAATTGAAATTAAAAAAAAACAAAAAACAGTTGGTAAATGCACAGGGAGGGGAAAAATAGACAAATTGCAAGACACCATGAAGGCATAACTCTTATCCTCACAACCTGTGAAGCAAATCTAAATTTTAACTAGCAATACAATACAGTTATACCAGCAACAAGAATTTCATCTCACACTTCGCTCGGCATACTTTCTTGGAACAGATCGACAGAAAACAAGCATACATAAATCAGGAGCCAAACTAAAATTAGAGTTCATCCAATTTGGCAATCACTGATCCAAACTACAAATACGAGGGTCAGAAAATGGAATAATTCAAGTTACAGAAAACCATCTCCTGAAAAGCAACTTAAATTTACTATGCCAAGAGACCCAAAATATAAAACACAAGTAGAATTAAGCCAACTGAAACAACATAACTTCATTTGCTGACAGAAGAAGCAAGAAAATCTATCAGAAGCATACTAAAGGAGACACATTTCTTCATTAAAAACTGTAATCAGTAAGTACAACATGAGATACTAGAAACAACAGATTCACAAGTATCAATGGATCAAGTCTTTTTTTTTCTCCCTCGAATCCATGATTTATTGCTAAATTTGCTTTAGACTTAGCCTAATTATGGTTGTTATGAGCACTCTCAACATCTAAACCAAACAACAAGCCTACATATTTCTCCATGGATCCTACAAAGCGGTGTCCTCGCATCTTCATGAAGGCCCTGGCCGTGAGCAAGCTATCGGATCCTGCCTGGTGGCATGTCCCGACTCTCTCCACCTCCAGCTTCTCGGCGACCTTGTTCAGGCCACCGTAAAGGTTGTTGTTAAGATGGATCACGCGCTTGATGTCGTACATCACCGGGAAGAACACACCGAGAAGTTCCATGAACTCTGTTCGGCTCTCCGGCAGCTTCCTGCAAGTTAGGATTTTTAGAAGGTACCCGAAGTCGTAGGCGCCATGGAAGGCGACCCACTGGATGGAATCGTTGAGCACGACGCCGGAGGAAATGAAGAGCTCGGCGAACCGTCTGGCATCGACGCCGTGCTCGCGGTTCTTCTTGAAGTCGAGGCCCGAGTTCTTCAGGAGCTCGATCGAGTCGGGGACGAAGACGTCCCGGTCGACGTCGAACTCGCAGAAGTTGAACTGCCACACGATAGGGCGGCCGGAGGACGGGGAGGTAGGGAGATTCCCTGCATCGTCGGAGAAAGTGAGGCCGAGCTGCAGGAGGTGAAGCAAGTCAACGTTGGCGCGGAGGGTGTGGTAGTGTGCATCGGCCGGTTGCTTGAAGTCTCCAAGGTGGCGGATGACGACGCCGGGGAACTCGGTATCCATGGCTACGAAGGAGAATTCATCAACGATGTCGCGGATCACGGCGAACTCCGAATCGAGGTTCTCAGCCCACACCTCCCGGATCTCTACACCATCGTCCTCGCCCTTCAACATCTCCAGTTCCAGATCAAATCAGCCCCAGCGTGAGCGAACAGGCGCATAAAGAAACCGTAGCAGATCCGCGGTAAACGCCGGGAAACAGTAGATCCCGGCCGAGAGATGGCCGATACCCCGAACCAAGCAGAGCAGACCAACAGCGGAGGCTAGATCTAAGAACTTCCTGTGCAGATTTGTGGCGAATTGGGGCCAATTTCTAGGGTTCTAGATCAAAAGGACCAGATTTGGGGGAAAAAGGATATGCTTTTCGTAATTTAACCAAACTTTATGGGTAACGAAGCGAGGGAGAGCCTTCGGGAAACGCGTATGGAGCTCACAGGCGTCTAAAACCAATCATTGAGATCAAATAAGCCCACCTCACGACGTCTACCAAGCTTTTACTGGCTGTCTCATACGTTCCATTGCTGGACCCCTTTGCTAACTGGAGCGAATCACATCGCAACAATTAATCAGTAGTTTTGAGCAAATATTTTTTTAAAAATTCCACAAACAGATATTTTTTCCAATTTTATTAATATTGGATATCATAAACTTTTGCCTATATTGTTTAATTTTTTTATTTTTATTTTTAAAAATAGAGACTTAATACTAGGGAATTAAATAAAATATATTTTACCATTGAGATAACTTGAACATGGTATGGACAGATCTGCCCAGGGATGTAAGATATTTTCTTAATTAATCGGGAAGATATTCACGGATTAATTCTTAGTTATGATAGATTAATTTTATCTTGATGATTAATAAAAAATTATATAAGACTAAATTATTTCTAAATTTAATCAAGTTGAAAAAATTGAATATCTAAATTATTAAAAGAAAACATGAACAGGACAGATCTGGAGATGCCGAAGAATAAATTATAGGGAGTCAAAAGAAAATTTCTATTTGTTTGCTTTAAAAAAAATAATAATAATTCTAAAAAATTGGTATTACCTGGAGGAAAGGAAACCCACGAGAAGGAAGGGAAAATGTGTTATAATTGAATTTAAAATTGGTTGGTGGGTCATATAATATTTTATTATCAGTCTGAGATTCGAGAGGGATGGCTGTATTATTCTCCCAATTACAATAAGCTGATTCATGTGGCTTAAAACTTTATAAATTTCTGTTTTGCTTTGGGGGTTTGGCTCAGGCTTTTTAATTCATTTTCAGGTTGTCATTTGTAAATTCGAACTATTTATTGGGCTGGGCTTATTAATTTGGATTAACTTTAAGAAAGATGGGCTTGGAATCAATCAAGCATAGATAGCCATTTGGTAAGTTGGACTGGATCCAAAAGTGAATCAAGTAAATAGCTCTTATTTGTTTGTTTTATGTAAGATAATTTACATCAATAATGTATTTTATATATATATATATATATATATATATATCTTATTAATCTTAAGAAAAATAATGCATTTAACTTTATGCTATGATTGGTGGACCAAACCACTTGGCACATGCAAGGTAATTATTGGTGATTGCGACTCATTTAGGTGAAATTAACATAATTTTATAATTTCAGTTCTTGTACTGAAAATTTTTGAATCTTCTAATAGGAGAATGATTTCAAAGTGGCTTTATTTGGTCACCTAACCTTCAACAAATTGCAACTACCATGTCCATGAATACAACTTTCCCTGTTTGCCATGCCATAGTTCTTATTTTTCTTTGCAGATAGGATTATAAATAAATGAATCCGAATTATATTTAAGTTTATTTATTTATCTTTTTAAGTTCATTCAAGCATGTTATTAAATAAACTTATCAAACTAAAGTGGAGCTCGAGTTTTTACCAAACTCAACTAAAGATATTCATTACTGTGCATATAATTATCTATCAAATGACTAGGATTTATGTTAAAATTAGAGCATGAGAAGACTTTGTAATTAACTTTGTCCTCGAACTGTGCACGATCTTATTCATGAAACTTAAACTAGAACTCATTTATATGCCAGTTTGTATGATTTATTCGCTTTCCTTATAGTGAATAAATATAAACGAAACTTTTATCAGATCAAGTATTTAGATTATTAACACATAATTAGGTTAATTTACAGTCACTAGAAACATGGATTATACTTGATTGACTATTTTTCAATCAAGTATAACTTCACTTGCAAGCCTTCAAGATGTGGCTTCAATCATAGCTCACAAGTTTAACTTTTCTCCCTCATTTTTTACAATCATCTTTAGAATCTTATGATACTAACATACTATAAATCTCAGACTCATCGATTAGATCTTACAAGGCATGCACAGTTGAACTGTGGAAGAGTAGATAAAGGGAAGTGAAGACTACTCATTTCTTCCTTGCTTCCATTGGAAGTGAAGATAGTAGGGATGCAGGGGAATACTAAAAGGGGAGTCTTGAAAAGAAATGTGGTGGTGGCTGCCTCAGCTACTAAAACAAAGATGAGGATATGATGCAAATGGCAAGGAAAATGATAGCAATACCGGCGAAGAAGGAAGGCGAGCTCATCGGAGATCGAGGGGAAACCAGAGTGACAGTGTCACCTTGGGAGCAAGGAGTTCAGCGCCATTGGATTCTCTGGCACAGAGTAGTCGAGCGAAAATCAAAAAGGCCTTTTCGGACTTGTCGAATTCCAGAGCAAGTTCGAGGAAGAATATTCTGATGATAGGGAATGGCAAGGAAGGAGAAGTGGTGGTGGAGAATTTTGTTGATAAAAAGATGGATATTGCTGAAGAGAAAGTCATGGAAATGGAAGAGGAGGAGGAAAAAGAGGGAGAGAAGGAAATCAATTATCGAGATCACGAAATCTCCAAGTTGTCACAAGATGAAGAAAAGATCGTAAACTCTGACCCAGCAATAGAAACTCACTGTAAGTTGTCGCTTCTCACTCATTCTGAGATCATATTTTGAGTTGTTCTCCTGAAATTAAATTCCACTGATTTCTGAATGCTGATCAGTCGAAGCGACAGAAGAACTATATGGAAGAACCTCAATTAGACATAGCAGAACACAAAGCATTGGTATTACTATCACAATATATGAGTGCATCTTTTTCCCATAATTGTTTACATCCTCCAACCAAACATTGTCTCAATCTCTTGAGTTGTTTCAGTAAACCTGGTTATGTGGAAAGAAGTACCAAAAACCGCCTTTATTTTTGGCTTTGGAACATTTGTTCTTGTCTCCTCTTACTTTGCCAAGGACTTCAACTTCAGGTCAGACATCCAATTCTGAAACACCACCATATGAAAAAAATATTTTCTTGAAAGAAATTCCACCTTTGCAGTTTGATTTCAGTAAGTTCATATGTTGGACTCCTGTACCTTGCTTTCATGTTCCTTTACAAATCCATTTTACGGAGGTAAAAACTTCAACAACCTGAAATTACATTTTAAGTTCAGTTATTTCCAAACTTATGTTTTTTTTTTTAAAAAAAAAATTTGTCGTACAGAGGAGTGAATATGGAACCCGATGAGAATTATATTATGGGAGAGGAAGAGGCAATTTGGCTTCTAAAGTTGCTCCTCCCTTATGTCATGTCAATGAACTGCTCTTAAAGTTAAGAGGTCTATTTTCTGGGGACCCTGCAACAACATTGAAGGTAAAATGTTCAGTAATGGCTTACTCCTTAATTATCCTCTAAATAATTTTGACTCCTGTTGTTTCAACAGCTTGCGGTGTTCTTGTTTGTGATGGCAAGATGTGGAAATTGCATTACGATTTGGAGTCTTGCCAAACTACGTAAGATTCAGAGAACAACAATCTGACATCTCAATTTGATCCTTGAGAAAAACAAACACAAGGAAGAAAAACTTAAAACTTATGGTTTGCTTGTTGCAGTCTTTTTTGGATTCTTCACTGTCCCCAAAATATGCTCTTCCTACTCACCTCACACGGCAAAGTTTGGTCAGTGAATTCTGCAGAGAACTTGGATTATTTCCGACATTCCTGTGATTTATATATTAAATTTTTTGGATGTTTTAGGAAGATTTTGGTTAGAGAGGACTAGAGATGGGTGGGAGTCATGCAGCCACAAGAAAGCAGTGGGGACTGCCATCTTCATCCTCATTTGGAACATAAGCTCCGTGGTCGCTCGCATTTGGACATGTAATTATCTCCACTGGTACTATGAACTTCACCTCAAACATGTCAAAAATCTGATCTTGATGATGATGATGATGCAATGCAGTCTTCATGGTGCTGGTGGCTGCGAAGCTCTACCAACAGAGTAGGGAGAAGTAAAATATTCCATGGCAGGAGAAGGAAGTTTGATGTTTTGTTGACTTCTCATTCAGTTTTGCAATTGAAAATATCAAACTTCAAAAGAGTTCTTCCTTCATAAAAGTCAAGTCCACGACGCAAACATTGATTTCTTAAACTGGAGGAACCTTCCGACCTATGGCTGTCCTTTGCTTGTTTAATTTTCCCCCCTCAAAGTCAAATTCAAGCAAATAAAAGTCAATTTGCGTTCTTCTCATCAATGTAGATTTAGCTCGATTGACTTGGTTTGGTTTTGTTATGGTTTTATGAGAGCTGTTAGAGCTATAATATTCTTTTAAATTGTCAACTGCCTATATTAGATTTTCCTACAGTCAAAATGACCGGACTTGAAAATTAATCTTGGTCTGTCTAAGTTTCATAGTTTTGTTGTACATCAACAATCTTAGTTCCAGATATTATTAATATGCAGTCGTTTGGTTTGACCAAATTGCAACTATTAGGTAGATTTTCCCTACATCGATCCAAACAAAAATGCACATGTATCAAATCAGCGTTGATTATCCATCGATCTACAACTCAGACAAAACTAATTTCGAATAAATTGTTTAATCATTTAGCAAAAGAGTCTACTAGATCGTATATTTACAATCCCTGCTTACCACACTCATGAATCATGTCATGATCACCTCCAAACCTTGCAAGGATGAAGACGATCACTGCATAAACTACAAATTCTATGAAACGAGAACGACCAAACATGAACCAGATCAAAATCGATAGATCAACGAAGCATCCTCCCGGAAATGGCTGCCGCGAGCGTGCTTTTGAATGCCGGGTCATTAATCAACGACGCCGCCATCTGCTCCACCAGACTGCGGCGCAGCTCCGGCGACGACTCCAGCCCCTCATCAACCTTCGTCGATTTCACCGGGCCTACTTCGACGGCCGGAATCTTGTTCGCCGCAGCTGGAGGCTGGTGAGATTGCTGCCCATGGTTGTGCTCGCCTTCATACGTAGCAACCAGCATCGATGTGTCTTCGGCGCTTCTCTGCACCTGCAATCAATTCATAAAAATCATAAGTTCGCTTCGATTTAATCCACAAACAAACCGTGAAATTTGATCTTCTATTGTTCTTCTTTGTTAAAAGTTTATGATCAAATCAAATCGCATACCTTCTTTTTAACAGGACAAGAAGGCGCAAAAGAGCATCTGAAGTAAGCTCTGGGACATGGATTGTCTCTGGTCACCTTCTGCCCATATTTCCGCCATTGATATCCATCTTTCACCACCTAATTAAGCAACAAAAATTCATCTAAAAAACTATTATTCAAACAATTAGAATCGTTAGGATGGAGATGATCACTCACGAGGCTCGTATCTGACGGATCGGTGCGCACTTGAAGCTTCGAAATCTTCGGCTTCATCCTCTCTTCCCTCACTATGTTGTTCCAGTTCAGCTCATCGCCGCTGGATGTGCTTTCCAAGGTCGAAGCTTTCTCCCCGCCGGAGTCTCTCTTCCTCTTCAAATTCGTCACCAGAGAAACAGAGCCACCGTCGGAGGAATTAGCGGCGTTGGACGTCCCCAGTTGACTCACCTGGCTTCGCAGTGCGCTGTACTTGTTGACCACGTCGGCCACCATTTCCTTGAGCTTCTTGTTCTCCTCGCTCGCGCGATCGAGCTCCAGCTTGAGAATTCCAATCGGCAGCTGTTGTCGGTCATCCGGTGTCGCCTGAGGATCGCCGGTGAAGAAGCAGAGGGAGGAGCCGATTGAGAGGTTGAGGTCGACGGAGGCACGATTCAACCACTCGACCTCCATTGGGGGACAAATCCAGAGAGCTTAGCGGATGAAGAATCGGCATTGGCTTACTGATTTAAAGAGAAGAGGGCAGCATCGAGGAAGCGTGGCGAGGTTGGCTTCTTCTTCGGGAAAGAGAGAAGTCAATGTTTGGGCGGCGGAGTCAAAGGCGTGGGCGGACAAATGTTGACAAAGTGAAGGAAGACTCGTCGACTTGCAGAGTTCCTGAATTAGTTTATTTTGGGCAATAAATTATGACGGGTAAATGGCTAAAGGATTCATATTTCAGCACGTGCGAAGGTAGTAAGATCTTTGCGTTGACGTGGCGTATGTCGGCGTTGGCCTCCCAATTGTAGAATAAGTGCAGTGTTGTGTTGACTGTCGGGCGGTGGGTTGAAAATTGGAGCACCTGGCGTATCGATTGCGCCCCAATTTAATTCACTTGTTCAAGATCTTCTCGAGTTCTTCAAAATTCCTTTTATTTTTTCAAACTTGGCAACTTTAGTTGATAGATAGCTGAGGATGCTAAATTCCCTAACTGAATTAGAAATCTCTTCCTGATAATTACTTTTTCATTTTAAATTTATAAATTTTAGAAAATAAAATATTTAAAATTTTAAATAAATAATATGAATTTGATGTGACATTTGAAGTCAAAACGAAGACTTTCCATATCAGCTTGAGGTAGGTTCCTCTACTTAACCTCGTTGACAAATGCTCACCCACGCCCAATTTCTATTGGTCCATCCAAAGTTTTCCTACTTTATTTTTAATTTTCAAAAAAGAATATTTAATTTAATTTTTGAAAAATTCATGAGTTCTAGTGGCCGTACCTGAGTCACATTGATAAAAGGGTAGACGAGTCAAGTACGGAACAAGTGTGGAAGACCACGGGCGAAGAAATTGACGCAGTTTTCATTATTCGGAGACAATCTGATTTATATGAGCAAGAACCTTCCCACAGGTAATAAGAGCCATCTCAGGAGTTGATTTTTAGACAAACTGTCTCGTCGACACAATTGAATTTTATTCTGAATTTAAAATTTTAAAGAAAAAATAATTACCCTTAACATTTTGACATTATTGTATAATAAATTCTCTTCATGTTTGCTTTTCCCCAAAAAAAATCAAACTAAGAAAAACAAAGATTCCTATGACAAAAATATGTCACATCGGACCAATCAGCATGATTTTAGTTGGCTAAATCGAACAGATTGTAACAAATTAAAAGTCAAAATTTGCAATTAGTACATGACTTGACACGGTCACACGGATGGTCTTGACATTATATTTACAATATAAATTGTAGTCAAATTCTAGAAGAGTTGCAGAAGATTTGCATTCGAAAATATTTCTAGAGAATGCCGACTATTATTTTGTTAAAATTATCATCATCGATGGCTCTAATTAACATTTACCATGTAGATACAGTAGCCGTAGCGTAATCTTCCTTCAACTAAACAAATTGCTAATTTAAGATCTGCAAAAGCTGTCAAGTAAAGTAAATCGTTAAGAAATGGTGCATGACATCAAGTGTTTACACTTCACTCTATTAAACAAAATCAATTATATCCATAACCAATTCTTTACCCGGTATTTACACGCTCAATGAGATCGTTTTTGGGTAGGTGAGAAACATAGCAACCATTTGCTTTCTAGACGACCCATGAACCACCGTAAAAAACAATGCAAAATGATCTCATTGCTCATTGGAGTCACATTTTAAAACTAGAAGGATTAATGATCTCAATGTGCAGTATGAGAATTGGTCAAAATGAAAAGAACTAGGAAATGCTTACCTTCTCTGCGCCCCTTGACAGTTCCAATTCAACCCCTTCCGGCATTATAAGGTTCTCATTGGCTTTCGGGTTGTTTGTTACCTTAACTTCTAGTGAGTCCCTTGCGCTTAGGGATGCAGCCGCTAAGCACTCCTTGAAACGAAAGCAGCTGATGAGGTGGTCATTTGTCAATCCAGCTGCCTGCATGAAGGAGTATATTACCGTCGGACCTACACTGCGAAAGCCTCGTCGAACCAAGTCTTTGCTTATGACATCGGCTTTTGCAGTCCTAACAGGCACCTGACGTGGATATCGGAATTCACAGACGATAGGCTTGTAGTTCACAAAGCTCCAGCAGTATCTATCAAATGATCCAAACTCTTCTATTATCTGTTCAAGTATTCACAGAAGGAAGGTTAATAAGATGAGCGATGAAACAGCTAACTGAGAAGTTGGCACTTACTTTTGCGCTCTGTGTTTCAGCATAATTTTTTTTTTCGAATATTATGTAGTTTTCCGAGATTATTAGGTGAGGTCTAATATGAAAACTTTAAATGAGAAATAATGATAACATGGCAGGGAAAGTAAGAAGAGACAAAAGTTACCTTGAGCATCTGTCGTGCATTCTCAATGATTGCTCGCAACTTTGGCTCCGACAAAAGGGAGCTACCGACGCTTCCAGGTGCAACAATCTTCTTCTCGTTCAATTTGGAAACTGCAACCGGATCGAATTTGAAGAAAACATCCCTAAAATGGTGGTCCTATGAGTGCTAACCTAATAATTAATCATCACGTCGCTTCCAATTTTTCAAAACAGTACCTAAATATGTGCCTTTTGTTAAGGATAACTGGCCATGTAAGCTCAGCTAGTGCACCTGATAGTACAAGAAGTTCAAATAATTTCCTGTGGATTATTTCCAGACAACACAAAAAAAAACATATTATCAGTTGACCCAATGCAATTTGTGCATTCTCAAAGTTTAGATCATAGAAAACTGAGAAAAGAACAACAGGTTATTGTTGCATACTTATCATCATGAATAGGAACTCCCCATTCTTCATCATGGAAAGTGGTGTAACACGATTCTGTAGTAACGCAGAAAAAAGAGCCTCTACTTAGCTTTGTGTGACATAAAAATTTAATAAACTTTTACAAAATAACTGACAAATAGTATCAGCTGAGCAATAGATAGTAAAGATTATGACAGCAAGCAAGGATTAAAGCTTACATGAAAAACAACCTTAATAAATGAAAGAATAAATGTGGAGATAATACAGGACAAGAATTCACTAATTATTTTGGACACCATAGGGATCCCACAAATCGAACAGATTTTGTAACAAAGTGAAATAAAGTGGCAAAATGCCAATGGATTTAAAAAAAAATGGAAGTAATCAACTATTATAAATAACAGCTACTTAACACAAATACAATTTGGAACCGGCGAAAAAAAATTCTGTAGTTGGTCTTTTTCATAAAAGCATCCACTTACCTTTCATTCAAAAGGACTGTGATACTGAGTTGCACCAACAAAGTCCACCATAAGGCAACATAAAGACAAACTGATATAAAAGCACTGTCGAACCATAAGATTTTCCTCTGATTAGGTGTCTTTCCTTTTAATTTATTCTCTACTCTGGACAATCTTCAAGCTGATATTTCTTAACATAAATTACTGATTGAACCAATATTTTTTAGTTGCGATCTACAAAGACATTCTTAACATACTATCAAAGCAAACACCTAAAGTGTGGTTCATACTATTAAAGCACATGCCTAAGGCGTGATTCTTTTCATTAAAAAGATTGGTGGTCCTTGCATGGTCCCAGATCAGTGACGATACCTTCACAAGGATGATACAGATTTTTCAACAAAGTAGGGCTTGATGGCAATGTAACCAATAAGTTTTTACCTCAAAAGATAAAAAAAAAACCCAGATCCATCTTCACTAATTTAGTGTATGATGATAAAATCTTTGCTTCAAACAGAAACCATTCTGTTCTCACACTTTCAAAGTTCTTCACAAAAATTTCAGATTCAAGATAAAGAGTTAAGTTCCTTGTGAACCAATAAGCATCAAAATGATGTTGAGATAAGTAGATAAACCACATTTAAGTAAGAAGCACAACCCAATGTGTTCCCTATAGAACCCCTCATCAAATAATTCTTTGGATTTTAAACAATTCTAAATTAAACTTCTGCTACAAGGAAATTATAGTGATGGATCCTTAATCACAAAACAGTTAATTTGTTCTGATGCATCTATTTATTCTACTACAACATAACCAGCACCACGGTTCCCACTTGTTGAAGAATCTTCAACAATAGTTTCAAAGGAAACTCTATAAGCTATACTGTCTGATGAGAGTGTTTAACTTCATATTAATAATTTTGAGACACAAGTTGGACACCAAATTTTAGAAACATAGTTGCCAATAAAAATTGACAACACAATGTTTCTTCCATCTCCCAACTACAATGCAGGTAGCATTTTTTTTTAAAGAATGAATAATAGGATGAACTACATGGGAACCGATAATTCATTTGGAGAAAACCAAGTCAAACAAAGACGACCCATTGCTCCAGTGCCCTTTTGCCTTCTTACCGTATCTTAGCACACATTCTAATGCCTTCAGTTTCAAACATAAAGTGTTGTACAGTGTTGAAATACTTATTAGCCATGAAAAAACTCTGTTATTCTACAAGGTGTTTCTTTGAAATTCCAGATAAAATTAACTGATTCTGACACCAAATTGGCCTGACAGAAATGCCGAGAAGTTTTCAATCCTCCTAAGAAAAAGGGAAATATTCACAGTAATGAAAAAACTGATACTATAATTTTTATTCTAGGAGTGTTGCTACTCAGTATTAACTGAAAAGTGAAAAAATTTATCTCATGAAATAAGCAACAGAAAACCAAGGCGTTAGCACATCGAACATATCTAAGTAAGCAAAAACAGCTCACCTGTACTAGGCGTCACCCAAGCACACTTCCTCTTTCCCTGAAATAATTCTACTGGAGGAACATCCTTCTCCGCCGTAGACACAATCTTAATTGTTTTTTGATTACTCTGTCTCCTCTTGCCTGTCAAGCTTGTTCTGCCAATCCTTCCTGAGGAGGCTTGGCTACAAGACGAATCTGTGGAAGCATCAGAGGAGCAAGAACCACTCATCGACAGATTCGGTTGCAACAACAAATCATGCCTCCTAGACGCAGAGAGAGCGATTAAACTAGATCGAATGCGTGGGAGATCAGCAGCAGAACTTGCAGCTTTCTTCTTCTTCTCAGTACCTGGAACTTCTAAGCATTCTGTTTTATTCAAAGGCTTCGAAACTGGCTTCTGAGCAGCGGCCGGAGACTTGGCCTGGTTCCCGCCAGGCATTAGGACAGGTCTCGCCTCAGAATCAGCTGCATCGGAGGATAATAACTTCGGAGCTCCTGACATGTGTTATCCAATTTGTTTCTCAAATGAAACGCCTTGGATCCAACTTTGGCCAGACACCGTGATTCCCAGAGAAAAATCAAATCAAGGCTGCAATTTTCCACTCAAAATCTCAAGGTTGCTCGCCACCCATCGATCGAAGCCACCACTGAATCAAGGCCAAGGAAGCGCTTTAAAATTCCTTCTTTTTTTAACAATCATCTTCATTAGCAAGGACTGCGACCCAAACTAGGGTTTTCGGGGCGGTTGCCTCCGACCTGAACACCAAAATTCACTGCGAAAACCGAGGACGCAGTATCAATCGACGCAACATTTTCGAAACAGACAAAACAGCACGCGCGCATCCACAGACGGCTCACGAGAAAACCAATACGGAACCCAGTATCTTTTAGATAGCCGACAAAATCCAGTGAATGCGCTCGAATCCTACTAGTTAAAGGGCATATGGAAGTTTAAAAACTCTGTTAGGCCGCACGAAGCTGCCGATCCGGCGACAGGGCGTCGAGAGAAGCCGGAGAAGAGACGCTGACAAGGAAGAAGACAAGGGCAGGGGAGAGAGAGAGGCGTCGTCTAGGACTACACTTTAAATGACGAAGACGGATAGTCACCAGGAACAGATAGATAGGCAACCGGCAATAGTCAGTGACTCGTCTTTCTTTCAAATATAAAAAAAGAAACCCTTTTTCAATATATATATATATAATATATAGTTTTAGTAGTTTTGTTTTTATTTATTCTAATTGTTTACAACAAGTCTTTAATCAATATATATATATATATATAGTTTTAGTTGTTTTGTTTTTATTTATTCTAATTGTTTACAAGAAGTCTTTAATCAATATATATATATATATAGTTTTAGTTGTTTTGTTTTTATTTATTCTAATTGTTTACAAGAAGTCTTTAATCAATATATATATATATATATATATATATATAGTTTTAGTTGTTTTGTTTTTATTTATTCTAATTGTTTACAAGAAGTCTTTAATCAATATATATATATATATATAGTTTTAGTTGTTTTGTTTTTATTTATTCTAATTGTTTACAAGAAGTCTTTAATCAAAGGCCAGCCAGGATGTCTTATCACGATAAAATAGAGATAGATTCCAAAGCTTATTTTAGTTCGCTTCTAGCGTACTTGCCTCTTCTATGGAAACTGACAGTACGCATGGCCACATCAACAAATTGTCGCTACGTAGTACGTGTCACTTAGCTTGCTCTGTTGCACATTATATGGTGGTAAGCTGGCAAGCATGGTTCCTAATCCTAGATTTTAAAATACCTTAAAATGAAGAGTAGTCTTTCTTTCAACACTGTTTTTCTTAATGAAAAGGTAATCAAGTATAGGACAAAGAAACATTACGGATCCACTTCAGCTCATGGGATGATGTGGAACCGTATTCTGCCAACCGCAAAGAATTCTTTAACACAATCAGATATTAATCTTGTCGTAGTAGCAGCTCAATTACAAGTTATGGACTTCCAAATTGACACCTCAAATAAAAGCTTTTCATTTTGAAACAAAAAATATAGAAGCTTTTCATTTTCAAGTTTTATAGCAATACTGCACAAAACTTCTGATTCAAATTCAATCCATAGCTTCAAAGGATCTATCACTATTTTGCTATTGGAATGAACAGGAATATATACCTGCCAAATGATTAGTTTTGAAAGTAAATTAAGCCTTCGATTTATATATTACCATCATGGAATAGAACAGCTACCTGGAGAGGTGCAAGAGCTAAAGGATACAGCTCGCTTTTCCTCTCGAACTAATTCATGATTCCTAGATCCTCCATAGGCGGAATCACCTCTCCAGAGATGTTGGAATGGCATGTAAATCGCTGCAGGAGGTCATCATCGACCGGCCTCGCCAATCGAGCAGCACCTTGGTGGCGAGGAAGTGCGTGAGGGCGCCGACGAGTACCAGGACATGAAATATCTGGTGGCTGTGCCCCACGAGGTCGAACTCCCCCGGGCGCCACCGCTCCGGGATTCTGCTCGCGTACACCATCGCTCCGGAGGCGTAGGCCACGGCCATAGCGGTCTCCAGAGCAAGCGCGACGTGGACTTCATGATGGTCCCAGTTCAAGCACAGGGCGTGCGCTGCAGGCACGACGCCGGAGAAGCCCATGGCGAGGAAGAGGGCGGCGCGAAATACGCGGAAACGGGGGGAGGAGAGTGCAGGGGCGAGGAGGGTGACAACGGCGATGAGGCCAAGGGCAGCGATGGTACCGAGGTAGATGCGGCGGGCGGTGGTGTGGCAGAGGAAGGCGTAGTAGACGGGGGGCACGAAGGAGGAGACGATCATGAGGGAAATGCCAGCGTAGTCGAGGCGCCAGAAAAAGAGGTTGAGGCGAGGGGAGTGGCAGGCTAGTAGATGGGACACGGCGCTGATGGAGAGGCAGCCCATCGAGCCAAGCAGGAAGATGAGCATCGGCCAACGCGGCACAGCGGCGGCCATGTCGTTGGAGTTGGAGAGTAAGTTCGACCGGAGCCATGAGGAATTTTCCTGCAAAGGGACAATATAAGATTTAAGAAGACAGTGCTCAATTAATCCATGAACTCTCTGAGATTATGAAATTGCAAGCAGTAGAAAACCTATAATATATGAACGAGTCAGGCACATTAGTCTGCCCTGCCCCACGAGCGATCGCTACTTTCATCTTAAAATTTCCACTGAAAACCCACATATCAACATCATAAGAGATGGGAGATCTAAACAATTAATGAAAATGTAAGCTCGCTCGATACTCAGTTCGGGTGTGCATAATTCACACGAGGAATCCAATACAAAGTGTGTCTACGCATTGATATTGTAAAGTTGAGGATCTAATGGAGATGACATGGCAGTGTGATTCCAATCGTCATCCATGAGAAAGGAAAAAACCTCCTGCAGTAGTTTCTATTCTATCCCAAGGCAGCCCTGTTACATGCAAAGAGTAAAGTCGGATGATGTTTCAGCACGAGGTTCAAGTGGAGGAAGAAAGTAATTTGGGTCTGGCAGCAAAATTTTCTTTTCTTTTGGAAAACGACCGTGGTCCAGCTTGGGCTTCCATACTGTGTGCAAAATTAGAGAATATCATTTGAAGTCATCTCTAACGTGTAGGTGCAACACTTGAGCGGGTGGGTGCAGCAACCATATCATCATCACGGTCGCAGCAGCACCGCCCTCTAACTGCCAACACAACCTCCATATTCCTTAGGTGGGCAAGAAAGAAATCTTGCAAGCCTTGTTACACTTTTCCTTTATTTGATAAGCATATGTTCCCTTCACTAGTAGTGCATTATATTTCTATGGAGGTGGAATGAATAATCAAAACATTGAATTATGTCACATCACTTATTTTTTTATTCTATGGGATGTTGCAATGTCTGTTCATGGATAATATGATGGTATCATCATGAGGAAACCCTTGAATATTGGCAAGGAAAATAGGATTGTGTTCTAATTGCTCAACCAATAAGAATATTTATTCTCCTTATCTACACTTCTTTTAGAAAAAAAAATATTATATCGTATGTACATTGATAACACAGCTAAAAATATCAGAAATATATTAGAACTATAATTCTAATATACGTATGGCAAGAGTAACATAGGATCCTTTTTAGCTCTCTTTTACGCCTGTCTTGTATTCCTAAGAGGTGTTTCCCCCACTAGAACTCTTTCATCCATATAACGCTACTCATATCATAAATGAATCATTTCACCCATTTTAGAATTCGTGCATCAATCTGAATACTTCAGGATTAATCTCTTTTAGAATTAGTGCATGAATCCATCTAGGATTCGTGCATCCCTTATCTCATATTAAAGGACACCTAAACAGTACACTTCTTGTATGAGGAATTTTTGATAATTAATGCAAGACTTTGAATAAAAAAAATAAGAGCAATGAAGGATAGATTGACAGATTTAATTTGTTGATAATACTTTGAAGCACTTACTGTCAAAATCTTCCCTGACATGTTCTTCACCGATAAATCTGATGATCCATCCATGAACCTGCTGAGAACAAAGCTTTATTATTATTATTTGCATACAATTTTCCTTAAAATTGTTTTAAAATGGAGAAATTGTGAAAATGCCTACCCTGATAACGCCGGGACGATAGCGCCATCGAACCCAATCGCCTCCATCAGCCCCGCCACAGTCAGCACCACGAAGAGAAGGAAGCCAGCCAAATGCCTGTCAGTGAATACCGGGAGACATAATCAAAAGCGACCGGATCAGACTCCCCTCCGGCGAAAGCATTTCTCGAAGGGAATCGAGGCGCGGATGCTTACGTCCACACATTGAGGGTTTCGTTGTGCCAGGCGAAGGCGCTGAGGAGGGCGTCGCGGATGGGCCACTCAGCGCGGTAGTAGCCGCGGATGAACTCGTTGTCCTTGAGAAACTCCGGCAGATCCTCGTACCGCACCAGCCGCAATCGCCGCGGTCGGCTCCTCCTCTCTGGCGCAGGTCCCATACCGCCGTCCAACTCATGCGCCACATTGCCACCGCTCGCCTTCCGACGCCACGCCTTGACTCCCATAGCCACCGCGCTCAGTGCCGAGCTTTGAGCCACGCGATCCGCCGCGATCCCAGCCGATCGCTTTGCAGAGCTTCTCCCTTGCGCCTCTCTGCCCCGCTCGCTCACTTAAAATGCGTGAAAGAGAAATCGCGGATGCGAGAAACGAGCATAGAGCAGGTAGAGAAGCTATAAGCCGTGTCCTGACATGTGGCGGGCAAAATACAAGTCATTCTGTGAATTGCGTGCCGCCATATTGAAACGTCATTTTAGGAATCTATTCTTCGGCTGTCGATGCTATCGGAACTATGCGGATGCGTGTCCAATTGCATCACTTGTACGCTAACGCCATTGCCAACAAGCAATTCCAGATAGAAAACGCACATCCACAAGTCGGCATGGTTTCCTTGTGAGATTAAGAGAGAAGCAAAAAGGAGAAGGAATCGGAGAGAAATTGGAAAGGACTAACCATGCAAATGTCATATGTTTTGCTTGCTGGACAGTATTATACTTGAATTCGGCTGCTTCCGGAGATCTTGTTCGTTCTCGTCATCCACATCTGCCTCCTGATCTCTTCTACCTGAAACCAATCGCCAGCTTCTGCACATACTGACGACAACAATGTGTGATGTGCAGCATTCTCTGGTTCCAAATCAATAAGCCTAAGCGCCAACTTCTTCGCGTCCTCAAATCGACAAGCACTCCTACAAGCTGACACCAAAGAGCTCAACATCCTTGGACTGGGTTCCATTGGCATGATCCTTATGACTTCACAGGCATCTTCAAGCCTTCCAGACCTCCCCAAAAGATCCAGAAAGCAAGCATAGTGCTCCAAACTCAACAATGTGCCATGGTCCCTTCTCGCAATCTCAAACAATCGCATTCCCTCTTCGACTAGTCCTGAGTGGTTACAAGCTGATAAAACTGCAAGTAGTGTGATTCCGTCAGGTTCGATTCCTAGATGTAACATCTCGGTAAAAAGATTCAAAGCATCGTATCCATGGCCTCGAAGCCCATAGCTTAAGATCATCGAACTATGAGAAACCAAATCCTTTTCTTGCATTTCAGCAAATATGCAAACTGAACATTCAGGGCATCCACATTTGGTGTACATGTCTATGAGAGAATTCCCAACACAAATGTCAGAGAAAAGGTTACACTTCAAAGTGTAGCCATGAACAGCTCGGCCTAACAAAGTAGAAGTTAGACCAATGCATGATCCAATCAGTGCCAACAATGTGACAGAATTTGCTTGAACTCCATCATGTTGCATTGTCTGGAAAAGCCGCAGAGTGCCAAAATAATCTCCATGTCGATTAGATAATGTCATCATTGAACTCCATGTAACTACATCTTTTGTGTTGGCTCTCTCAAAAAGAAGTATAGCTAAATGTAGAGTTCCCTTGGATCTACCATACATGCCTATCAAAGCTCCAATTACTTGCGGTTCGGAGTCAAAGCCATGGCGGAACACATATCCATGAAGCTCCTTCCCATGATCTAAAGAACCCAATTCACCACAAGCTGGCAAAACGGAGACAATGGTGGCTCTGTTCGGCTTGATTCCATCTATCACCATGCCTTGCAACAACTCAATTGAAATGTCATATCTACCATTTGAACTAGACCCTGAGATCATAGCCGTCCAACATACCACATTTCTTTCGGGCACTCTATCAAACACCTTCAGAGCAGAAACTAAGTCGGAACATCTCGAGTACATGTCAGCCAGAGACGTAACCAAGAGGACAGAGATGCCAACATCTTTGGTCACGATGCAGCGAGCATGAATGGCTTTTCCTAAGCTTAGTTTACCAGCACGGCCACACGCTGATACAACAGACGCTGTAAGCTCGGACTTGGGAGAGAACCCGGCGGAGGTCATCCGGAGGTACATGTCCATGGACTCGAGGAAGCGTTGGTTGCCGATGTAGCAACTCACCATCGCGTGCCAAGTGACGGAGTCTCTCATCGGCATTGTGTCGAACAGCTTGCGGGCGCAACAGACACGGGATTGCTTGGAGTACATGGTGATGAGGGAGTTGGTGGTGACGAGGTCGGACGCGAGGCCGGTCTTGAGGAGGACGCAATGAAGCTGGAGGGCGAAGTCGAATTGGTGGGGGGCGGAGGTGGAGGCTTTTACGAGAGAAGGGAGGAAGGAGAGGGCGCCTCGGAGGCCGTGAGAGTGCAGTTGGCGGTAGAACAGAAGGGCTTCGAAAGCCATTTGACAGAAATTGGACAGTTCTTTGAGCCACTGTTTACTTAGAGGTGTGGAAAGTAAAATTAGGGAACGAAACTTTTTCTTTCTTATTTACTTTATCAAAAATTTAGAATGAATACGGAAAACAAAGAGAAAGAAAGAATTAAAAAAGCAAAATTACATAAATCTCCATCTAATTCTACACTCCACCGTAATAGAGCTAGGCTTTATTTTCCCTCTTTTTCCCTTGCGCCGCTCCAGCCATCCTCTTTATCTCTCCCGCCGCTCCAGCCGTCCTCTCTCCCTCGTCAGCTGCTCCATCACGTCATCGCTCCAGCTGTTCTCTTTCTCCCTTACTTACAGAACACCCACAACAATGTGTTTAATTTGCATTCAGACATTGATATAATGGATTGATTCTGATGGACAATAAAAATCCTCGATCATTAATTAAAGTTGCTTAGCTAGTCTACCTATTCTGTTTGACACTTACTTTTTAGATTACCAAAAGATAACTCTAAATTAAAGGAAGATTATGGGAAATCAGGGTAGTCCCATTAAAGAATTGGAACCACCATGGAAACTATGGTAAATTAAATTATGTGAGTAATTATTTCAAAACATAATGGATTGCTTCAGCCCTGCACTCTGAATGAGTTGGTGATGTATCAAACTAAGTTAACAAGGAAATGAATGCAACTTGAGTATTATGGATCTTCGGCTCTATACTTTTTGGTAGAATATTGTAGTAATTTAAATAATTGTTGATATTTCATCCCTATTTCAAAACTGCTTAAAAACTGATTTTAGACTTCCACTTGTTAATTTTATGTTATCCTCTAATTTTCTTTTGGGATGCAGGTCGCTGCTCCACTTTACTCCTGGACACAATACTGTGGGTTTCATACTGTAACTTCCCCTCCAACTTACTCCTGTCACTGCACGAGCATTTACGCTGAGATTTCACCTACAATTGAAGAGCTCATAGATCATATGAAAATGTGGAATCTTTCCCGGATAGCATTCAACAAATCTGCAGCAATCTAGGAGATTTTCCTATGCAATTCCCTCGACCATTTTCTCTCTGCAGAATGACTCTTCCTTTATGGTTTGAGAGTTTTTTTGACAGTTTGTTATTATTATGTTTTTTTGTAGTTTTAGTTTCAAGTTTTTCATTAAGGTTTGAATAATTTATGGATTCATTTTGTGCTTTGGCACTGCGAAGGTTTTGCACCCTTGACCCCCACGAGAGTGGAGGTTTAATTCCACCTGAGCTGTTAAGAAATAAGACTGTTCTTAGGCCAGATTCTGTTACAGGGTATTTTTCTCTTTTTGGTTTTTTTTGGTTGTGTGTCTGTGTGAGCGAGGGGCTTATTGTCAACTTCTATATATTTTGTTATGATTTTATATTTTTTTGGTATTTTAACTCAATCTAATGGTTGCTTTCTGAATTATACCCTATGTCATTTGTCATTGTCTTACATTATCTTCAATTGCATGATCTAGTTGTTAATCATAAGATGATTATGTAGATCATACTGTCGGAAAATTTGGATACTCATGAGTTTATCCTAATGTTATTTCTGCTAACTTTCATGCTACAACTTCAGTACAGAGGTAAGTCTGTCTTATGATGTATATGATAGATGATATGGTTCGTGCTCTCAAAATTTAGTTTGGGCTACATGACCCCTCTTTTTTCTTACTTCTAAATTTGCAGGCATAGGTTGGGCTTCTGAGGAGTTCTCAGCTGTTTGGGTAGAGTTGCTCAGAAACTCTTGGTGCCCTTTTACCTGATATCTTCTCCCCTTTTTGTCTTGAAGGGCAGTACTCTGCACACTGATGGTAAGGATTGGATGCATTTGGGCATGAGGGATCTGTATTTCTTTCAGCCATTGCAGTCTCTAGATACTCTTTATGCTTCTCCATATTCTGAGCTACCACTACAATGAAGGGGCAAAAATGTTGAAGAAAAACAGAAAGCTTGGGCAAAGGAAGTGAAATATCATTAGAAATGAATCATACCCAATTTACTTTCATTCTCATGCATTATTTCTTTACTCTTCTTGATGCAGTACTCGGTGCACACATGGTAGGGGTTAGATGCATTGACACATTTACGATCCACCATCCTATTGCCTTTCAACTTTGATATACTTTTCACTAAAGTCATGAACCAAATGGTGATAGTTTCATGAGATAATGTTTCTTCGAAGTGTAATCAGAGAAACTCCAATAAAACAAGTAATTGGCAAGAGTCTTAGCTTTCCGAGAAACATTAATTCTACGAGCAAAAAGTAAGCAATTAATCAACAAAGCAACTCGTAGACTTCTAGAAGAACAGATAACCTGATTTTTTTTTTATTTTCTGTTCTCGCATCAGCCTTTTTTTTATTGCAATACTCTGCGCACTCATGGAATGGATTGCTTGCATTTGGACATGAAGGATCTACATTTCTTCCTGCAACGATAATCGCTTGAAGCTTTTTCAGACTCCCTCGGTTTTGAGCTGTGGAAGCAACAAAAATTAAACCTTTCTAACACATTAACCAAAAACACAGAAGAGAAGGTAGGAACAGCAGAGAAACAGAAGAAAAAAAAACAACTATTTTCATAAAATTTTGCATCGAAATGCTAATGGAACAATCATAGAATCACGAAAAGAGGCTTCTAATATTTATAATTAGAAAAAAAATTAGATGAAATCAAAACAATTGAGCAATAGTAAAGTATTCAAAATTTCTTATTTTTTTTTTCTACATGACGGTTCTATTAGAAAGCAGGAAGAGAAAAGGAGAAAAGGGCACCTGAATTTCTCATGGAATTTTGTATCCATTTCCGAATCTGAAAAGGAAGGAGACCTGATTTCTTCACCTCGTAGTTCCTTTTCACCGTGGAATTTCTTCGCAAGCAGTAGTCGGCACACTGATGGAATGGGTTTGATGCGTTGGGACACGAAGGGTCAACAATTCGGTTTACAAACACAATCCCTTCGCTGCGTTTACCACCTTTATGAACTGTTGAAATCACAGAGACCAAAGAACTCCACAAAAACGAAGAAAGAGATAACAAACGGAAGAAAGACAAAGTCAAGGAGAGGGGTGAAAACCTAATTTCGTCCCGGTGCTGCCAAACATCAATCCACGAGCTCGCTGCGCGCAGTAGTCCGCACACACATGGAAGGGATTAGAGGCATTGACGCAATCGCGATCCACTCTCGTCTCACTCTCCATTCAACGAGTCAAGGAGAAGGGGTGGAGGTAATCGAACCTCAAGATCGAGAGTACTTCGGAATGGAAAGAAAAGAAAGTTCAGAGAGACGGTGGTGCTGGGTGTGTTCTGTGTTGGTGACAGGCAAAAAGCAACGGCTTAAGTCACGAGAGCCACCCGTAACAAACAAGGAGATCGCCGCCACTAGTGCTAAAAATTTAATTTAACCCACTTACTTTCAATAATTTCAGCGTCACAAAAGTCTAAAATACCCTCCCTCTGTCCCTCCGAAACAGTGAGAACTTGAAACCCTAGCCGTGTGTGTTTATCTTCCTTAGTCCGAGCCAAGCGGGTC